>NC_133452.1:20310172-20638672 GCF_048565385.1 Saimiri boliviensis | reverse complement strand
AAGCATGCAATTCAACTATGGCCTAGAATATGAGAGAGGAAGGGAAGGGAATTGAGTCAGGAAGAATGGGGAGCGGTTCCGGGAAACATTTTCCCTCTCTTGAGATGATCTCTCTTTTTCTGAACATTATGGTTTGGATGCTTGGAATGGCCACTACCATCTTCCATCTTGTTATTAACCAGACAATGATCCCTGCACCCAAGATAGCAAAGCAGAGATGGAAAGGGCCTGGTCCTTGATGATGTTATTGAGTTCCCGAATCTTTCAGACCTGGAGTCTATGCTACTTTGGAATTTCCAAATTTGTGAGATGTGAAATTCTTTATTAAGCCATTACAGATTGGGATTTAAATTTAAAGTTAAATACATGAAATAGACCACACAATACCAACTCTCCATTATCTCTCATTTGGGTTATTACAGTGCTATCTGGTCTTTGTGCCTTCAAACCTAATCTATTTCATATACCTGCTAGATTATCCTTCCTAAAGAACTATTTGTTCATGTTGTCTTGTCCAAAGACCTTTTATAAACTTCCTATTGCCTAGAGAACCGTCCAGGCTCAGCAGCTCAGCATTTGTGGCTTTATACAGCCCTACCCTCCTTTACCTACCTCCTGTTACAGGTACACAGACTGAAGTGCTGTCTCCCATAGATCTCTCTCTTTTTTCTGCTATGTTCATGTTTTCTCTGCCTAGAAAAATCTTGCTTCACTTTCACCTGTATATATGCAATCTTCTTGTAACTGTCCCACTTCCACCCTGTGCAAAGTAATCCCTCTTCCCCTAAGTTTCAATGGTGTTTATTGCCAGCTACCTTGTATCAGTGCTATTTATATAGAGCAGTCTGTTCTACTACAAGCCCTGTTCCATAGAACAGATGGAACACATGGTTTATTGAGCACTTTAAATGTGGCTAGTGCAGCTGAGGGCCTGAATTTTAATTTTGTTTAATTTGAATTCAAACAGCCTCAGGTAGCAAGTGGCTACTGTATCAGGACCATACTAGACTAAAAAGCTCTTGAATGTAGTATATCTTTTACCTTTTTCCTGTAATAACTACAGAAAGCACCCGAAAGCCAGTTTTGTTTTTCCTTCTTTTCTCCAGTCTTGAAAATAAAAGACACAGAATATTTACTGAATCAATAAATACAGAAATTACATTTATCAAATACACAAGGACTCCTATTTTTGTCCCAAATTCAAATAGATTAAATAAGGAAGAAGAAAAAGCTGAACGACCAAAATTCCGGTTAGTTACTCAGAAACAGATGGACAGTTCCATTGTAAAAGGATTTATCATCTCTCTGTCTCATATACCTCCTCGTAGTGCGGTATAGGAACTCTCTGAGGTTTAAAGCTCTTGGGTTTCAAAAAAGAAAAAACAAAACTGTTTACTTGGCAATAATTTCATGTTTACTAAAAAACTGCAAGAACAGTACAGAAACATCCAGATCCACCAAATTTTAGTTTTTTTATTTTAAAAATAACCCAGATTCAACACCAAGTTTTAAATTGTATCAATCTCTTCTTCCTGTATATGTGCATAACATACACGAGAAATGTGTGTGTGTGTGTGTGTGTACATGTATATTTTATTTTTTCTGAATCATTTGGGAGAAAATCACATATATCATGTTCTTTCACCCCTTAATATTTCAGTGTGTTTTCTTATAAACAAGGATATTCTCATGCAAACATATTCAGGAAATTTAACATTGATATAATTATTCAATCTACAGTCCATATTCCAATTTCATCAATTATCCCAATAATGCCCTATATAATGTTTTTCTCCTCCAGTAAAGGATCCAGTTCAGGGTCACATATTGGATTTTGTTGCCACGTCTTTAGTTTCTTTTAGTCTGCGGTCTTTGTCTTTTGTGACATTGACAATGATTTAAGAATACAGGCTAGTTATTTTATATTTTATTTTATTTTCCTCTACTTAGGTTTGTCTGACGCCTCCCCATGACTAGATAGATCTAAGTTAAAATTCTTCACTGCTGGTGAAAGGATATATTTGTTATACATACCTTCTCTGCCCCACACTGGTTTTTGAACTTGACCTACTCATAAGGCTATAAAGCATTATATTTCTATTAAAATATGTACATGTACATCCCATAAATTTTTTTTAAATTTGCATAAAATACATAATCCTACCATTTCAAAAGCAATTGTTGGCTCTGTGCTTTATAATGGTTTCAAAGAGAAGTGAAATTTACTTAATGGATTCAATCTAAAATTATTTAATCAACTATTTTATCATTGAGTATGGAAATAATTCCTCAGAGAACTGCTATAAAGTATTAAAGTTTAATGATTTCTTATTGCCAGTGAATAAAAGTAGAATCTTTCCAATTTTGTAAATCCTAATCTACTTTTACTTCTCTTGATATCACTAATGGAGAGAAAATAATGAAATTCTGATATTGTAAATCATAAGCACTTGCAGCTTTTGGTGGCAAAGTATTTCAATTGGTGCTATAGCCTAGATTTCAGGTATTTTTAAAGGATGAGTGAAAAAAAGGAAATGGGGAGAAAGAACTTTGTGGGGGAACGCTCTACTACTTAAAAGATGCTTAAAAAAAATCTCACTGTAGCTATACCGCTTATACTAGAAATAAAAGAATAAAAATGGTCCTTTAGGATTTTTCTCGGGAGTAAGGATTGCTTCAAGGAAGAAACTGGCAGGGATATGGACATTTTGGACAGGGGCAGAAAAATGCCCTAGTGTTTTGGGCACCATGAAAGCGCTAGAATTTTTAAATAAATATTTTACATTGTGAGAAATGTCTGAGTGTTAAACACGTTTTTTTCTCCCCCTAGGGGAAAACTAAACAAGTCTCTTAAGGAGACAGAAACTTTAAAGTCCCTTCTCCCCACAAAGCTAAAGTGTCTTTGGCTCTGTTTCTAGGACTTCTAGGAAAGTGCAATTAAAATAAAATCGAAGCAAAGAAACCCTCGCAGCATTTAGATTTATTTTCCCCCCGAACTGCTCAAGAAAAGTCAGAAGCGGCCACTTTTTCGCGTCTACAAGCTGCCAGCTGCGCGGCTCCCAAGACGTCTCCCGCTCGGGTCCCTCCGTTAGCCCGCGGCCTCGGTGCGGTCCGGCTCCAAGGGGGTGTGTCCCGGCCCGCAGCGCCCCGGCGCCGGCCTCCGCCGCGGGCCCACCTGCTCCCCTCGGCCGCCGCAGCGCCCCGGGGTCCCGCCAGGTCCTCGGACCCCACGAGCGCGGCGCCGCCGGCCGTCCGGCAGGTCCTGCCACCCGCTTCCGGACCCGGGCAGCCCCTCCGCGAAGTGCGGCTGGGACTCGAGCTCAGTTCCTTTCTTCCCTCAACTCAAACTGCTAGCGGCCCCCGTGGCGGGGGGTGGGACCCGCACCCCACCCCCAAGGATGGGGGCCCGGTCGAGCAAAGGGGTCGGAGCCCTCCCCGTGCTGCCGGCACCGGCGTCCCCTCGCACCGCCAGGCGGCGGCCCGCGTCCTCCCTCCAGCCCTCGCAAGACGGGCATCGAGACTGCGAATGTCGGGGGAGGGGTGCGGGGCGGAGGAAGAGCATCCCCCGGCCGCTGCCGTCGCCGCCGCCGCCGGCCGCTCCCCAGCGGCTCTGCCGGGGGAGGCCTCGTCACAGCCGCCGCCTCAGCCGCGGCCGCAGATCTCGCGGTGTTTGCCGGCCGCCGCGCCGCCATATTGTGTGACAGTATTTTGATTTGGACTGGGCTGGCGGAGCCGCGGCGAGAGCGAGCGAGAGCGAGCGAGAGCTGGGGGGGTGGGGGGAGGGCAGGCGAGCGCGAGGGGGGTGGGGGCAGAGGGAGGTGGGGAGGCCGAGCGGGCCGCAGCGGAGGATCGGGGAGCGGCGACGCCGCCCAGCCTTCGTTTTTGATCTGCTGCAGCCGCCGGTTGGGCGACCCAGCCCGACCCCCTCCCCTCCCCCTCAGCCACGAGCGGCGGCGGCGGCGGCGGCCGGAGGGAGTTGGCGGCGGCGGGCGAGCGGAGGGGGCTGAGCGGGGACGGAGGGAGGGTTGAGGTGTCCCCCCTGCCGGGTGGAACCGGAGGCGGCGGCGGCGCTGGCGGTGGCCGCGGTGGCGGAGGCGGCGGCGGCGACGGTGGAGACGGCTGCCCTAGTGGGAGAGGCGGCGGCGGCGGCGGCCGAGGAGGAGGAGGGGGAAGCGGCGGCGGCGAAGGGTAAGCGGACAGCGCTGCGGGGCCTCGGCGGGATCCCCCGCCCGGCTCTCCCCTCATCGCCCCGCACCCCACTCCGTCTGGAAGGGGCTCTGCCGCCTCGCGAGGCCCGTGCGGGGCGCCCGCTTCTAACTCGCACTCTTTTTCCCTCCGCCTCTTTCCTTCCCCCTGTGGCGAGGCGGAGAGGGAGGCCCCCCAACTCCCCCAGTCCGGCGGGGGTGGGGAGCCTCGGGCCAGGCCTGGGCAGCGGGGCGTCCGTGCAGGGGGGAGGGGGAGCCCCATTGGAGTCGAGCGCCGGGGAGAGCCCCGAGTGGGGGAGGGCGCCAGGGGCTGGGGAGGGCCCCTCCCTGCACCGGCGCCCCCGACCCGCCCCCAGGCATGTGTGAGGCGGGGGCGGGGGAGGAAAATCTCCTTTTGGGGAGCCGAGGTCTGGTTAAAGATGACTTTGGGGCGGGGGTTTTGGGGAGAGACACAGGTCAGTTATGTGGGGGTCAGGCGGAGCGGGGGGGAGAACATCGTTTCCTTGCCGATCTTGGTTTTCTGCAGCCGTCTTTGAAGTGGGGGGCAAGCCCTGCTTTGAGTATGTGTCCCCTTAGAACTCACTGGATGTTTCCAGTTTTCTGTCCCGTCAGCCTCAAACCCTACGATTTTGGTTGGGGCAGGGAGGCTGCAAGGGTCTCTTGGCGTTGCTGAGCAGGTGGCAGGTGGATCTTTCTGTTGCTGATGCTGTGGGATGTTCAGGCAGAGTTGTACACCGAAGTGTCAGAGACCGTGTGAGTTTGTATTTATGTGTTTGACCATGTCTCATTCCATATATAGTATATTTGAGATGTTAGGGTTCCATTCTTCAAGTCAGCTTAATTGTTGTGGAGGAATTCTTCAAATGTTTCTGATAAGAGGAGTTTCCAGGAGAGTGGAGGGAATTTGCAGCTTCACAGGGGTTTCTCCGTAGTTCATGAAATTCAGGCCCCCAGTGCAGGCTGTTGAGTGCCTTTATTCATTGGAAAGTTCTTGAATACTAAGATCGTATTCAGAGCAACTGTACGGCAATATAACTTTGCATCCATTTTGTCTGTTTTAGGTAAGTTTGTAAAGTGTCGAATTTTGGGGTCCGTTTGATGCACATTTGGGGAATTTTGTTTCCACTTTAGCGTAAAGATTATAATGATCATTACGCAGTTGCAGATTTGGCCGGGAATTTTGGTGGACATAGAATAGGGTATTTGCTTTCCGGTTTTTTTCACTTCTGCTTACCACGCTCTTCATACAGTAGCAGAGAATTGACACCTTTTCATAAATATCTTTAAATTCTTTGTAACAATGAAGCGACGATTTTAAACTTCGACGATTTTAAACTTTAAAATTTGAAACCATGGCAGTTTCTAATAAAGGAAGACTTGCTTTTCTTTTATTGTATGCTTTGGCTGAGCATTTTAATTAGAAACAATGGGAAGAATTGTTAGGCAAATGAGCTCTAGGCTAATAGAGTACAGTTAGTTTAAGGATTCTACAGCTTTTAAAAAACATGTATGGAACGAATATGTTGAAGGATGGTACTGTCAATGTGTTAACAGGAAATAGAACAAAAATTCCAGTGATTCAGAACTTCTGTTTGGGTTTTTCCCCCATAAGTCTATAATCAGTTTCTAACAGAGGGTGCTTAAGTTTTAAGTCTTTCAAGAATCAAACTGAAAGTTGAATATGTCAGTTATAGATAAATAAGTCCCTGAGTGTACTCCATTTTTTTTTTCTCTTTCTCTTGTGTGCATGGGATGACTTTTCCTGAGTTTAAAAGTATTTTCTTAAGGACACCCGACGAAATGCTACTGTTTAACTGTCTATAGTGAACTGTCTCATAGTAGAACCTGTGCTTTAGTGACTCACTAAGAAGATGATCAGAACCTACTTTCTGAAAAATAAATTTTAACCTAATCCTATTTGATTAAAATTATACCTACACTTGGTCCTTTATTTAGTGGAAAAAAGGTGCTTGCCTTCAGCTAAGGGTATTACTAAGACTGAAATATAGTTATTTATTTATTTATTATTACTATTTTGAGGCAGTCTCGCTCTGTTGCCCGGGCTGGAGTGCAGTGTGATGCTGTCTTGGCTCACTGCAACCTCCGCCTACCGGGTTCCAGCAGTGCTTCTGCCCTAGCCTCCCTAGTAGCTGGAATTGCAGGCGCTCACCACCACACCCGGCTAATTTTTGTATTTTTAGTAGAGATGGGGTTTCACCATGTTGGTCAGTCTGGTCTCAAACTCCTGACCACAGGTAATCCACCTGCATCAGCCTCCCAAAGTGCTATTACACCTAATGAAATGAGGAGGTTTTTAAACTCTGCAATTATGTAGGCAGACCCCTATTTAGGTTATTACTGAGAATTGCTTCATTAGCATTATTAACGTCTTACACTTGGGTAAATGTTTTATGACATTCGTGTCTTGGTGAAATAAAAGTTTATTCTACTTCCATAATTTCCCCAGTAAGGAAAATTTCTTTTCACAAAATATTGTTTAG
The DNA here is from genome assembly GCF_048565385.1 of Saimiri boliviensis. Classification (NCBI taxonomy): domain Eukaryota; kingdom Metazoa; phylum Chordata; class Mammalia; order Primates; family Cebidae; genus Saimiri; species Saimiri boliviensis. Next base: position 20,631,966 of record NC_133452.1, on the reverse strand, counting down.
AATGAAATGCACATATACGTATCTGTGAACCTACTGCATTTTGAAAAATACGTATAATGTAAGCTGTTTTACTTTATGAGTTACATGCAAAAAAATTCCTTGAGGAATGTCTGTTTTCTAAAACAGCATTTTTTTGACTTAGATAAACAGATCAAGACTAAAAGTTTATTTTTTATCATCATACTTTAGAAGAGAATTTTTGCCTCGTTATAGATGTTTTGGGGAAAAGTTCCTGATAATCTTTACAATATGTAAAGTTTATAAATTAAACTGTAATTCAAAAATCAAAATTTAATTCCATTATATCTCTGGCCAGGTTCCCGTGACCCAGAGAACACTAGTAGCACTTCTCCTTTGTTTCACTTATGTCATCTTTATTTGATCTAAGATTGGGTCTCTTTAGAGTAGAAGGATTATGAGGTAATAATAGAGGCACATGTGAAGATTGGGCAAAACAGTAATAAGGAGGAGGAGAGACAGAAGATAAGACGCTAGTAGAGAATTAGATGAGCAGTTGTAGGCAGCTAGGAATGTGGAGATGTGGGTAGCGGTGGCTGCCAAGCACAGGAAGATGATCATGCTGAGTTGTATGAAGGAGATTGTCTCTGAACCATTTCATAGGTTCTGACACTCTGTGTATGTCATCTTATTTAAAACCCTCTGTATTAAAATGAGAAGGATTTGGAGACATTGAAGTTATATCAAATTTAAATGTACGCATGTTCATATGTATTTCCGCCAGCTGATATTTCCAAAAGACTTATTAAACATTTTGTTTCTTGTGATTCTGGTCCTAAAAAATCAAGGATGCGGCTTACTTAGGAAGCTAAAATCTAAACCTGAGTAAGTACTCTTAGGAGTTAAACTTTTTATGTTTTCTTTAATCACTAAAGTTGACTAATCTTGATAAAACTAAAGAGTTCGAGATTGGCAGGAGAGTGCTATCTTTTTCTTAGTATCCCATCTCTCAAAACAGCCTGTGTGCTAGTTAGTGGTACTTTACCTACATTCAGTCAGCCTCCTAGGATAAGAAAAAGATGCCAGAATAATGATAACACAGCTACTATATTGAGGTTATGTGTTTCACTTAGATTTTCACTTGGATTTTTATTGACTCATTTTATAGAATATGCTTGCTTGCTTTCCTGTTCCTTAGAAAAGGAGCGCGCACAGTGAGAAGCGTTAGCTGAAAAGTGATGTTTCAGGACATACAAGTCAGAATTATCACAAAGTAAATTGCATATGGTTTTTTGTTTTGTTTTGTTTTTGTTTCTGTTTTTTTTGTTTTGTTTTGTTTTGTTTTTTTAACAGTCTCGTTCTGTATCCCAGACTGGAGTGCAGTGGCGCAGTCTCGGCTCACTGCAACCTCCGCTTCCCGGGTCCTAGTTCAAGCAATTCTCCTGCTTCAGCCTCTTGAGTAGCTGGGATTACAGGCGCTCACCACCATGCCCAGCTAATTTTTGTATTTGTAGTAGAAATGGGGTTTCACCATGTTGGCCAGGCTGGTCTTGAACTCCTGACCTGGTGATCCGCCCACCTTGGCCTCCCAAAGTGCTGGGATTACAGGTGTGAGCCACCGCATCCAGCCAATTGTGTATGTTTATATTAATAAAAGATGTCTATGAAAATTTTGGCACTTAAAAGTGCATTTGTTCAAAATTTAATTTACATACACCCCCTTACCTTTATGCTTCATAAATGAGGCTTTGCTGAGAATATGACTTTTTGATTTGCCTTATTCATTTTTAATTTTATTTCATTTCTAATCATGTATTCCAGTTCAGATTATGGTACCCAGGGAGTGACAGCCTACATAATAAAGAGAAAGGAACTACTATTTATTGAGTGCCTACTGTGTGCCAAGTTTTTCTTTATTTCAAAAAAATTTATTGAGCACTTATTATGTGCTAGGGACTCTTCCAGATGCTGGAGGTGCCGTATTGAAGAACAGACAAAAATAGCTGTTTTCATATAGTTTACATTTAGTGGTGAAAGACTTAATAAATGAGTGCAATGTAATATGCTTGGGAAGAAAAAGTACTGTGCAGGAAAAAACAGAAAAGGGAATTATGGAGTGAACCTTGCTTACTGATTTTTTAAAAATCTCTGTAATGTGTATTATCCTTGATTTCAAAAAGCAAAACCTATCCTATACATAAAATTTTTCCTCTAAGAATACACTTCAGATTTCAGAACACGATTGTGTTTGTGCTTGAGTTATAGAGTTTCAACAGCTATTTTCTATTGTTAGTACTTCAGAAAGCTGTTTTATGACTGGGTAGAAATTGGAATTTTGAATCCTGGTTTTACCACTTAATAGTTTTGGGACTAGATTTGAGATGGTTACAATTTGTTAGTTTCTCTGAGCTCGTTCTGTGTAAATGGATACAATATCTTTTTTTGGTGAAGGAACATTGTGTCATAGCTTGTTGAGTAGGTTGATGAGCTAGATTTCAACATTTTAACCAGTAAACAACAAATATTGTACAAAATTCCAGTTCAAGTAAATACTTGTAAAACAGTACAGTGCCTGGCACATAGTAAGTATAGAGTAAATGTTTGCTTTTGTCCTTATTTTACTTGTTAATTCAAAGATTCTATTATATGAAGTATTAAGGAAAGTTTTTACAAAGATAAGATAACTCAAATTGTGAATGAGATTTTTGAGGGAAAAGTGGAATAACCATGCAAGTTGCAATACTTATTTTTAGATTGGAAGATCTACGAAACAGCATCTCAAGGGCAGAGCATGTCTTCCTTTCAGTCTTTACTTCACAGTATTTTCAGTGGTTGGCCTGTAGTTAAGAGCTCAAGAATTACTATGTGTTAAATGTTGAGTGGTTCTTAGTGATAATTTTTCTGTAAATTACAGCTCTTTTTGTAGTTAAACTCCTGAGTCTGAAAGGTGGCTGCACTGGAATCTCTACTTTTAATTCTAAGCACTGATTAAGATATTATTATGCAAAGTCTTTTAAATGCTGTTTTTTGAATCTAGCCAAAAATTCAAAAAATATTCTAGAAATTGAGAGAAAGAAATCAATTATTGGTAGCTAGATTAGTCTTCATTAATTAACTATTTCTATGATGTTGGCATCAAAGTGAAAAAGTAATACAGCAGTTTTTTAAAGAGTAGAAGAAAATTCATGAATAGTTATTTGCTCAACTGTTAAAGAACAGGTTTATCTTATCTTTTGAATATTATTTCAATGAAAGTGTAGATTTGTCCTGGCATTTGGATTAAATAGCTTGGTCATTTACTTACATTTCTGTGATAACAGGAAATGTTGATGTTTTCATTAGAAAGTGAAAACATCCCACCACCATCTCACCTCCCATCTTCATAGTAACCATTCTTTAGATGCTTATACCTTAGTACAAGTCAACTTTTTCCTGTTTTGTTGGAAGTTGCCCTCTACCTAAAGAATAATAATTTTCGCTTCAAACTTAAAGTCTTCTGACAAGTTCTGAGGCTTTTAGTAATTTACCCAAAATATTTCTTGGATTTTTAAAAAGTTCCTCACAAAGCATGTATAGTCTTCTACTGTCTATTCAAATATGAACAAATAGGATGAAAAGTATTTCATTCTAGTATTTGATATGCCACAGTCTATTTTGGAAATGAGATAGAAATACTTACAACTGAGTATTTTATACTCTTGTAATTTCTTTGTTTGCTTGTTTTGAACGTTAACAGTCTACTACAGGAAAGAAATAATTCCTACAAGGTATCAGTTTAAGTGGCTTCCGAGAGGAAGTCTGATTTACCTACAAACAAGTACAACAGAAAAGAGCAGTATAAGAATTTGTAGTATTTTAATTGTTTTGTTAAAAGAAAATGGAATTCTTATTTCACTTAAGAAGAAAAACAAAAACCGGCCTAGTACCAGTGTTCCTAGTACAAGTCGCAGAAGCCAGTTAATAAAGTAGAGGTTGGAAAAGTCCTGCAGAGAGAGAGAGAGAAGCAGCAAGAATATCGGACTGGGGATTTAAGCAGAGATTTTGGTGGAAATATGTGAATGCCTATTGTTATTAATAGAATTGTCTAAAATAATCCATTGAAGTGTGTGTGAAAAAGTAATTTTTGATCTGTAAATTTTTGTTCCCCAGTTTATTAGCCATCATCTGAATCATTAAATATTATTAATATTATTTTGAATTTTCACTTACAGTTTTACTCTTATATTGCTATTAAGGAAAATTGTTTTTGACCTTTAATATCTTAATGCTTATTTTTTTAATGTTAGCAAAATTGAACACATCACAAGTTTGCTTCCTGTCAGTTTGCCAGTGAAGCAAGCCGAACATACTGCTTGATTCATCACTATAGAGCCAGTGGCAGTTAGGGAAGTGACTTTCCATTCCTCATCAATGAGAGAAAATACTTGCTAATGCAGATGAAAGCTTGAACTCAGCAACTTGACCTTGCAAAACATTGTTCTCAGGCCAGGCAAGTTTTGGTTAGTCAGAGAAATCAACCAAAGCAATAATTCTGATGTGAACTGAGGCCACAAGGGTAGAAGAGACTTTACCTGGTTTTAAACTGGAAAATACTGCTTCTTTTTTTTTTAAGAGTGCAGTGACACAATCATAGCTCACTGCAGTCTCAAACTCCTGGGCACAAGCCTTCCTCCCACCTCAGCCTCCCGAGTAGCTGGAACTACAAACGTGTGCCACTGTGCCTAGTTGATTTTAAAAAACTGTTTGTAGAGACAGGATCTCACTTTGTTGCCCAGACTAGGAAAATACTACTTTTGATTTTGAGTTGATCTCTTGTTAGTTTGTCAGCTGCTTGGCCTCCACCACTTTAACTAAAATTAATTTTACCATGTTCAGAGTCAGTGAAGTGTAATAAGAAATGTTCTGGGCTTTAAAATCAGATGAGCCCAAGTTCAAATCTGAATTATCTTGCTGACTATAGCTATGTGGTCTTAGATATCACTTGTATTCTTTGAGCCAAGGAGTTTTCTTTAGAAAAATACATATAGTAATACCTGCCTTACATAGAACAAGGTAAATTCTTGTTCTAGTTACATTAGGATATGTAGCTTAAATAATGGGAAGTAATTTTACATGTGGAATTTTGCTTTGTTAGATTTTTTCTTCAGGGTATCTATCCACTTCATTTTTCTTCAACAAATAGAATGAAAAAGAATTTCTATATTATTTAATTTACTATAACTTGTTAGACCAAGGGTGAAATAAACAAAACATCACCATTGTTTTTTAACTACAGAATAAACATGCAGATAATTCTTTGTATTTTTCTTGCCTGTGCTGCATTTTCAATTAGAAGATCTATAATTTAGTTCTTTTGTAGGAAAAGCATTAGAAAATTGGTATGGATAAGATTTTGAAACCATGTCAAATAATGAAGTTCAATATAATACTACAAAACTTGTGCCACTTTATCTTTGTAAAATGATCTTTGTACTTTTATATTTCTTTTTTTAAGACAGTGTCTCACTCTGTTGCCCAGGCTGGAGTGCAGTAGCACAGCTCACTGAAGCCTCGACCTCCCAGTCTCAAGCAATCCTCCCACCTCACCCTTCCAAGTAGCTGCGATTACAGATGTGCACCACAACGCTCAGCTTACTTTTTATTTTTTTGTAGAGACGTGGTCTTCATATTTTGCTTAGGCTGCTCTCGAGCTCCTAGGCTCAAGCAATCATCTTGCCTTGGCCTGCCACCAAAGTGTTGGGATTACAAATGTGAGCTACCACACCCAGCCTGTTTTAACAGCACTTACAGCAGTGGATTTATATTTTGGTAATAAGTTATCTGTATTACTGTAGTACCAGAAAGAATAAACAAATGGTGTTATTATCTTTTAAAATATTACTTATACAAATAGCATTCAATACTGATTATTACAGCAAAATATTCTACAACAGTTACACTGGTTTATTCAATAGATTAAGAAAAATTTTTATCCTGGATGACAAAGCAAGTCCCCATCTCAAAAAAAAAACAGTTTAAAAAACTCATTGTGTTTTATTAAGTTCATAGGCTTAGAACATTCTATAAGGTATATACCTGAAATCTCTTAGCCTAGAGGTAATAAATACCCTTTAGTCTTAGACATGTGCAGTTTTTGTGCAATCTGTAAAATAAAACCAGAAGCACAAATAGTGAGGAGATCCAACCATTAATCATAGGATAAATGACATGTTATTATGGTAGAAAGAATTTTAAGGTACATATTGGTCTTTTTAGCCGTGTTTTTTTAGAGCTGTTTTTAGCTTTTGCTGTTGCAAAAGTCAACATGTAGTGTGAAGTATTATGCACAGAAGTTTGATTTTTGTTTTGATCAAATACCATTATTTAGAAAACCTAACATTTTCAAGTCTTTTTGATGGGTCACTTAGTATCAGTAATAATTAGATCAGCAAATTAATTTTGCCTTTTTGTAGTTAGCAAGAGTTTATTTTCAGCAAAGTTAATAATTGCATAAAAATTTAAGTGGGAAAAACTGCCCTTTCAACATTAATATTCAGATCTATGGCATAAAGCGTATTATATAGATATTTGCATTCATATTCTTGACATTCTATGGACTATTTTGTCTTTTATGCTTTTCTTTTAAACTAGCCTTTCCTGAGTGTAGGTTTCTTTTAGTGTTAAGTCATCATTATAAAATACAGGCAAGAAGATGGTTGTTTTTTTAAAAATTTAGGACAGAATAAACATTCCATTTAATTCATTGAGCTCAAATTGTGGCATAGTTGCTTGGTTAATTTTATTTATTGTTTTGTTATTTATTTAGAAATGGAAGTTTTGTTATGTTGCCCAGGCTGGTCTTGATTCTTAGGCCCAAGCCATTCTCTTGCCTCATCTTTCCAAGTAGGTAGGAGTATGACATGCCACTGAGCCTGGCAACTTGGTTAATTTTTAAAAGACAATTAGTGACCTGATAAACATGAGCATCTGCTCTTCAGAAGTTAAGCAGCTCTATGTTGCCGATGTACATAGGTGTCACAGTTGTTACTAGAATTGTGAGAAAATATGCTCAAGGAAACATCCAAGGGATCCATGTCAAAAGTTGCTAGAAATACAGACATTTTATGATTTGAGGTGAGAGTAACTGTTACTGTTTACTCTGTGTGATTAGCATGTACCTGAATTGTACTTGACCAAAGTACTCTTTGCCCACCTTGTGATGATTTTACAGGGCATGGAAAAATAAGCACATGGAAATGGGGATTTCAGAAGAAAATTTCCACTTCCGCATAGGGCGATTCTGCTTTTTGGCATATAAATGTGCATTGACACATATTGAATGCCCTTTGAGATTTGTCTAGCTAAGGTAATTAGCCTGCATGAGGCATACTAATTCTCTTCATGAGATTTTTTTTCCCCTCATGAACAGTGGCATACATTTAAAAGATGGCAGAGCCATTGCTTTAATTTAAATGGGACAAGAAGTACTCTTTTTTTTTAGACAGAGTTTCACTCGTTACCCAGGCTGGAGTGCAATGGCGTGATCTCGGCTCACCGCAACCTCCGCCTCCTGGGTTCAGGCAGTTCTCCTGCCTCAGCCTCCTGAGTAGCTGGGATTACAGGCATGTGCCACCATGCCCAGCTAATTTTTTGTATCTTTAATAGAGACGGGGTTTCACCATGTTGACCAGGATGGTCTCGATCTCTTGACCTCGTGATCCACCCGCCTCGGCCTCCCAAAGTGCTGGGATTACAGGCTTGAGCCACCACACCCAGCCAAGAAGTACTCTTGTTGAAGGTAACTGGTTCATGGGAAGTTTGAAGTGGTCATCTTAAACAAACCAAGCTATCAGTACATCAACTTTTATAGACTATCGTGATTAAAAAAAAATTAAAACTCCATAGAGTATGTTTCATATGCCCTCTGTGACATGCCTGTGCAGAATAGCTGGCTAACCCAAGAAATGTTGCCTTACTCATTCTTCCATTGTGTCTCATCTCTGCCTTTTGTGTGTGTGTGTGAGACAGAGTCTCAGTCTGTTGCCCAGGCTGGAGTGCAGTGGCACAATCTCGGCCCACTGCAACCTCTGCCTCCGGGTTCAAGTGATTCTCCTGCTTCAGCCTCCTGAGTAGCTGGGACTACAGGTGCATGTCACCATGCCTGGCTAATTTTTTAAATTCTTAGTGGAGACAGGGTTTCACCGTGTTAGCAAGGATGGTCTCGATCTCCTGACTTTGTAATCCACCCGCCTCGGCCTCCCAAAGTGCTGGGATTACAGGCGTGAGCCACTTCACCTGGCCTCTACATTCTTTATTATTCAAACTACGTTACTTACCCAGTAGTTTTGAGTTCCTGATGTGTGCTAGTAGTTTGCTAGGTCAAAGGGGCGGGCAGATGTATAAGATACAATTCTTGTCCTTAAGAGATACAGATACAAACACATGTGATCTACTGCGATAGATGCTGTGACAGGGTTAAACAAAATACTTTAGGAATCCATAGGAGGTAGTTATCTCCTATGGATAAGGATTAGACAGTATCTCCTATTCAGCAAGGGTTGAAAGGATATGACAGGGAAAATTTCCAAGGAAAACTGACAATAGGCAAGGAATAAAAACACAGGTTGCAGATAGAGAGGTCTTTTTTAGACAGAGAGAAACACCATGCATAAAGGATGGAGGTAGGAAAGTCCACATGTGTATAGTAACTGTGAGTAGTTCTACCGTGCATTAGGTACCAGTGGTGGGTTAGCTGGAAGTAAGGTGGAAAATAAGAAAAAAAGAGCATTTAGATGCCTGTATATTCCATAAAGGAGATTTGACTTCATCTTTCAAATGATGGAAGACAAGTTCTTAACTTAACATTCTGGAAAGATTCTCTGACTGTAATGTAGAAAATACTTTAGAAAAGAGCCAGGCTTGGGAGGAAGAGGTAGGCATGTAAGTATCTATTTGAGACTTGATTAGGACCCAAATTAAGGCTCTGATAATGGAGTAATTAAGAAGAGTAGGTAATGTGTTTGAGAAAAGAATATTGCGTGTGAAGTAGAGCTGTGAAGATTGCACATGCCCTGGCTTGAGTTCCTGGATAGTGGTGATGGTGATGTTCACCAATACAGAACAGACCAGGGTCGCAACAGGTGAGGAAGATGTTTAAGTTCTGTTTGTTCTTTATAAGGCTCTATGGAAGGAGAAAGAGGAAGACTTTACTTTATATGGGGGAGACAGAGAAGGCTTCTCTTATTAGATAACATTTGAACAGGTGCATGAATGAAAGTAGAAGCAGTAGCAAATTTAGTGGCCTTTAGGTGGAATGTGCTTGCCATCTTCTAAGAGCAGGAAGGCCAATACAATTGGAGCTGAGTTGGGGAGCTGGGGGAGGTGGAAATAGGGTAGATGAACTGTGTATATGCTGTTCATGTAGGGTACTTAGATTGTAACAAGGACTTTAGATTTTAGTCAGGATGGGTAGGAACTCACCAAAGGATTTTAACATAAAATCTAATTTGTGTCCCCCCACGCCCACTTCTTAGAACATGATTGGCATTTATATGTATATGGTTCTATAACATTATTTATATGTATAAATTCATGTGACCTTCACAATTAGGCTATAAAACTGTTTCATCATCATAAAGAGACTCCTTTGTGTTACTCCTTAAGTTTTACTTTTCCTTCTAGCCTTAAGTCCTGGCAACTACTCATCTGTTTCTGTTCTGTATCACTATAAATGTCACTTCAAGAATGTTACATAAATGAAATCATATATGATGTTTCCTTTGGAGATGGGCTTTTTTACACTCAGTATAATCCCTATGTAATCCTTCCAAATTGTTGCATGTATGAATAGTTCATTCCTTTCTAATGCTCAAGAGTTAACCATTATGTAAACTCTTTAGCATTATGGGTGTACCACAATTTGACTTTTGAATTTCCAGCTTTGTATGGATATACCACAATTTGACTTTTGAATTTCCTGCTTTGGGTGTAAAAATAAAGCTGCTGTGAACAGGTACAAGATTTTATGTGAAAATATCTTTTCATCTCTGTGGGATAAATTCCGAAGAGTGCAGTTATTGGGTTGTGTGATAAATATATGTTTAAATAAGAAACTGCCAGACTTTCAGAGTGGCTGTACCATTTTACATTCCCACCAGCAATATGTGAGAAATCTGTAGTTTCTCTGCATCCTCCCCAGCATTGGTATTGTCAGTATTTCTTATTTCAGCCAGTCTAATAATATGTAGTGACCATTAATTTGCATATCTCTAATAGCTAATGATATTGAACATATGTTTATGTGTTGCTTTGCTGTCTACATATCCTCTGTGGTGATGCGTGTTCAAGTCTTTTGCTCATATTCTTTTTTTTGTTTTGTTTTCTCGTTGAGTTTAGGGAGTTCTTTATACATTCTAGATCCAAGTCCTTTGTTGAATATGTGAGTTACAAATACTTTCTCCTGGTACATGGCATGTCTATATATCCTCTTAACAGAGTCTTTTGCAGAGCAAAAAAAAAGAAAATTAGCTTTGATGAAGTTTATTTTATGTATTTTTTATTTGATGGATTATACCTTTCTTGTCAAGTTTGCGAACACTAGCTAACCTTCGGTCTCAATGAAAAAAAGACTATTGTTCCTTTATTTAATTACTTTTGTACCTTTGTCCAAAATCAGATACCCATAATTGTGAGGATCTATTTCTGGATTCTCTGTTCTATTCCATTGATCTTTGTGTCTGTCCCTCCACCGGTACCACACTGTTTGATTACTGTAGCTATATAATTAGATATTGAAATTTCTCCAACTTTACTCTCCTTTTTCAGAATTGCTTTAGCTATTCTAGTTCCTTTCCATGTATGACTTAGAATCTATAAAAATGTCAGTTTCAGGGAAATTGACATTTTTATTTTGCTGAATCTTCAATCTATGAATATGGTATGTCTCTTATTTAATTATTTTTTATCAGCATTTTTTAGTTTCTAGCATAAAAATCCCATGCATGTTATGTTAGATTTATACCCAGATGTATATTTTTTGGAACAATTGTAAGTGATACTGTGTTTTTACTTCTGATTTCCAATTGTTCATTTCTAATATGTGGCAGTATGGTTGGTTGATTTCTGTGGGTGGACCTTATATTCTGAGACTTCACTAAATTACCAGTTTTAGGAGGTTTTATTTTGTAGATTCTCTGGGTTTTCTAATGTGCTCGTGCATACAGTTTTTTTAGATTTTTTTTCTTCCCAATCTGTATGCCTTTTATTTCCTTTTCTTGTTCTACTACTTGCAGTGCTATTTCATAATAGTGGTAGGAGCTGGCAAGCTTGTTTCTGATCTTAATGGAAAAGCATTCAGTCTTTCACCATTAAGTGTATGTTAGCTGGAGGTTTTTTGTAAATGCTGTTTATCAAGTTGAGAAAATTCCCTTTTTATTCCTAGTTTGTTACGCGTTTTTATCACGGGTGGGTCTTAAAGTTTTTCAAATGCTTTTTTCTACATTGATTGATGTGATCATATGGCTTTTCTTCTTTAAGCCAGTAACTAGTGGTAACTTCTCTTTTTAAAGATTCACTCTGACCGCTCTGTGTAGAGCAGACTTTGGAGATAGAGCAAAGATTTAAACAAGGAAACTGTATTAGAAATTATTGTCATACTCTGGATAAGAGATAATGGTGGCTGGGACCAGGACGTTAATAGGAAAGGGTGAGAAGAGATCAGATTTTGGATATATTTCAAACTCTGTGTGGGAAGGAATTGCTGACAAGTTGGATCTGAGGCATAGAAGATAATTCAAGGGTGACAGAGATTTGTGGCCCAAGCACTTGGAAGTATGGAGTTGCCATTGACTGATTTTGGGAATGTGGTAAAGTAGCAAGTTTAAACCAAGCAATCAGGAACTTTTTTTTTTTTTTTTTTTTTTTTTTTTCTGGACGTGTTAACTTTGAAATGCCTTTTAGACATATAACTGGTGATACCAACTAGGCAGTTCATTCAGTATAATGGAATTCAGGCAAGAGATTTGGACTAGAAATATGAATTTGGGAATAATCAGTGGAATTGATGTGAAAGAAGCTATAGTGTTATTTGTTGAAAACTATACCTGTAACTGCTTACTAGTTACTATAATTTAAGATTTATTAGCAAAAAGCCAGACTCTTCTAACATGTGAAAGAACTTTGTGAGAATTTGGATTAGTTCTGCTGTGTATGTGACATGAAATGCAACAGAAATTATGTGATTGGGAGGTGATTTGGGGATGGATATTTTAATATGTACTTAATCATACTTGATAAGTAGATGGCTGTGATTGTGGTCATCTAATAGTGTCTTACTAACTTAGAGCTTTGTTCCAGATTTTAATAAAATAAAGTAACTGTGTTGTGGAAGGGCTTTGACACTGTTACTAAGTGCCAAATGACTTTCTGTGGCAACATTTGTCTTACAGATGAAAACAGCCAGAGAGATAAATGAAAAAATAAAGATTAAAAACAGGAATGTAAAATAGCTAGCAAGGAGAGACTTAGAGCCAGAAATAAATCAGTAAAGAGAAACAGGTGAGTCTCAGTCACAGAGATTTTGTAGAAAGGCGTATCTTCTGAGTCCCACTCTGATAATGTTTACTTTGTATTAATGTATTTTGGAAAGTGTATTTTAAATGCCACAAGTTTTTTCTGTTGTAACCGATTATTAGCTCCAGTGATATTTCCTTATTGATAATTTGTATCTTTCTAGCACTTTGCTTTATCTACCCCATTGCAAGATTACCATGTTGTATTATAGTTATGTTTACTTTTCAGTTTCTCCCTCTAAATTTAAGTTTTTATAGCATGAGTGTGATACCTTGGCACTTGAGTGCTCAGTAAATATTTGTGAATGAGTGGACACACACTACTAGAGTTTAAAGCTAGTAAACTTGATTATTTTTAAAAGTAAATGAGTTTTTGGGATTCTGGAGTACAGCTTGTGGTTGAATGTCTTTCTGATGCTTCCAAACAAGCATTCTACCACTAGAGATTGCACCCATACATAGCAGCATCATCAACCCAGGGTTGGTGAGGCATACATTTTGCCTCTTGCTCTTTTTTCTCTTTTCTTTAGTGGTAATGGATTTATGCAAATTTATCTAAACTTTGGCCCAGACTTCTTGTGTTGAGTGGAGTACATATTGCAAATAGTAGACTAGACTTAGAGTTAACTCCATAATAGCATGTCTCATAGGAAATTTCTTGTGCACATTTTAAAAAGAAGGAGTGTTTATCTGTCTGCCTTCTACCCAGTCCTTTTACCCATTTTCAGGTAGATGGTTAGAAGTATAGGCCAAGTTTCTTTTCAGTACTTTTATATGCCTTTTCACTTTTGAGCTTTACAAGACAAAAATACCCTTTGCCCTTACTATTCCAGTGCAGATTTAAATATTAGAATATTAGGAGATTAGGTATTTCTAAAACCATATATTCTTTTATTTCCAGATTCATTGTGTGTGTGTGTGTGTGTGTACATACACATGTGTGTGTCTACATACACGTATGTATGTCTATATGTGTGTACAGATACATATATTGTGTTAGTCCGTGGCAAATTACTAAAGTTTGTAAGAAGAATGGCTTTCTATGGTATTGTTGACACCAACAAAGTAAGAATGTTGTAAGTGCTCTGTTTTAAGTTTCTTGGGGAATAAGGAAAGGGAGCTGTATAAAATCATTCTTTTTCTAGTAGGACAGAACTATGTAGTTAACTGAGTCTCATATAGAAGTACCTGGTCACGTGATTATTGGGAGCATTAAATGAGTGAATGCTTTATAAATCATTTGACCTAGTACCTAGCACTTAGTAAATGTAAACTATTAATAGAAAATTTATTGCTATAAAATACTTATATTATAAAAATAATAAACTTTATACTTTATAATTATTTTTGTTACAACTCTTCGTTTGCCTTTCTTGATGCCATTCTTCCCTGCATTTTCTCTGCCTAATTTTTCTGACTTTAAATTCTTCATCCTCTGGTCTCCTCTCTCTTGCCTTTTTTTCGTTATTCCCTACATCAGTGTCAACATCTTCTGCTGAAACTCAATACAGCATATCTCTACAAAATCTCTTGCCTTTCTTAGGAAGGAAAGTGACATGATTCAGCCAGTATTTTAGGAAGCTAGCAAAGTTTGTTACCACTGTGAAATACAGTTTAAAAAGGCTTAGCCAGGCATGAAGTCTGTAATACCAGCATCTTGAAAGGCCAAGGCAAGAGGATTGCTGAAGCCAAGAGTTTGAGACCAGCCTGGGCAACATAGCAAGACCCCACCTCTACTAAAAATAAAAAACTAGCTGGGCAGGTAAGATGCACCTGTATAGTCCACCTACTCAATAGGCTGAGTTGAGAGAATCGCTTGAGCCCAAGAGTTTGAGGCTGCATACCTATGATTATACCGCAGCACTCCAACCTGGAAAACAGAGTAAGACCTGGTCTCCTAAAAAAAAGAGAAAGAAAAGCTTGAGAGTAGAATAAGCAGTCTAGAGGTCATGGTGTTAGGTGATTGTCCAGGTAACACATGCTTAAACAAGGAATAGAGAATAGAGGTGGTGGAATAGAGAAGTTGTTGTGAGAGTAATCAGTGAAATTAACAGAGAAATATATTAGTGAGTAGGAGGCAGTGAGTTGAGTTTTGGACAAGATGACTTTAGGTTGCTAGCATGGTATTGTCAGGTTATTAGTTTACTTGTTCCATCCCCACCCCTCCCTTCCCCCTCACTCACTCACTCACTCACTGAATTCCGTTGCTATTAGTCTAAGAACTTCCCTTAGGAAAAGTAATTTTTTTTTTTTTTAGTCACAGCAGTAGAACTTGAAATGTGTGGAGAGCAATTCTCCATTTCCTACCCACATTCTCATTATCCTCTTTAGGTCCATTCCCCCAGGGAAAAAGATTTAGATTATTTAGAATAATATCTACTGCCATCATTACTACCTCACTACCCCACCTCTAGGAAATTGGTAAAAAAGTTTATGTATGTATTTACATGCATATATTTGAGACAAGGTATTACTCTGTCACCTAGGCTGGAGGGCATTGGTACAGTCATAGCTCACTGCAGCCTTAACTTCTTGGGCTCAGCCTTAACCTCCCACCTTAGTCTCCCAAGTAGCTGGGACTTCAGGCATGAGCCACCATGCCCGTCTAATCCTTTTTTTAGAATATTTTATAGAGGCATGGTTTTGCTGTGTTGCACAGGCTAGTCTCGAACTCCTGGGCTCAAACGATCCTACTGCTTTGGCCTCCCAAACTGCTGGTATTACAAATATGAGTCACTACACCTGGCCTAGTTTTTTATTTTTATATCAAATAAATGAAGCAACTTGTTAGGGCTCTTTGAAGAAAAATAAAACTTTTTAAACTGTTTGTGATTAAAATATTAATAAGCAGAGTAACACCTCATTCATCGAGTATCTTTAGTTAATAAGTAGGTAAGGTGACTGAAACTTACCCCTTAATCTATTTTAGAGATTTTGTAATACATATATCATGTATATGATACATATATATATATACATGATATATATAATATATATATCATGTATAGTAGATACTCATAGCTCCAAATCTATTTCTTTATAATGTTTCACATACTTTGCTGCTTTCTGAAATAGTGACACCTCCTCCCCTTTCACCCTGCATAGTAAACCTTTTCTGGAAGATAAAAACAACTTTGTTTCAGAGCTTCAGAATGAGTCAGGAACCTCAGGTTCCAGTCCAAGGCCTGGCACTAAGTTGTTATTTGAGAACTGAATTATAGACTCTAGAACAGTGCCTGGCATGTAGTAGTGCTTAACCAATATGTTTGGAATGAATCATTGTCTTGTGCCGAGTTTAGTGCTCCTTCCTTGATTTATTACTTGAATTCATTGCTGCCTAGTAAATAAGCTTCTGGGTTCTTAATTAAACAGGAGTATCTAGGTTCTGATAGAGGTGAACTTTAAGCATAACTTACGTCCATTTTAACTGCTTAGTGGAACTTTTGGCCTTATCTTGATGTATTTTCTGGTACTCCAAGTTGCCAAGCAGATGATTTTCTAGTGCTTGGTTTATTGGGGGCACTTGCTGAGTACTTTTTATGTGCCTACATTAATGTATATGCAGTGTTCTACACTTAAGCACATAGCACATGTCTCCAAGGATCTTGTGGAGACACAGAATTGGAACTATGTAAGAGAATAATTAAATGTTGAATCATAAACCATTGACCTATTGGTATATTAGTAGTTCTAGGAAAAGGTCCATGTGGGCTGAAGCAGGATAAAAAGGATTCAAGTAGAAGGAGAAATTGGAATTGGATTTGAAGAGATGGTTAAGATTTTGATAAGCCTCAAGGTGAAGCCGTAACATTCTAAGCAAGGGCAGTAACGTAGTAAGCAAATAAAGGAAAGTATGGGTTGAACATGTTCAGACAGGCCTGCCCAGATTTCTAAGGGTGTAGGGACTGCTGGGAAATAGAAGCAGGTGAATTTAATAGAGTAGTTTTAATCTACATGTCCCTGAAGGAATCCAGGGATAGTTTAGAGGGCTGCATGTATTTAGATGAGAAAACAAATGATATCTTTATGTTTTGATTAACTTTGAACTGAAATTTAGCATGTCCTTTTAATAAGATTTTAAGCGGCAGACTACAGTAGTATTAGCAGTACCTATGTCTTTTATTACTAATAGCAAAAGCACAGATAGTTTTAGATTACTTTACAGTTGTGAGTATCTCCAAATATAATTTATGCATATTACTACTTCAGAATTATGGTTTTTATTAGACTCTTGCTAGATTTTATTATATTATTACTAAAGAAGCATGTGTATATCACATATAAGGTTTTTAAAAACATTTGATAACTGTGTTTCAGTATAATTGGTTTTCTTGGTAATATTTTATGCACTTAAAACCATATTTTCAAAAACAATTAACTATATTTTAGTAAAATTAGCTTTTTTTATAATCCTAGGTATTGCATTTAAAACCTTTCTGAAGGGAACTCTGTAGTTTCCTGCAGACTGCCAGAGGGATTCATGACCCCTGATCTAGTGGAACCAAACTGGAGAAGGCAATGAAAACCACACTAAGGGGTTTTAGCCGAAGTGATAAGCAGGAAAGGAGCCTTGCCAGTTTTGTTCATTTGTTTGTTTTATTTCCATTACAGAATAAATACGTTAATATGGAAAATTTCAAAGTTTCAACAAGTTTAGAAAAAAGTTCAAACTCTTCTTAGCTCACAACTATAGATAAACTGTTTAAAAAAGTAGCAGAAACTCATCTTGTAATACCACAGTCACTATCCTCCCTCTTTTATTATTTATTTGTTTATTAAATTCCTGTGCAATTGAGTGAAATACTTGAAGTGGTTATATAGGAAAATTTCTCAGTCTGTTGTACTATACTTACACAGCAGTTGGGAAGACTGTGGCAGTGAGGTAAGCAGTGAGTCTGGTCATTTATGTTTTAGAAGATAGGGATAGCATGGTAAATAGAGGTAGAGTAGAATTGCAGAAGATGTTGGAAAGAAAAAATTACAGAATTTGGTGGTATGGGAGCTGAGATGCATGGAGTCAGGTAAAGGAGAGTATCAGGAAGAAAGTTAAGTATAGGGTGCCTAAATTAGGATTCTTAGAATAATATTATACAGATTCACAATGCCTTATCTGAAACCCTGAGGCCAGCTGCGTTTTAGAGTTCAAATATTTTTGGATTTTGGAAAGGTAACATGTATATTGTATATCATACAATTCACCCAGCAAAGTCTGAGTGATCATCCTGTAACTAGACACTACTGTTTCTGCAGTGAAGGTGAAAATATTCATTTTCACCTTCAAGTAAGTGAAGTGGGCTAACTCAAGCCTATAAATAACCTGTATCAGTTCAAGTCAAATATTTGCCACCACCAAATGAGTTTCCCTATGAAGCTTCATGGAATAATCTTGTCCTAACTTTTTAGATCTCAGTACTGTGGAAATGACTGTGGACTGTATTGACTGTAATAACCAGTGAGGAGAGTTTTAGGAGTTGTATTTTGAGGAATGTTAATTACAAAATGGATGAGATTTGAAGGAATTAGGTAAAGGTAACGAAAGAGAAGAGAGAAGAGTTAAGGTAACTTCACTTTTCAGGATGAAAAGAAAACTGCTACTTCTGACAAAAATGCAAAGTTGAGGAGGGAAACTAGTCTTGGAAGAGGGTAAGTTTAAACATAAGTACAATTAAGAAGAAACAACATATTTTTACTTCACATGAAAGCTTGGAAGTTGTTGGAGTGCAAAATTTACTTTTAAAATGAAACCTGCAAGGAGCCTAACAGCAACCTACAAGGAGCCTAACAGACTGATGTTGAGATCTTAAATTGTTTCTGAATTGGTAACAGAAATTATCAGTTGAAAAGGTGTGCCTAAATAAGTGAGGGTTGTGACCCTACTCATGGAACTAAACCTGGAAAATAGCATAGAAAAGGTGGAGTGAGATAATTCACCCTGTAACAGGATTCTTTTCTGTATGGTTGAATCATTCCTATGGCCATATTGATTATAATGTGACTATATTTAGAGTAGTAATTGTTCAGCAGCAGTGGGAGCTGCCATGTGCCATCACTGTTCTAAGTGCTGTAGCAAGCAGTCCATGCTGTTTTTGTCTTTTGGACTGGGTCAGGACATGAACTCACGTGGGAAGCATTAGCACAGGTAGCAGTGTAATTTTGTTAGAACATCTAGGATATAATTAATGCATGAATAGGTAAGATTGAGTAGGTTTTAACTTTTTTATCTGCCATTCTGTAATTTTAAAATTCACTCTAATAAATGGACTCAAACATTGACACTGTCATATAAGTAAAATCCTTAGAAATAAGGATAAGTATTCTTTAACAGAAAAGCATGGCCCAATAATTACTTTTTATTATTATTATTATTATTTTTTTTTTTTTTGAGGTGGAGTCTCTGTTGCCTAGGCTGGAGTGCAGTGATGAAATCTTGGCTCACTGCAACCTCCACCTCCCAGGTTCAAGTGATTCTCCTGCCTCAGCCTCCCTAGGAGCTGGGACGCCAAGTGTGCGCCACCAAGCCCAGCTAATTTTTGTATTTTTGGTAGAGACAGGGTTTTGCCGTATTGGCCAGGCTGGTCTTGAACTCCTGACCTCAAGTGATCCACCCACCTGGGCCTCCCACAGCACTGGGATTACAGGCATGAGCTACCATGCCACCCTCAGTAATTACTTGTAAAATTCATTTAATTGCTTAGTTTATTTTATATAAGTGTATGCATTTATTTTATGATTCATAAGTAATAAGACTAATTTTTTGTGTTAACTTTTATTCAGATTCTACTGATACTATTTTGAACATTGTTTTTCTTCTATTAAATAAGGGTGTTGGACTAGATAATCTATAAGGTTTCTTTCAACATCAGATCTATGATTTGGAATCTTAAGTTTCATCAAGTAGAATAAAGAGCTTAAACTACAATTTAAAGGAGATGCTCCTTAGAGTATGCTATGAGTTTAAGATGCCAGAGGAACAAGTGAGAGAATGAATGTTATAACTTTGCACCTCCATCTTTTTGGCAAACATTAAGAAGAGACATAGAAATAAGAATCCTAAGAAACTAGAATGCACAGTGTTGCCTGGAAGAAAAGTTTTCAGAAGAAAATTATCAGTAATGTCGAGTTAGTACAATAAAGAAGAAAGCTTGGACATGAGGTTAGAAAGCTACAGATACAATTCTGGTTTTAACTCTGCCGCTTATTGGAGTTTTGATAATCAGTAAAAATTACCTTTTTTTTTAAAGAGTGAAGGCAGATTCATTATAATTTGTAGATATAATTTGAATACCTGGAAAAACCGAGAGAATCAACTGAAATATTACTGTGAGTAATGAGATTTCAGTATGATGGCTAGTTATAAAATTTTTAAAGCAATGGTTTATCTGAAGTGGTTTTTTTTCTTGATGTTCTTTAAACTGAAAGCCCATCCATATGGGTCACTAAATGGAAATCCTTAAACTTAAATACCCTTTCGCCTTCTTTCTAAGGAGTATAGTAATTCAAATCATATCATCTAAGTTTTAGTATATTTTGAATAGGACACTTCCGTGTTAACTTCTTAAAACTATTTTAAAATAAAGTTGTGGCAGAGAATACATTTTAAATGACTATAAGGAAATCATTTTTTAAAATTCCTTGTGGTTTGTGATACTTACTGTATTACTTGGTAGTGTTAGAGAGGGTGTAATCTGATCTTTGAGCCATAGTTGGTAAATAATAATTTTGTGTGGAACCCACTGTTCTATCAGTAAGAGGAAAATTATTGGCCATATATAAGGCTTTTTTTTTTTGACCTTAAAACATAACCTGACTTAAAGACCAAGTTATATCATGCATTGATTGCTTTTATGTTTTTTTTAATAAAAAGCATTATGCCAGATCTATATATAACTTTTTAACAAGAGGTGTGTTGACAGAAGTATTTTCTACTTTACTTGAAGGAGAAGAATTATTTTTATATACTAAATATATATTGTTATTTATTTATCATCGGCTCTCAAAATTGACCTCTCTCATATACTCACTTCATGGCTATTCCAGAAGATAATTATTTACATATCTTAGAATGTGATGTAGATGAATTATTTAAACCTAAATCCTATTACCTAGTTGTTGCTTTAGCATTTGTGAAAATGAAAACTTTTTTTTTTTTTTTTTTTTGAGACAGAGTTTCGCTCTTGTTACCCAGGCTGGAGTGCAATGGCACGATCTCGGCTCACCGCAACCTCTGCCTCCTGGGTTCAGGCAATTCTCCTGCCTCAGCCTCCTGAGTAGCTGGGATTACAGGCACGTGCCACCATGCCCAGCTAATTTTTTGTAATTTTAGTAGAGACGGGGTTTCACCATGTTGACCAGGATGGTCTCGATCTCTTAACCTTGTGATCCGCCCGCCTCGGCCTCCCAAAGTGCTGGGATTACAGGCTTCAGCCACTGCGCCTGGCCGAAAATGAAAGCTTTAAGTATACCCACATGTTTAGAAGAAGAAAATGTGTTTCATTTTTTAATAATGCAGAAAAATATACTGAATACCTTTATGTGCCACACTGTTAGGTTCTTTACATACACTTCAGCTCAATCTCATGACATTAGGGTAGGTAGTGATATCCCATTTAATAGAAGGGAGATTTCTACAGTTTAAATTTAATGCTGTTCTGAAGTCAGATCTGAACTTAGACTTCTCTCTCCCAGAATATTTTTGTCCTACAGTGTGCCTTTACAAAAGATGGAAAATTTACATTTTTCACAAAAACTTTTACTCTTTATATTGCTAGTTACTGGAAATGCAGGGAGTTCAGTTTTTGGATTTTTGTCTTCACTGCTCTTTTTTGGCCTGTTACAATTTTCACAATATCTATGATCATTTGAGTGCAGCAGAAAGTTCTGTTTTGACTCCTGTGGGATTAGTTTCTTAGAGAAATTCCTAAGGGTACCAGCCTAACAAGCATAAGGACATCACTTCCAGGCTTTAATAATCAAAATAATATAACATTCTACTATTTGTAATATCCTATGATTTCTGTAACCTTTGTAGTTGCAAGTTTGTTCTTGGTTTTTGTTTTATATGGGCCTAACAAAAAAAAAAATTGTTTTTTTTTTTTTTTTAAATCATTGAATCTATTTTGGTAATGGAAAAAAGATTTTCCAGTGTGGTTAAGAACCACATCTTATGAGCTGTTCTTTGCCTCTCTTTAAGAATTACCAAGTATTTTTAAAAATTGGAACTTGACATTCAGTTCATTGCTTGGATATATCTTAAAGCATTTCTTAAGAAACCTCTGAGAATTGATCATAGGAAATTGGGGGAGCAGTTAGAAGATGATTGGAAATACGATAGTGAAAGGGAGGAGCAAAATGACCTGAAAATGAGGACTTTACAATTCCAGTTACAGATTTTGTTGTTGTTTTTCTCTTTCTGTTAGAGTTACTCTGTGGTCTCCTGTTGGACAGTCTGTTGCTAAAAGCCATTAGAGATTTTATAAAAACTACTCTTTTGAGTTTCTGGAATTGAGAGTCCAGAATAGGGTTTGGTAGGTTAAAAGAATGACTTAACTAAAGTAAACAGCATCCTTTGGTAACTTGCAATTTAAGGGACCCATTTTCCCTTCAGAATATTTTATGTGAGAGACTTTGGGGACTACCTTACTGCTGTTACATCTCATTATGTTATCTGGTCACGTTTCTTGTTCTGCCTACCTATAGTTTACTCTAGTTTCTCTTCTGCTTTCAAGGCTCCAGACCCAGTTCCTGGACCTGCCCTGGAAAAGAAGTATCCCGTAGAGATGAGCTCACTGCAGTTACTTAATTAACAATCTGTAAGCTGCAAAAATGGCAATGGGCCAACCAAGAACAGCTACAGTTTGAATTTTTCTATTTCCAGGTATGCTAAAGTCCATGGCACCAGTCAAGCTTAGCCTGTGTAACTGCCTTATTATTAAATCTATGGTAACTAAAACTTGACTTTCAAAACTTACAGTCATCTTGCTTTAAAGTATAGTAACATCTCTAACATCTAGGTAACATGCAGCTAGTATTGAGTTTAACAAACCCTTTGCTTGAATATTTCTAATTTAACTTGTTTGCTAGTAATAGCAAACTAATGCAAAAATATTTTAAGAAAAATAAATTTGAAATGCTATTGAGTGAAACCTTATAGACATACAAAAAAAAAAAAAAAAAAACCATTGAAAAACAAACAACAAAACTGCCTTCCTTTAAAAGGTTACATTGAGTACACGCAGTATAAGGAATTCAATTAATGAAACTACTTCTCTCTTCCTGAGATCTGTTCTACGCTATTAATGCCTTTACCTAAAGAGTTAATAGATTCTTATATGGCAAAACCCCATCTCCACTAAATATACAAAAAAATTAGCCAGGTGTAGTGGCATTCGCCTGTGGTCTCAGCTACTTGGGAACCTGAGGCACAAGAATCACTTGAACTCGGGGAGTCAGAGGTTGCAGTGAGCTGAGATTGTACCACTACACTCCAGCCTGGGCAACAGAGTGAGACTCTGTCTCCAAAATAAAAAGGTTAATACATTCTTCAGTAATTGGAAATTATAAATAGTATTTCTGGATAGAACCGAGCAATGTATTATAGTACTTTGCCTGAAGAATTTAATTATATTTTTAAACTAAGTGTGTAACTAATATTTGCTAATTTTTTTAACTTAATTACCCAAAAGAAGCCAGCCAAGGAAGTTAGAAATAGTAGAATCATCCTGGAGTGTAACAGCAAAAGCAGAAACTGAGGTTTCCTAATGCCTTAGATTTTTAACCAAGAGAAAGCTACCCATGAATGGCTAGAGGGCTAAGATCAGATAGTTTTTAAGGATATTTATTGCTTTTACCAATTTATATAGATGTAGAAACAGAATTAATCCTTGAAAGATGAGTTTATTTACTAAATGGGTAATCATACATGTCTTTTGATTTTAAAGTTCATCTAGGTTAGAGATTACCCAAAATTGAAGAGGATTGTATCCCAATTGTGAATTTAAAAGGCAGTCCTAATATTCTAGCATGTGCTTAACTCCTTCCTTTTATGCCTTCCGGCAGTATTAATGCATAATGAATTTAATATCTGGCAGTATAGTCAGCATTAGGTCACTGATTATGTGCCACATTATTTGTTTGGTGTTGAAAGAATTATGTGTCACTGAGTGTTGAATTATAGCTCAAAAGGGAGCTACTAATTAGAATCATTACTACTGTTATGTGAATTGAAGTGGAAATTAAAGAAAGAATTACATATGAATATCAAGTCTTGATAGTTATTTTCAGTGGTGCTATTAGTAATGGTGAAATTTTTCTCCATTATTCAATGTAAGTTGTGTGTAAAACAGTATGCTAGACACAGCAAGGATGTAGAAATGAATAATCCTTGTTTTAGTGAGCTTATAGACGAGTAATATGAAAGTATCATAATAGAAATGCATACAACATAAGAGTACTGGAGAGAACCAGCTTTGTGGAGAAGGTAATGTTTCTACTGAACCATGAAGGATAGATAGGATTCTTTAGAGAAAGTGGCAAGAGTATTTTTTAAGTAATAGAGATGAAAGTATATGATATATTATAGAAATTGTGAGCAGTCCAGTGTGCATAGAGAATAGTTGGATAGAGAGAGGTGTGATGGGAGATGAAGCTATGTCGTGTTTTTGAATGTCAAAAAAGGAGTTTGGACTTTAGTAGTCAATGGGAATCCATTGAAGATTTCTTAGAACTGGTATCTGTTAAGTCAGTGACTCTTTTGAAAAACTGACTACCATAGTGTGAGGGTTGAACTGATGAAGTTAGAGATTAGGCAGTAGTAATGCCTAATAAAGGACATTTACTTTATTTGTCAGGTATTGTGTAAAGAGTTTTACCTGCAGTTTCTCACTTAATCCTCACTACAGGAATGTTTTAAGAAATAATTAAAATAATACATGTTTAAGGCATTTAGCACAGGACTTAGCTCATAGTAAGTGTAGAACCAAAGTGATTGTACTCTAGGCTCAGAGAAAACAGTGTGTCTTCTCCACCTTTGTGTATTATAGTGCAATAACTTTCCATAAAGGTATTATGTTTATTGGGGGACTCTTCTATTTAATAGTAACAATAAACCTACTTATTTTTCTACCACCCCTTACCTCTTTCCTTTAGTTAATTAAGCCATTTCATTGATGGATGTGTAATATTTAGTTTGAGTGATTGAATAATAAATAGTTCACCTTGAGTTAGCCTTTGGTTAAAAAAAAAAAAAAAGTTACCTGGCTTCTTTGTTTTAACCAAGGATTACAAATTATGAGACTAAGCTTAGACATGGTTAATCATGGATGGACCTACAGATATAAATTCATAAGTGACATTTAAATTAAAAATTAACTGTAAATCTCATCTATTAAGCATCTTGATAATTGGTCAGTGCTGCAGCTGTTAACTGCACTCAATAACAGTTTCAGCATAGACAATATGGGTTTTGAGTTATTTGAAAGTACCTGTGGTTGGCTAATACAGATTCTTTCAAATAACTCATTCTGTTCTACTCTTACTCTGTCTGCATATCAGAATACAAGTCATGTTATGGGGAAATACATAAGGAATAACTTTAGTAATGCATGAGTATGTATTATGAAAATTAGGACAAATGACTAAACCTCCTTGGACTACATTCCATCCATGTGTCCTCCTACTGAGCCTCCTCTCCAAAATAATTAGTGTGTGTATACCTTCAGAATCTTTCCTATACAATCATATAAAAATATCTGTTTCAAAAACATCTATTTTCAGCATCATAGGAAAGGACAAAACAATTTTAAATAAAATACATCCTTGTATCTTTATTTTTACACAAAGGGTATTATACATGGAATCTGCATTTTTTTTCAATCAATGTCTTATAGGCCCGTATAATTATTTGGACATATTTGTCTGTATAATTATTTGGATATCGTACTCCACTAAAAAACAACAACAGCAACAAAGCTGCATAATGTTTCTTAGTGTGGCTATGCAATAATGTACTTATTTAGTTATTCATTCCCCTTAGATGGGCATTGAGGTTTTTAGAGGCTCACAGTGGGGTGGCCATCCTTGTATACTCCACTTTAAAAACATGTGTTTTTTCTACTTTAGATACTTTAATTCATAAGAGCTGGATAGATAAGAAGAGAGGGAGGAAGGGATGGATGGATAGAAAGCTAGAACTCTGGTACTTAGTAGTAACAAATATCCATGTACACTTTATATAACTCAAGACCTTAATTGTCACACTCCTAGTGCTATTGCGCATGCGCACATACCATCTTCCTTAGCAACTGGCAAATACTCCACTATGGGAAAAATTCAGCTGAGGGCCATGACATTAGAAAGAAGATGAGCAGTCTGGGCACCGTGGCTCACGCCTGTAATCCCAACACTTAGAGAGAATGGCTTGAACCCGGGAGGCAGAGGTTGCAGTGAGTCGAGATCACACCATTGCACTTTAGCCTGGGCGACAGAGCAATACTCTGTCTCAAAAAAAAAAAAAAAAAAGAAGAAAAGAAAATGGGCAGAATTATATGAGATGAACAGAAAAAACAATGGGACCAAGTAAGGGATTAAAACTACACATGGGGATTCAGTTGTTTTTTTTTAATACACACACACACGAGTTTCACTCTCATTGCTCAGGCCACTGCAACCTCTGCCTCCCGGGTTCAAGCGATTCCTGCCTGTCTCAGCCTCCTGAGTAGCTGGGATTACAGGCGCCAGCCACTCTGCCCGCCTAATTTTTGTATTTTTAGTAGAGACGGGGTTTCACCGTGTTGGTCAGGCTGGTCTAGAACTCCTGACCTCAAGTGATTCACCCGCCTTCGCCTCCCAAAGTGCTGGGATCACAGACGTGAGCCACTGCACCCAGCCAATGATACTCCATACTTATAAGTTTCTCTGAATATTAAAGTGCCGTTTTAAATTAATATTTAACCAAATTATTAAAATTTCTACACATTATTGAGTTAATTGGTTTGTTATAAACGTTTATGGTTGGTGTAAGATGAAAATTAGTTCTTTCAAGTGCTTTTACTCTCTTTTCTCCTTGTTCTCTTTTACCCATAAATAGGAACTTGTTATCATGCTTAGCTCCTGTTTTCTTTTATAGATGATATTTATGCATAGGATAGATTATCCAAAATTTAGAGTGAAAGAGAGCAATGAATGATAACATATTGGAAAACAATGAGATATGAATTGTAAAATACACAAAAGGTAGTCAATTATATAATATGTTTTGATGAAGTATAACTATTCCATCTTAGATTTATTGCATTTTTCTTGATCCTTAGAAAATGTAGTACCTACCACAAAACCACAATACATAAGTTGCCAAGTGTGGCCAACTTGCACATTCCTTTTGGAAGGACTTATAACTGCTAAGCCTTTTAACCATCAGAAGTTGTCAGCATTCATGGCCTTGAGGCAATGCATTAAATCAGAAAATTGGGAAATTTTCTCTTTAAGAGGAATTATACTACTTTATTAATGTTTATTGTTATTCTTTAGAAAGTAAATTATAGGCTTACAAAATTGAGAAATCTAGTTTTTTGTAACATCATTTGCTCCCTTTAAATTTTAAATCTCTTTAAATCTGAACATAATAGCTAACTTAAAATAAGTGGCATTTGGATTCTGTTATTTTTGCAGATAACTGATTATCTCTGTGAAATGATTTAGTATTATAACTTTTGTGATAAAGTTTATGGTAAAGATTGATTGTAGTTATCTTATTTTTATCGTAAATGGAGATAGTAAAGTTTGCTTTGCCTTGATAGAATTGTAACATCATGCTCCAAGAAATATAATTCCAGTGATTTACTATAAATATAAGTAAGCTCTAAAACTTTATGTTAACATTTGTAAATTATTTTAAAGTGTATTAAATGTGACGTGCAGTAAGTACTTCCTAACTGGTATATTATATGATACTTGTATAATGTGTCATAATGTAAAAGATACTTAAATCATCTATGTACTTAGGTAATATGATTCTTTATGTTTAATTTTTGAAATCTTCACTGAAGTCAAAGCTTTTCAAACTTGCTTTAATTTAAAAAAGTATAGCATCATTCAACTATTCTGACTGCATTATCAACACTTCTTTCTGTGGTAAAGATATTATTTAAGAGTAATTCATGACAGTGTGATAATGTCAGCCAATTCACAGAAGAGATGGAAATTATAATTAATAATAAGAACCTGGGACATGCACAGTGGCTCATACCTGTAATCTCAGCACTTTGGGAGGCCAAGGTGGGAGGATCACTTGAGTCCAAGAGTTGAAGACCAACCTTGGCAATATAGGGAGACACTACAAAAAAAATATATAAAAATTAGCCAGTCATGGTGGCGTGTACCTAATAGTCCCTGCTACTCAGGAAGCTGAGGAGGGAAGATCCTTTGGCTCAGGAGGTTGAGGCTGCAGTGGGCCATGATTGTGCCATTGCACTCCAGCCTGGGTGACAGAGCAAGACCCTATCTCAAAAAGAAAGAGAAGGAGAAAGAAGGAAGAAAAGAAATTGTTAGCATCAAATTGACAACTAGGTAGATAGGTTTGAAACATTCGGCCATCCCATTTGGCATCCTGGAGAGGTTAATCTTAATAGTCAGTTGTTGAGGCAGAGGCATGTTCCTAAATATCACCATGCTGTACAAAGTCACACAAACATACACGGCTTATGGGGGAAAAATTGGAATTATGGGTACAACACTTGGAAACGTCAGCTGTGAACATTAAAAAAAAGGATAAGGCTGGGCATACCTGTAATCTCAGCACTTTGGGAGGCCAGGATGGGTTGATCACCTGAGATCAGGAGGTCAAGATCAGCCTAGCCAACATGATGAAACCCTGTCTCTACTAAAAATACAAAAAATTAGCCAGGCATGGTGGTGGACGCCTGTAATCTGAGCTACTCAGGAGCCTGAGGCAGGAGAATCGCTTGAACCCAGGAGGTGGAGGTTGCAGTGAGCCAAGATTTTGCCATTGCACTCCAGCCTGGGCAAAAAGAGCGAAACTCTGTCTCAAAAAAAAAGAAAAAAAAAAGATAACTTAAAGATAACAATTTTATTCATGTTAAATGGTTAAGAAATATGTAAATACTATAATGAGTATTACACTTTTCCTTGAGTTTGCTTATGGAAGGGGAGCATAGGAAGAGTTGCAGCTTGTGAGTTATTGTAAAGTAGTCAAGAAAGGGTTTTTTGAAATCAGTAATGTAGTGGGTGTGATTAATGACATGCAGATGTGTTAAGCTGAGATAGCTGGTAAATGTTTCAGGTCTGTTCATGTTTACTTTTTGTATATTCATATGCGGTTTGTTGCGGCTCGATATGGCTTTCTGTGTATACCTAGTGTTTCTTATAAATGAAATTACAGCAAAATTAACTTAATGTTCAGATTGTTTGCTCATATATCAATCGTGATGGAACATATCTACATTTTGAAAACAGATACAGCAGCCCTGACTTATAGCTGAGGTTAAGGGAAACACTTGAGTTTGGGGGTATAGAAAACCGTAGTCTTCAAAAGCTTTCTGTATTCTGATGTTTATTTAGAGACTTACCGTAACGAATATTTACTGAGCATCGATTTGACATATATTGTCTAAGTACTTAGGTTATGCTGGTGAACAAAATAGTCTCTCTACTTGGGAACTGACATTCATTCATTTCATTCATCCATTCATTCATAGATGGAGTCTCTGTCGCCCAGGCAGGAGTGCAGTGGTGCAATCTCGACTCACTGCAACCTTTGCTTCCTGGGTTCAAGCGATTCTCTTGCCTCAGCCTCCTGAGTAGCTGGGATTACGAGTGCCTGCCACCACATCTGGCTAGTTTTTGTATTTTTAGTAGAGACAGGGTTTCACCATGTTGGCCAGGCGGGTCTCAAACCCCTGACTTCAGGTGATCCATCTACCTCAGCCTTCCGAAGTACTGAGATTACAGGCATGAGCCACCACATCCCGTTGGGAATTGACATTTCTCACGTAAAGAATTTTGTTTGTGACCAGGGCTTGGATTTAAGAGGTAAATTGGATTGACTGGGAGAAGAGAAAGTCTTTAACAAGGAGACGACTGGACAACAAGGCATTTTTCAGAATTCTTGAATTGTACTTTTACAAGATAACTTCCTAGAATTAGGTCCAATTCAGAATTTTATGGTTTACAGAAAAAAATTATCATCCCTAGTGATTACTCTGGAAACCAGAATTTGCTTGTAGCATATGTTGAAATGGAAAAATCTTCTCCTTACATTCTTGTCCATAAGCTAAGGAAGAATCCTAATGCAGTTGAGAAGTGAATTTTATATAGTTCTTCCTACTACTGTTTGATATTCAACATGAACATATTTCATGTCTTTTTTTTTTTTTTTTTTTTTTAAGATCGCAGTCACCCAGCTGGAGTGCAGTGACGCAATCATAGCTCCTTAAACTGGGCTCAATGGATCTTCCTTCCGTAGCCTCCTGAGTAGCTGGGACTACAGGCATGTACCACCATGCCCAGGTTACTTTGTTAACATAATTAAATTTGTTCCATGAAAACTCATAATCATATAAGAATGGGGCAAAGATAAAATTATTTATATACACACACACACACACACACAAACACAAACATTTATATGTATGTAGTTTTACATGTATTAAAACCTTAGCATTAGTGTGTCTCAAGGTCATCTCTGATAAAGACCACTATACCTAGAAACCTTTATTCATCTTTCTCATCTTCTCCTGTAACTACTCCCCATCCTGAGTACCTTCTGTATAATCCCCTTCTTTCCTCTTGGTCCCTCCTTTCTTCCTCCTGCAAGACAGGTGACACTATCCCCAGAATCTGCCTTACTTATCTTCCTTTATACTTTAAGTTTCGATGTTTCAACACTTCCCCATCTCCTCCTTAGCCCAGAGATATCTCTTTAAACACCTATTATAGCACAGTTTATGCCACTTACCTAGCACTTTGCACAACCAAGTACTGTTGAGTTTGTCATGTAACTTTGTCAGAATTCCCCAACTGCAAGTTTTTTGTCCCATACACATTGAAAAGGAAGGCATTAAAGATTTAATCCACCCCTACATTATTCTGCAACCAGGATAATATGTAGCCTTGTAAGATTTTGTTTCTTTGTACTTTGTGGAAGTTCGGGACATTTAGAATATATAATTACTACTACTACAAGTTTGTGCTTTTTGCTGTAGTCAGGACAGATATAATGCAATTGAGTTTAATTATGTTATCACTAATCCTTGAAGCTCTTTGAGTTGTTTTCGCCATTTTACAAAAAATGAAATAATAGTATTGATATTTTATTTAGATATATACTTACCATGTGCTCTTTTTTATTATCTTACATGGATTACTCATTTAATTCTCATAACAATCCTATGAAGTAGCTACTCTATCACCACCATTTTATAGATGAGGAAACTGAGGAACAGGGAAATTAAATTATTTGCCCAAGAGGTTACTGCAAGTAAGTAGCATATTCAACTTCATAAATGAACCCATGAAATCCTAGAATTTATACTTAACCAGCTATCACTATGTATCAAATACTGTTTTATATACATTATATCATAATTGTCTCATCTAGTTAGATGAGACAGTGTGCACTTACGACGCTGAGGTTGAAATATTTAGCAAACATTAGGTTATCTCTGTTTTAAACTATTAACAAGTTCTTGCATCAGCAAATTTTAGAAACATGCATGGCTAAGGTAGAATACTGTTTCTTTCAATTCTACTCTTAGGAAACTCTACTCCTCAGGAAAGTTTATGCCTGTCTCAGAGTAACATTTTATTTATTCATTGGTTCCTTTTCTTTGTTAAGATTTTAATAGTAAAGGCCAATACTTTGTCAAGTTTAAATTATGTAAATGAAGTAGTTTATGTGAGATACATTACTAGTTATTCTTTTTATTTGTAAAAATTAGATCTCTGGGAATTTAGCTTTGCTCCACCATTTACTTTGCATGGTACCTTCTTGATAGTAAAAGATTTTTCAGAAATTGACCTGGCCAAAAACAGTTTTTATTTTATAATAAAGAAGCTTCATTTTTAGCTGACCTATGGTAATCCATATGTGTTTATTGTACAACTACATTTGTCCTGTGCTCTTAAATATGTAGTAGTTGCAGAACCTGTTTTTGTATACTTAGGTAATTTTTTCTTCCCCCAGTTACTTATTTCCCATTGAATCAAGTTACATAAAAGTTTCTAACCATTCCTATTATAGGCTTGTTGGTAATTGACTTCATTTTAATAATCTTTTTATTTCATTGCCTTTCACCCGTTTTTTTTAACTCATGAAATTCCACACCCCTTTTTGTCTCTCTTTTCCTCCCTTAAACCAATACTTTACTACAAGCTCCTCTTATATGTGATCCTTTGACCATAGTCATCTTGGTTTTTGATTAGTCCCCTCCCTTCCCTGCATTTCATTTACTGTATATCAACTAGAAGTTTTGTAGGAACTGGAGTAAACTTTACTTGAAGAAACATTCAGATGAGCAGTTGTCATGAGAGGGCGCATCACAGTGGATTCAGATATGAATCGGAGAACATACTTGGGCTTTACACTGGGGACTTTGAATCAGAAAGTCCAGGATGAAGCCCAGTGATTTTGTTTCAGGTGGTCCACAGACCAAGCTAAAAAATGCAGGCCTAGAAAACACAGCCTTTTCTTGATGAGGAAAGTCGCTGTTTTTGTACTATCTTAAATCTTAAGGAGCTTTTAAGGTTTGGCACCGTTTTCCTCTCCTACTTATACACTAATTTTGTTTGCTCTAAGATTTACCTGTTTTGAACATCGTCAGCCTCGTGAAATGGAATTACCAATTCCGTGGTTCTCTACCTTGACTCATTTTCAACATGATGTTGTTTTTCATTTTTTACCTCTAGAACACCTTTGCTTCCTGCGTTAAAGAAATAAGATTCGATAGTAGCTTTTGTTTCTGCCAGAAATCCTATGGCATCACCAGCCTCAGACCAGTTTTTTTGTTAATTTCTATTTTGAGTTTCTTTTCTGTACCTGTAGCATAAATCTGGATTCCACACCTGTGCATGGTGCAGGCTTGTGTCTTTTAATTTTATAAGGGAGACTTCCCACTCATGGCTCTAGAGAATTTCGGCTGTTCTTGTGGCTTCTGTGTTGCAGTGGTTAGAAGTTTAGCTGCTTTCTCCTAGTAAGGAAGGACTTTGCAGAATCAAGGCTTTGTACAACTATTTCATTTAAATAAAGATGTCTTCCTGGTATGGTCCTGTAGTGTGTCTGCTTTCCACATAGCATTAAAACTTGAGTTTCAATATGTCTAGTTCTGATAACTATATCTCTCTCCTTCCAAACTCCTCTCCCCCACATATCGCCATAGTATTTTAACTTAAGCACTTATTATAGTGGTTTTTAATTCTTTGTTTCTAGCACCAGGGAATTTTTTTTTCTTGCAGGCTCTGCTGTTAACAAACAAAGTCAATCATTTTTCAGTATTTCTGGTTGTTCAGAACAGAACAGGTCAGAACTAGCTCAGTACACTGTCATTCTAGAACTGAAATTAAGACTAAAATTTTTCTCGGCCAGGCGCAGTGGCTCAAGCCTGTAATCCCAGCACTTTGGGAGGCCAAGGCAGGTGGATCACGAGGTCAAGAGATCGAGACCGTCCTGGTCAACATGGTGAAACCCCGTCTCTACTAAAAATACAAAAAATTAGCTAGGCATGGTGGCGCATGCCTGTAATCCCAGCTACTCAGGAGGCGGAGGCAGGAGAATCGCCTGAACTCAGGAGGTGGAGGTTGCGGTGAGCCGAGATTGCGCCATTGTACTCCAGCCTGGGTAACAAGAGTGAAACTCCGTCTCAAAAAAAAAAAAAAAAAAAAAAAAAGTAAAATTTTTAAACTCGGATACCTATAATAAATCCAGCTCTGTAGTTTGTATGCTTTGTTCCTAATCATTTATTCAAAATGTTTGCCAGTTTTTTAAAGTAAATGCTCTTGGTATATAGGGATTTTGTTTGCTTTATTTGAATTTAGGTTTTTACATCAGAAGATGATAGGCTTTTTTTTTCTGAAACTTTTTTTTATGATAGCCTATGTTTGTTCTTGCATTGCTATAAAGAAGTTCCCAAGACTGGGTAATTTAGAAAGAGTAGGGGTTTATTTGGCTCCTGGTTCTGCAGGCTATACAGGAAGCATGTTGCCAGGCATCTGCTCACCTTTTGGCGAGACTTCAGGAGGTTTACAGTCACGGCCAAGGCACAGGGAGAGCCAGCATGTCATGTGGCAAAAGCAAGAGCAATGAAGGAGGAAGTTTTAAACTTCTAGATCTCATGAAAACTCAATCCTGAGAACAGTGCCAAGGCAGGTGGCACTAAACCATACATAAGAAATCTACCCCCAAGGTCCAGTCACCTCCTACTAGGTCCCATATCCAACATTGGGGATCATAATTCAACATGAGGTTTAGAGAAGCCAGCATCCAAACTATATTATTCCATCCTTGCCTCTCAAAATCTCATGCTCTTCTCACATTCTAAGATATAATCATCCCTTCATAATAGTCCTCCAAAAGTCTCACCTCATTTCAGCCTCACTGAAAAGTCCAAAGAATCATCTGAGGCAAACCAAGTCCCTTTTACCTATGAGCCTGTAAAATCAAAACAAGTTACTTACTTTCAGGATACAGTGGGGTTTGCAGGCATTGGGTAAACATTCCCATTTCAAAAGGGAGAAATTGACCAAAATAAAGGGACTACAGGTTTCATACAGATTTAAAACCCAGTAGGGTAGTCATCAAATCTTAAAGCTCCAAACCAATCTCCTTTGACTCCATGTCCCACATCCAGGGATTCGGGCAGCCCTGCCTCTCTGTGTCTGCAGAGTTCAGCTGCCACAGGTGTTCTCATGGGTTGGAGTTGAGTGTCTCCAGCTTTTTCTGGCACAAGGTGTAAGCTGCTGGTAGATCTACCATTCTAGGGTCTGGAGGTTGGTGGTCCTTTTCCCCAGCTCCACGAGGCAGTGCCCCCCGTGGAGACTCTGTGGGGACTCCAACTCCACATTTTCCCTCCCTACAGCCCTAATAGAGGTTTTCTGTGAGGGTTCTGCTCCTGCAGCAGGCCTCTGCCTGGCCACCCAGAGTTTCTCATATATCCTCTGAAATCTAGGTGGAGGCTGCAAAGCCTCCTTCACGCTTGGCAATATGCACACCTGTAGGCTTAACACCGTATGGAAGCGGCTGAGGCTTAAGGTGGCTTGCATTCTCCAAAGCAGCAGCCCAAGTTGTTCTTGGCCCTGTGAGCCACAGCTGGAGCTGGAGTGGCCTGGTGCAGGGAGCAGTCTCCCAAGCTATGCAGGGCTGGAGCTGTGCAGGGCTGGAGCTGTGCAGGGCTGGGCCTGGACGCCAGAACCATTGTTTCCTCCTGGTCTCTGAGGAAAGATCTCTGAAATGCCTTCGAGGCCTTTTTCCCATTGTCTTGGCTGTTAACACTTGACTCCTTTTTAGTCATGCCAGTCTCTCTAGCAAATGGTTGCTCCACAGCCTGCTTGAATTCCTCTCCTGAAAAAGCCTTTTCTTTCTCTGCCGCATGGCCAGGCTGCACATTTTCCAGACTTTTATAGTTCTACTTCCCCTTTAAATATAACTTCCAACCTTAAGTCATTTCTTTGCTCCAACATCTGAGTATGGGTTGTTAGAAACATCCAGGCCACATCAGAAATTTCTTCTGTAGATGCCCTAAGTCATCACTCTTAAGTCGTCTCTCTTAAGTTGAAACTTCCACAGATTGTGTTCTAGGGCATGAACACAATACAGCCAAGCTCTTTGCTAAGGCATAACAAGGGTGAATCTGCTCTGGTTCCTAATAAGTTCTTCATTTCCATCTTAGACTTTGTCATTCTGGCCTTCCCTGCCCATATCACTATCAGGATTTTGATAACAAGTATTTAAACAGTCTCTAAGAATTTTCAGATTTTCCCCCATCTTCCTGTCTTCTGAGTCCTGCAGACTTCTAACCTCTGCCTGTTACCCAGTTCCCAAGTTGCTTCCACATTTTCAATTATCTTTATAGTGGTGCCCCATTCCGAGTACTAGTTCTCTGTGTTAGACCATTCTAGCATTGCTGTAAAGACATACCTGAGATAAGGTAATTCAGAAAGAAAAGAGGTTTAATCAGCTCATGGTTCTGCAGGCATACAGGAAGCATGGTGCTGGTCATCTGCTCAGCTTCTGTTGAGACCTCAGGAAGCTTACAACCATGGCAGAAGGCAAATGGGGACCCTGGATATCACATAGAGCAGGTACGAGAGACAGGAGGTGCCACACACTTTCGAGCAGCCATATCTCACAAGAACTCACTATTGTGAGGACAGTGCCAAGAGGATGGTGCTAAACCATTTATGAGAAATCCATCCCCATGATTCATTCACCACCAGGCTCCACCTCTAACACTAGGGATCACAGTTCAGCGTGGGATTTAGAGGGGATAATACCCAAACTATGTTATAACCTTTTAAAGTAAATTGAAAACTGAAATCTGTCTAGACTCTGAAACAATTTAAACAACACAAAAATTACCCTTTTTTGGAAAGTTTTAGAAAACTGTCCCGTCTGGCTTGGTGTGCTGGGGAAGGGGAGACAAGGCAAGAGCAGTTAGCTTCAATCTTTGACAGACTTTGCCATATTTTTATAGTCATTTTTTTGGGTTTTTGTTTTGTTTTTCATATCAAGGCAGCTTGCTTTCTAGGAAGTAATACATCTAATATAATCTATAACTTAAGTAGAATAGTAATATTTCTCCTTTACCCCTCCCTCCCATTTCTCCCCATTTTCCCTAGTGTTAGAATTTCGAGAGCTTTGTTATTTTATCAGACTTAGTTGAATACCAGCTTTGGTCACATATGATTAATATTCTACAGTTTTTAAAATTAAAATTAGACTTTTCTTCCCTAAATACTACTACAGGAAAGGACCTTGGAGATTTAGTCCATCTGTCATTATTGACTAAGTATCTATAGGGGGGAAAAAAGTAATTTATAGGAAAAAAGTAATTTATATTTATAGGGGGAAAACGTAATACAGGCATTGAATATTGATTAAACAAAAATTATAAAATAAGTGACTGGGCAGTGGAGTATAGCATTGCAGAAGTATGGTATATATATAGGGTAGGCACTAAGTTCTAAAGCTAAATCTTTATTTTCTCGTAAATGGCGCTAAACCATTTATGAGAAATTTACCCCTGTGATTCATTCACCCCCAGGTCCCACCTCCAACAATAGGTAAGAATGTGGAGAAGGAGCTCAGTCTTGACCATGGTTACCTCTGCAGAGTAGGAATCAAAGGCGCAGAGGCATGAGGCAGGGGAAGTTTCCCTGATCAGCTTCGTAGCACTTGCAATTTTTTAAAATTATTTACATGTTTTCTTTCTTAAGCATTTCTTAAAGTTTCATTACAGGATGATGCCACATCAAAATATTTTCTGAACAAAAGAATTCATTAAGATACTTGAAAATCCATCTTTAAACGTAGTCTTCAGTTTTTTTGAGGATAGAAAGAATGTGACCATTCTGAAAAACTTAATAATTACTATATAATGTCTTATCTATAATATAATTAATGACATATTTAAATTATATGGAAGGATTATCTCATTCATACTTAGTTTTTAATTAACACCAGTACTAAACATGCCTCTCACATTTTTATCTGCAGGTGAGATCTGTCCTTTGAGCGCTATACCCATATATTGCAACTCCCTGTGTGATATCTCTATTTGGATGTTTTAAAGGAACCCTAGATTCCACAGTTTCAGAAACAAACCAGTAATCCTCTTTGTTTGTACTCTTGGATTTTTCCCATTGTTTCCTAATTGGAAATCTGACCACGATCCAGTTGAGCAAATCAGAAATCAACCTTGACACCTCCTTCTCTTTTACCCCAATTTCTAATCTGTCATCGGATTTCTATACATTTTTACTTCCTAAATATCCTTTAAGGTTTACACTTCTCTCTACCTAGTCTCCATTGCTATCCGCAGTACAAGCTATTACCATTTCCTGGCTGGACTACAGCAGTAGCTTTCTAACTAGTCTTCTCATATATTCTTTTGCACTTTTTCCATAAATAGCCATTTTTTTATACACACATGATTTCTTCATCATGTCACCTTTCCTACCTCTGAGCTTTAAATCCTTCAGTGGCTTCCCAAATTTTAATGTCCTATGAGACACTTCATGATTTGGGCCCTACCTGTTTTTCTTGATCTTTGCTTTCTACGATTTCTTCTAGTGTACCATGTTCCTATGCTCTACTTTGGAATGATGTGAAAGATAAAAACAGTGGCTGTGGTAGCCACAAGAGAGATGGCAGACAGCAGACCCAATAGCAGAAGAAGGTAGACAGAAGATAAAATAATGGGCAAGTTAAAATAGTTACCTAAATTATAAACTTGTATTTATGTGCCTTTAACCTAGCAATTTCTGTGATCTGCAGGGCAAGGACATTGACTGTAATACTTGCACTATCTTCAGCATGGTATCTCTGCATACTATACACTCATTAGATGTACGGTTGATAAACAGGTGATGATAGTCCCTGTTTTAAACACTCTTATCTAGTTGCCTCATAAATATTCAGATTTTCATCAGACCTATATATTCAGTTGCGTTGTTTTTGTTTGTTTGTTTGTTTAATCTGGAGACTTGGTCTCGTGTTAAACAGTTAGCTTTTGTATACTCTTACGGTCCTAGAAACGTCAACTGTGATAAACCTTGCTGAATATAAAGCATAACTTGCAGTCTGAGTAAACCATTAACCAGTGCTTAGTACTCTTCACTGTAATAGTTACTGAGAAATCAAAAATTGTTTCCATAATCTTTAAGAAAGGAAATAATACAGCACATTTTATAAACCTTTCCAATATGTTTACTTATGTTTTGTAGTCCTGTATATACTCTGCTACTATTTAGAATCCTTAAGGATCCTCCTAGATCATTTTAGCTGGTGGAAGGTTAGATGCCAAAACCTTATAACTATTGCTCCAAACATTTTATAAAGTGTGATTTTTTTATTCTGTTTCTCAGGAGAGAAGTTACTTTGCATTTTAACATAGCAAATATATGTCTGTTTATTATGAGAAATAGTTTTACAGAGGAAGCTTACAAGATATTGGTTTTTGTTTTGCAATTAGTTAATGCCTGTTGTTTCAATAATGTGTTTGAGTTGTCCATACAAATGACTTATTGCTCCACAAAGGCTACATTTTCAAATAGTTATCTTGCCTTCATTCTTAAAGTTTACTTTTGCTGGCTATAGTATGTGGGTTGACAGCTTGGTTTTTTCATCTTTCAGTACTTATGTTACGTCATTTCACTGTCTTCTGGCCTACATTGTTCCTGATGAGAAGTCAGCATTCATTTCAATTATTGTCATTCTGTTTCTTTGGTTGTTTACAAGATTCTCTTTTTGGTTTTTAGCAGTTTGGCTGTCTTGTGCCTATTGTAGTCTGGCTTTTTCTGTTGGGATTTACTGGTATTTTAAATCTGTAAATGTATATAATTTACTAACAAAATGTTTAGCCACAATTTATTCTAATTTTTTTTCTAGCTCATTCTTTCCTCCCCTTTCCTTCTGGATCTCCAGTTACAGGTATGTGAAAGCTTGTAATACCTTGCCAAAGGTCCCTAAGGTTTGATTTCTCTCCCTCTCCACAGTCATATCCATCCTTCATATTGGATAATTTCTATTGCTTTGTCTTCAAGGTCACTGACTGTCATTTCCCATCCATGGTTAAGTCTACTCATGAATTTTTTCAGATATTTTATTTTTTAGTTCTTAAATTTTTATTTATTTGCCATATATATATATATATATATATATATATATATAATATTTCCATTTCTTTGCTGAGAGTTCCAAGCGTATTTGCACTTAAATCCTTCAGCGTAGTTAAAATAGCTGCTTTAAAATACTTAGGTGCTAATTCTAGCAGCTGCCTCATCTTGGGCATGATCTCCATTGGTTGCCTTTTCTCTTGAGTATGGGTCAGTTTTTCCTGTTTATGTCTCACAATTTTGGATTTTATTTAGGAGATTCTGAATGTCATTTAGAGACTCTGCATTCTGTATTCCTCCAATGAGTATTGATGTTTGGTTGCTAACTGTTTTGAGCCAGATAACTTGACTGTACTTAAAGTATAAGCTCTGAAATCTCAGTTTACTTATTTTAACCTTAGCCTGGTTGCTTGAATGGAATCTGTCACACATATGTATAGTTTGGAGATCAAAGATACAGAGTTTATACACAGAATTTAGGGCTTCCTTCTGTGGTTCTCTCCTTCCTATGATTTACTCACTAAGCTTTCAGCTGTTGTGATCATGCCATCATCTGTCCTTTGGTTCATCAAGCAAGTAAGACTGCAGGTATTTTATATGAGTTTTAGCTACCCAAACTAATTGGGGCCTGTTTGAGTAAAGGCCATTTAAAAAAAAAAAAACGGAGAGTTACCCTTGCTCTTTGCTTCTTCGAATTGCTGACCCCTTCTTCTTCCCTTCTTCCATTTGTTTCTGCTGTCAGGCAGTTTTTTATGCATTTCTACTCTTTATAGTTGTTATTCATGAAAGATTTGGTCTGGTAGGAGTTACTCAGTCATTACAGGAAGTAGAACCCATAAAGTAAAATTGTACAATTGAAGAATGTTATCATTTGTGTACTTAATAGTCTTCATTAGAGAAGCAGGCAAGTGTGGTGAGAGATTTCAGTATATGTTTTAATATTGAGTAGAAATTTGTTTTCATGATTCATCCTCCTTTAAATAATAAAATTGTGTCTCAGTCAGACTATTTGCCTTTCCCTCAAACTGTGTATAAATAATTTTTCCCCAAATCTAGACTATTTGAAATATGTTTTAGAAGCCTTATAGAAAGAAACTGTAAAGAAACCTCATAATAAAATATTCATTATATCCAACAAATGTTGCATCTTCTGTGAGCCAGGAATAATGTAGAACCTGGAGATAGAACAGTTAACTTCAGTGTCCTTGATCCCGTGGAGCTAATGTTTTGGGGATGGAGAGATAATTATCTCAGGTATTGATATATGCTATGAAGAAAAAGCAGTATGAGGATGCGATGATGGGAGATGGAGAAGAGGTATGGCATTGTTTTAGATAGAGGGGAAACTGGTCAGGGAAACTGTCTCTGAAGAAGTGGCATTTTATCAACATTCTTAGTGACATAAGAGAAGGGAGCCATTCAGGTGGATCTAAGGGAAAACTGTTCCAGTAGTAAAGGAGCAGTAAATCCAAAAGCTCTAAGGGAATTACAAGAGTGACTTCTTTGAGAAATCACCAGAGTGCCATTTTGAATTAAGGGAACAAGGAGAGGGTAGAAGATGAAGTTAGAGGGGTGGTAGATAGCCAGGGGCTTTGGAGTTGGAGATGATAATTGCCAAGCATCATTTGCTTTTATTTAAAGCAAATATTTGAATGAAATTATCTTGAAGAGGAATGTAGATACAGTTGAAAAGAAATCATAGTTCTGAACTCTACCAGCCACCAGCATTCAGATGTCCAGAAAAGGAAAAGGATCCAGCAAAGTAAATTGAGAAGAATCTGCCAGTAAGTAGAAGGAAAACCAGAAGTGTATAAACCTCAGAAGTCACATGAAGAAATTGTTTAAAGAATGAGGGAGTAGTGGTTGAATGAGTCCTAAGCTAGAGAGAGTTGTAGTAAGTTGAGGACTGAAAATTCACCATTGGGTTTCATAACCTGGAAGTGTATAGTGGTTTTGATAAATGTGGATTCAGTGGAGAAAAACTATGAAAAAGCCTTACTGGAGTAGGTTTAAAAGAGATTAGGAGGGGAAAAATGAAGACATTTACATATAAACAACCTTTTCCAGGAGTTTTAGCCCAAAACTGGGGGGAAAGGGGAGAAATGAGCTGATAGAGAGGAGTCTAGGAAGGCTTCCTTAAGGTGAGCAGTTCTATAGCATGTTTATCGCCACTTAAATTATTTTAAAATATCATTTACTAATTTCTAGTACTTTTTCTCCTGCAACCCATTTATAGAAACACTACTTTTGTATAGAAACACTAAAATGATATGTTTACATAGAAATACTTTTGGAAAATCTATAATGCTTGATAACTTGATTTGATTAAATAACTTGATTTGGCAGTGATTTTATCCATGAGATGTAACTAAGCTAAAGCCACACAGACAAAATAATTAAGTACAATTTAATCAAGTGATGATAAAAAACTAAAAGACTTATTATTACTATTTGTGATGTCTAAGTGAGCATTTAATTGAACACTGAGGAGTTCTACAACTACTCAGAACTATTTTAAATATCTGCTATTATGCCGAAGACTTTTTATAAAGTGCTAGATACACAATAATAAATAAAAGAGACACAATTCCTACATTCATGGAATTTGTAGACCTGTATTTTTTTAGGCTTATATCAACGAGGTTAAAAGAGAAATACCACAAATAAAAAATTAGTTTTAAAGAGATTGTCTTCTTATGGAATTTGTCCTAATGAAGTGTATTTTCAAATAGCAAGATTTTAAATGTCTTAATATTATGTTTAGGTTAATGTACTTATTTCCTATTTATATCTCCAAAAGATTTTTCAACATTAAACATGGTTTACATTAGAAACAATAAAAATAAGGTAGGTAGTTTTCAACTTTGACCACACATTAGAATCACCTGGGGATCTTATAAAACTCCATATGTCCAGGCTGCTCACTCTTCAGCCAATTAAGTCAAAACCCTAAGGAAATATTAATATTTTTTAAATACTGATTTAACAGCAGAGGGAATAAAATGCTACTAAGTTCTTGAGAATGAATTGGTTGTGCATTTAAGGATTAAATATATCTGAAAGATAAAGCAAAACATTGAATGTAGTGGGTTTTAAATCATTAAGTTTTAGATAAAACATTCAGAGTCATTTGTAGTGCCAAATTTTATTAACATCCAATTTAGATTACTCACCTCAGGCTAATCATTAAGAAAAATATCAGTGATGTTATTCCTTCTCCCTTTTTAAAAGAATCTGGGAAGACAACCTTGACAGTAATTTCTTATTTGAATGCCTTTTGGCTCAGCCGTTACGGAGCATATAAATACATAGGAATTAGACAATGTAAAAGTTTACCATCAGAGGTTATACTGAACAGATAGTATAACTATATGGAAAGCATTTTAGGTCTAAATATTTTTCTAGTTTGTAATGTTAAGTGCTAAAGCACATATTCTTTTGTACTGAAATTTTAAATCCACAACAATATTTCTTCTATAATCAGTTCTCATTAAAATTTTTTTTCTTTCTTTCACAGAAAATGCTTGGACAGAAGAGATGAGTACTGTTTCCACTAAGGCCTAGAATTGCCTACTTTACAAATAGTCCTGATCAGGCAATATACGAATGGCCCAAGGAAGCCACCAAATTGATTTTCAGGTTTTACATGACCTGCGACAAAAATTCCCCGAAGTACCTGAAGTTGTTGTATCCAGGTGCATGTTACAGGTCAGTGTTAAATGATTTCTGAATTTATTAATACAAACCTGGTGTTTCTTTAAACATTGGAAGAAGACTCTTTTAGGTTATGTTCTTGTTGGCGTTAGTGTGCTATGATTAACAGAGATAAGCTTTGGTGTCTAATAGTCATGTGGAGCTTTCTGTACCCATCTGTGTAGTACAGGTGATACTTATAGAGTAGATGTGAGAGTTAAATGAGATCCGCATGTAAAGCATTAATAATATTTGTACTTACTAGATATGAGCTTTCTTAACTTTTCTCCCACCTGTTCTGCCAGGAGAGCTAATTTCAGATCTTAGTATGAAACTGAGAAAAATGATTAAGGAGTTAGGAAACTTGGGTTATAATCCTAAATGGGCATCCTGAGCATATCTGATACAGAATATGCCCGCTTTGTGCTTTAGGTTTTTTAAATCTGTAAAATCAAAGAGTTACTAGACAATGCCTAAGGTCCCAATTCCAAAGAGTGGGGGGAAAGATCTGTTTTTATATTTTTAAATTTAATTTGTAAGTTTTCCAATTAATATCACTAACTCTCTAATTTGTACATTGGTCTTAGTACACACAATTTTAGAAATTCACAATTCCAATTATTAAGTCATAGTTGTGCCCTCTTATTTTATTAAACTGGATATTTTTGTATCAAAAGGTATTCAAGGTCATGTGCTGTGGCTCACACCTATAATCCCAGCACTTTGGGAGGCCAGGAATTCAAGAGCAGCCCAGCCAACATGACAAAACCCTGTCTCTACTAAAAATACCAAAACTAGCTGGGCGTGGTGGCCCATACCCCTGTTCCCCAGCTACTCACGAGACTGAAGCACAAGAATCACTTGAATGCAGGAGGCAAAGGTTGCAGTGAGCCAGGATTGCGCCACTGCGCTCCAGCCTGAGCAATACAGCAAGACCCTATCTCAAAAAAAAAAAAAAAAAAATGTATCTGGGGCTCAGTCAAGCATATTTACAAGTGATTTTTAAAGTTTGAAAATGTGTGAAATTTTTATCAAATCTATAAAATGACTATGTTTTGTTCACATTCATATCCCCTTTGTCACCTTTCAGTTGGTCTACCTGCCTTTAACTTAACCCAGTTTTGGTCTCCAGTCTATCCTCTTACTTCTGCCGTAGTGCAGAGCTGTTCACACATTTAAAACCTGTTGATTGTTCCCTGTGCTCTTCTGAATGAAGCCCATATAGCTTGACCAGGGCATACAAGATCTGTGATCTAGAATC
The DNA here is from genome assembly GCF_048565385.1 of Saimiri boliviensis. Taxonomy (NCBI): domain Eukaryota; kingdom Metazoa; phylum Chordata; class Mammalia; order Primates; family Cebidae; genus Saimiri; species Saimiri boliviensis. The sequence continues at coordinate 20,587,668 of NC_133452.1, read as the reverse complement.
CTGGCTGCTTCTACACCTGATCTTTTGTCCAGTCCTTCCTCTTCATACCCTATGCTCTAGTCATCCTGAGCTGCATGGAATTCTTCCACCAGTAGTGCCTTTTCTTATAGTATAATGGTTAAGAGCCTATCTTTTGGTGAAAAACCAGACTGAGTTCAAGTTTTGACAGTTACTAGCAGTAATTTAATTAGCTTAACTTGACTCATTTTCTGACTTTCATTTCCTTAACTGTACAGTGGAAATAAAAAAGGCTTCACAGAGAATTAAATTTGACATTGTAGATAAAACAACCAATAGGATACCTGATTCATAATGAGTATTCAATAAAAGCCAATACTAAAAGGAATAATATCAGCAAAAGGCCCATAATAAATATTTGGTCAATGAATCAGTAGTTTACATTTGTTAATATAGAATGTGAAAGAAGAAATGAGAGAATTAAAAAAACGTAATAAGGATGGAGTCAGAAGTTAAAAGAAAGTGTGGGAAAGGAGCAGAGATAGTGGGGGTAAAAGTCTCCCCCTAGAATCCAAGTACTTCTCCCTAACTTTTCAAATAAAAGAAAATTTAGTGGTAAAATAAAGCTATGCTGTTCAGTGGGTTATTAAAAAACTAACAGGAAGATAATGTAAGTCAGATTAACATAGTGAAGTTCTTTGATAAAATTCTGTAGACTTCATATTGAAAGAACTGTCCAGAGCACTTCCCTACGTATGACACAGGTATAGAGATTTTGAAATACCCTAACTAGGAGTAAAACATAGAGACTTTTGTAGAATTACTTTAAAATATTTTTTAAAAAATAATAATAAAGAGCTCTAATGTACTCTTACAGTATGATCTCCAGTATGTGTTAAGAAAAACAAGAAGCAGAGCAGAGTATATAGATATAGCAAGACAAATAAATATCTACATATCCATGTATTTGTCCCTGTTTGCACAAAGAAACATTGGAAGAATTAAAAACAAAATTAATAAAAGATGGTTATCCATAGTAGGCAAGAGGGAACAGACTAGATGGGACAGAAGAATTAGGACTCAGACTTAACCAACTATCTTTTTTTATTGTTTTGATCTGTGTCTGTAAATTACCTATTTAAAAATAAAATAATTAAGCATGTGTTCAGCTTTGCTCAAAAATTAAAAATAGATGATTTTGCATTTCTTTTGGGCATCTAGTAATACCACCTTCACTATGTTAATCTGACTTTGCAAAAGCAAACTCTACTTAGCATGTTTCCAACACCTGGTGTAAACTAAAATGAAATGTTTTGCTTGTATGAAACAGACCAGACTTTTCAAAAGTTAGTTGATAATAATTTAGGGTATCCAGGTAATGTACTTTTTCGCTGATATAACAAGAAATCTGACAAGAGAGGAACAAGAGGGGCTTCTTCCTCTGTGGTTACAACTAGGGTGCAAGTTTTCCCAAATTTAGAGAAATAATTTTAAACCGAAAAGACAAATTAAGCTACCACTGAATGACAGCATCTCTTTTGGGGCTGCTCCGCATTTCTCAGTTGGGTGGATTTCTGTTCTTTCTCTCGACAGATCCTTCCTACAGTATACTGGTTCAGAACTTTTTTTTTTTTTTTTTTTTTTTTTTTTTTGATATGAAGTCTTTCTCTGTCGCCAGGCTGGTGTGCAGTGGCGTGATCTCAGCTCACTGCAACCTTCCCCGGGTTCAAGCGATTCCCCTGCCTCAGCCTCCTGAGTAGCTGGGACTACAGGCACCCACCACCATGCCTGGCTAATTTTTGTATTTTTAGTAGAGACAGGATTTACCGTGTTGGCCAGGCTTATCTCGAACTCCTGACCTCAGGTAATCCGCCTGCCTCAGCCTCCCAAAGTGCTGTGATTACAGGTGTGAGCCACTGCATGTGACCGGCTCAGAACTTTTTAAAATTAATGAAGGATTATGACATGCTACCAACTCTGTGTACATGTTCTTTTTAAACATCTTGCTTCTCAGGAAGAGAACAGAAGTTTCTATCCTCTGTTGTTCTCTTCTTAAATTTATCTGTTGCACAGTTCCCTCTTTTTGGAACTATTCATATCTTTTCCTTCTGTATGGATTCTCTAAGACAGCTTATAACCAGCAGGTGTAATTTGTATCTTCAAAGTTTATTTTTATATTTGGTACTTAAATCTTAAAACTTAGAAAAATATGAAAATATTGCATAGTTTTCACTTTGATTTTTAACTGAGTTTTTTACTGTTTTTAAATTCGTTTAATATGACAATTGAATCTCTAAGTTTAAAATTGATATTGTTTTTCAAGGTACTGTGTTAAGTATTGTTCATTCAGTATATGTAATACTTAATATTTAAGTGCCATATACTTAGTGGAACCTTCCCAGATGACCTTCACCCATCATTCTTATCCATATTTCTATTGTAACACCTACCATGTTGCATTTTGTTTGTGTTCACATTAATCTCCTCCACTACACTGTGAGATTCTTGGGATCAGTGATCATATTCCTTTCCACTTGCCTAATGGATGCAGCTCGTCTGAGAGGACTTTTTTCTAGGTTCTTGGTCTCCTGCCCTCTCAAGAATGAAGAGAGGGGACCATGGCATAATGTGCAGTAAATGCTGGACAAAAAAAATGTTTGTAGAAAGTGGTTTATTTAGAGAGAGAGAGAGAGAAACCAGAGGAGGAGAGAGAAACAGCTAACTCTTGATGGAATCCAGGTGAGGAAAGCAGCTTCCACACTGAGTAGAAGGGAAGAGAGAGAGGTGGAGTTTAGGAGGGGAAGACAGGCTTCCACGAGAGAGTGTGGAAGGGGACTCCAGAGGGGAAATCCAGGAGAGAGAAAGATGGCTTCCACGAAGGGAGTGTTGGTGGAAGGGGCCCAAACATGGAGTCCAAAGGGGTGTGGGAGAAGGGGACTTTTAACCTAGGAGGAACCCTCAACTTCTGTAAGACCCCAGGCCAATGAAAGGAGTTCCTTAGAACTTCCACTGGAGTGATTTGACTCTTTCTAAACATAAACCGTTAAATCTCCCAGATGAAGAGAGGTAGGAAGGGGGCATGAGGCTGGGAAGTTCTTGCCCCTAAAACTATGCCCCCTTGTGGATCCGGAAAGAGAACACATTCCCTCGATACAGTGTACTCACTGTATATACTTTGATACTATCTGTAATTTCTGTGTCTGTGCAGAAATTTGGGGAAAAATGAAAGAACTGGAAATAATGATGCAGACATTTTATAGCTTTGAAGAGAATGAAGATTTATGGCTTTATACCAAAAAGCAGTGATTTTTCCACCTTTTAAAAACTCATATATCCCATCCCTTTTGATATACTTCAAGAGAGTCCTCTACCCTTTCTCACTAAAAGTAACCAGGGCTTTTTTGAGAAATGCCTGATTCTAAGTCTGGAGTAGATGCAAATGATGAGCTGGAACATCTTGTCACATCAGAAAACAGAGAAGCTTTGAAAAACTACTGGATTCATGTTATTAACCCAGGAGCCAACTTGAAGCTGTTCCCAGTAACATAAAGAGGGATCACAGTGACCAAAACTGATCGAAACACATCAAAATATTAAAGATACACGAGTTTATAATGATACTAAAAATAATCATAGTCACCTTTGGAGGTTGCTGAGGACCAAATTTATTATTCTGAAAACTGGAGAAAAGAATTTTCTTCTGTGCAGAATGTAACCAAATAGTTGAAGAGGGCAAGTATTCAAGGAAGAAATGCTGCTAAGAATTGAAGATGAAATCCTTTTTATTTATTTATTCATTTAGGAGACTGGGTCTTGCTCTCACCCAGGCTGGAATGCAGTAGTGAGATGATCGTGGCTCACTGCAGCCTCAGCCTCAAGTAGCTGCGGCTGCAGGTCTACTGCCATGCTGCCTGCCTAATTAAAAACACAAATTTTTTTAGAGACAGGATCTCACTATGTTGCCCAGGATGGTGTCAAACTCCTAGGCCCAGTGATTGTCCCACCTTGGCCTCCCAAAGTGCTGAGATTACAGGTGTGAGCCACTGCACCTGGCGAAAATCTTATAATTGGGACATTCTAATATTACTGTTTAGCACCCCTAATAAAATAGTGTTTCTAAGCAGTAATCATCAATAGGGGCTAAAAATCATTAGTTGGATCAAGCTGACAACATCTGAATCTATCAGTCAGTTTTAAAATCACAAAAAGACAGGCAGACTTTGATGTGTCTCCTTGTGTGATGTGACAGTGGACATCTATGAATGGTCTTACCAAAAATTCAAACATGAACTTGCTTACAGTGAAATGCAGGGGAAATTAACCACAGGGTGCAGTCCAGAATAGGGGAAATTCTATACAAATACCAAGTTTTCTCAACAAACAAATGGCTTGAAAAAATTTTAAAAAAGGGAAGGGGTGGATTATTAGAAGAAACCTAAAAGGCTTATCAGCCAAATGAAATATGTGGGCCTTATTTAGGTCCTGATTTAAGCTAACTGTACAAAAACATTTTTGAGGCAGGGAAATTTAACACTATTTGAGTATTGCGTGATACTAAGAACTACTGATTATTTTAAGGTATGATCATGGCATTGTGGTTACGTTTTTAAGGTCCCTGTCTCTTACAGTACATATCAAAGTATTTGCAGATGAAAAGATGAGTCTGAGGCTTGATCTAGTTTGGTAGGGGGAGCAGCTGAGGCATATACATCGAATGAAAGAAGACTCACCTTGTTAAAGATGGGTGATGAGTATGTGGGAGTTTATTTCCTCTCTTTTTATATATGTTTAAAATTTTCTAAAATAAAAATTGTAATTAAAAAGTACATTTCCTCTTTTCCTACTTTAATCTTCCCCTGTAAGTTCTTTATGTTTCGCTGTTAAGAAAGTAGTATCTGTAGAGCATAAATAACGTGAGTGCACATAAATTATGGTATAGCTGAACTAGAATATTGCTTTTTAATATGAACATATTGAATAAGTACAGAGATTATAAAGAATTAAAGGGATTTTTGAGAGCTCAAGAGAATTAAAGAGGAAGACTAAATATGAATATCAAGCTTTTACAAAGGAAGTGTGGAATTGTATTTAATAGGGAATATAAATTTTAACCTGAGAATTATGACAGAGAGGAGGTGAGAGGAAGATAAAGTCTCCAGGCTTTGGCTTAGAAGGAAGAAGAATTTACTTGGAATGGCAATAAATTTAACTTAAAGCAAAAGCACCAATCAGGTTTGGCAAAAGATAAGGTCTAAACATAAGGAATCGTTAATAAAGATTGCAATTAGCTTTTCAACTTTATTTGAAAAATTAGCATATATCAATTCAGAGTTATAAGTAGGATAAATGGATTTTTATAGCATGTGAGATTTAAATTGTTGGTTTTAAGAAGGGAGAAGTCAAACCTTGCTCACTGTCCTTTTCTTTTGGATTACCTGTTCAAACAATGTGAACTGTCATTTTCTTAACAAGGCATCAAGATGCCTTTTTGTCCGCTTCTTTCTTAACATGATTTTATCTCATATCAAACTGCCTCTGAACATTTTAACTTGATTATTTCTCTTTCTTAAGTCTAAAACTCCCTTTCTGTCAGGGTCTTAATCTTCCAGGCTTATTTGAATTCTTTCTCTCTTGTGACCAAATTATGTTGACAATTTTATATTTTTAAAAAATTTATTTGTATCATCAAACTCTCGTTACTTCATGTCTTCTAACTGGCCATTTTGTCAAATGGTTTTTCATCTTTTTATTCATCATAGGTATCAATAGACTTCTCTTCCCTGAATACCATTTGTGTCTTTACTTTTCTGTTCATCTACTTTCAGTAGCTCTCCTCATTTCTTATAATACAGTCCAAACTCTAGTGTGACTCATTTTTCAAAACTCTTTCATTATTTACTTCCAATCTGCTTTTGCAACAATTTGTTCAACAACATTTTGAATACAAATCTTTAGCTCCAGCCAGATCTGTTCCAGCCACCTTGTGTGGAACATGCTTTTACCTAACTCTCACATTTATGTTCTTGTTTACTTGTGCCATTCTCTTCACCAAGAATTGTTGTTGTTGCTGCTGTTGTTCAAGTTCTACATATCTATGAAAACCATCAGGCCATACCTTCCTCATTCACCCCATCCCTTCTTTAGTAGCCTACAATATGAATTCTCTGAACTTCAGTACCACTTAATATTTGAAATGTACTCATGTTACCTTTTCAGAAATCTGTGGTTTGTCTCCCTGAGATACAAACTATTCTAGGGGAAAAGTTTGGTTTTGTATGTCTTTGATTTTTCCACAGGCTCACAGTGCTATGCATATAGTAGGTGTTTGGCAAACATTTTCATGGATAATTTATGACTATTGGTTAGTCAGTGTCTTTCGAGAATTCTTTAAAACAATCTGAGTTTTGGGGTTTTTTTAATTTCTCTGGAGTAGATTTTTATGATGTTATCTAAAGGCAGAGAAAGGAACTAGTTCTTCTGGAGGCTACCTTGAGCTTCCAGAGAAAGAGAGTGAGTGAGTTTGCACAAGTTAAGAGGAAGCATGTGAGGAATTGAGATGACTTTTGTATGAGTTTCAGAACTTTAAATGCTACAAATGTAACTTTAAACATTTTTTAGTTTAAACAAGTTTGTATAGCACTTGAATGTGCAAGCATTATTAGACGATTTTTTCCATTTAGCTTTTTAAAAATGTTTATATAGTATTATATATCAACATTAAAATTGCCTTTTTAGTTAGGTTATAATTTTACCTGTCCGAATCCATTTTACTCTTTTTATCCATTGTAGCTGCTAAAATGGAACCATGATTTGATTCATTTTGTTAGAGAGAGCTTTTCCATTCCATTGGTAATGAGAATTTTTAATTCAATTATTTGCATAAAAATACTTCTCAAATCTAAATATCCAAATATATGTTGTAATTGTAATTGTATTAGCCAGTTACTTGTTAATCATGCATTTGTAGAGATGCAAATGTAAGCATTAGCTTCTGATTGTTAATACCAGGTTGTTTTTATTTTGTTTTCATAGAATAATAATAACCTGGATGCCTGCTGTGCTGTTCTCTCTCAGGAGAGTACAAGATATCTTTATGGTGAAGGAGACTTGAATTTTTCAGATGATTCTGGAATTTCTGGTCTACGCAATCACATGACTTCTCTCAACTTGGACTTGCAATCGCAGAACATTTACCACCATGGAAGAGAAGGAAATAGAATGAATGGAAGTAGGACTCTAACGCACAGCATTAGTGATGGACAACTTCAAGGTGGCCAGTCCAATAGTGAACTATTTCAGCAGGAGCCACAGACAGCACCAGCTCAAGTTCCTCAAGGCTTTAATGTTTTTGGAATGTCCGGTTCTTCTGGTGCCTCAAATTCAGCACCACATCTTGGATTTCACTTAGGCAGCAAAGGAACATCCAGCCTTTCTCAACAAACTCCCAGATTTAATCCCATTATGGTAACATTAGCCCCAAATATCCAGACTGGTCGTAATACTCCTACATCTTTGCACATACATGGTGTACCTCCACCTGTACTTAACAGTCCACAGGGAAATTCTATCTATATTAGGCCTTACATTACAACTCCTGGTGGTACAACTCGACAGACACAACAGCATTCTGGCTGGGTATCTCAGTTTAACCCCATGAACCCTCAGCAAGTTTATCAACCTTCACAGCCTGGTCCCTGGACTACTTGTCCTGCATCTAATCCTCTGTCACATACCTCATCTCAACAGCCAAATCAGCAAGGCCACCAGACCTCTCATGTCTACATGCCAATCAGTTCACCTACTACTTCGCAACCACCAACCATTCATTCATCTGGTAGCTCACAGTCTTCTTCCCATAGCCAATATAACATTCAGAATATTTCAACAGGACCTCGAAAAAACCAGATTGAAATCAAACTTGAACCCCCACAAAGAAACAATTCTTCAAAACTGCGTTCTTCTGGACCTCGAACTTCTAGCAGTTCCTCTTCACTCAACAGCCAGACCTTAAATAGAAATCAGCCCACTGTTTACATAGCTGCCAGCCCCCCAAATACGGATGAGCTGATGTCCCGTAGTCAACCTAAGGTCTATATTTCAGCTAATGCCACCACAGGAGATGAGCAGGTCATGCGGAATCAGCCCACACTCTTCATATCCACAAACTCTGGAGCATCTGCTGCCGCCAGGAACATGTCTGGGCAAGTGAGCATGGGTCCTGCCTTTATTCACCACCACCCTCCCAAAAGTCGAGCAATAGGCAATAACTCTGCAACCTCTCCTCGAGTGGTAGTCACTCAGCCCAATACGAAATACACTTTCAAAATTACGGTTTCTCCCAATAAACCCCCTGCAGTTTCACCAGGGGTGGTGTCCCCTACCTTTGAACTTACAAATCTTCTAAACCATCCTGATCATTATGTAGAAACAGAGAATATTCAGCACCTCACAGACCCGACATTAGCACATGTGGATAGAATAAGTGAAACACGAAAACTGAGTATGGGATCTGATGATGCTGCCTACACACAAGGTAATATGAATACTGAAGGTGGGATAGTTTTCCATGCTGGGCTTGTTGGTGTACATTTTCCACAGCAGAAATGGGTATTAGCATTATTATTGCATTGTTTAAATATTGACCCAAATAATGTTATCTTAACATTTGAGAGTATTCATATACATTTTAATTTAATTTTATTATTATAAAACTGGAAGTTTGAATAATTGGCTTATCAGCTCTTCAGAGTAATCAGTTCCAGTTGGTTGGTTTGTTAATGTTTATAACCCTATTCAGTTAATCTTATACCTGTGGTAATGCTGACTTTCCCTTTAAATTTTCTGTAAAAATTTCTGGAAACATATTTTAATAAGCAACTAGTTACCTCTCTTGACTAATATGGTAACTTGCCTTCTTTGACCAGGTATTTGAAGAATAAGTAATTCTTGGCTGGCCATGGTGGCTCACGCCTGTAATTCCAATACTTTGGGAGGCTGACATGGGAGGATCATTTGAGCCCAGGAATTTGAAACCAACTGGGGCAACACAGGAAGACTCTGTCTCTACAAAAAGTTTTGAAATTAGCCAGACATGGTGGCACGCACTTTTAGTCCCAGTTACTCGGTAGACTTAGGTAGGAGGATAGCTTGAGCCCAGGAGTTTGAAGGTTGCAGTGAGCTATGACCATACCACTGTGCTCCAGCCTGGGTAATAGAGTGAGACCCTTTTCTCTGGGGTGGAGACTTAGGTAGGAGGATAGCTTGAGCCCAGGAGTGTGAAGGTTACAGTGAGCTATGACCATACCACTCTGCTCTAGCCTGGACAACAGAGTGAGACCCTTTTCTCTGTGGTGGGGGTGGGCAATGCTTCATTTTTCTAATAACATTTTAGTCTTATTTTATATTAAAATCTATTGCTGCTAAGTCTTAGAATAATTTACCTCAAAGAGAAATTTGAATCTTGTTCCTGGTATTTGTACCTTTCATCCTCCCTTAAATGCTGGTTAAGATATTTCTTTTTATTTGGAATTACAAGGACATTACTTTTAAATCTATTTTGATTGGTTATCCTTTTCTCAAATAGACTAGTTGATATTGACATAATACTAAATTATATCTATATTAATTCAAATAGAGAAATTTCTGCTATATGTTTTATCTGACTACTTATGTTACATGATTTTCAGTAGGAATGTTTATTTCATTTAGATAAGAAGGTGGAAGTTGTTCGTTTTCTTGAATATTTATGTCAGTCTGTAGATAAACTGAGTCTTTTAGAGTAAGGGCATATCTTAATCATCTATGTATCTGCAGTGAATCTTTTGATGTATCAGATGTAAGTTGGAAAATACATCACCCTCAGGCAGCATGCAGCCCCTACTATCACTAGTATCTTCATCCATTTTTACATTTCTGATACAGTGATTTTACTGCTGAGTCTCTTAGGGGGTCCTGATTGTTTTGGCTTATTTTATGTTTTTAACATACTGTTAATCCAAGCTCCGTATGGTGCTTTCAAATTCCATTATCATTCATGGAACTTTAAAAAAATTAGCTGGGTACAGTGATACCCCCCAGTAGTCCCTACTTCTCAGAAAGCTGAGGTGAGAGGACTGCTTGAGCCTAGAAGTTTGAGGTTGCAGGCCACCACTGCCCTACAGCCTGGGCAACATACCGAGACCCCACCTCTCAAAAATAAAGTACCAGGGCTCAGCCCAAACTTAACTTTAAGCCTAGGTATGCGTGTGCATGTTATTTGTGTGTGTGCATGTTAGGGGTACCTGAGTGATACCACAGTCTTCTGCCCATAGCCAATGGGCAGAATTGCCCTAGAAATTGTGTTAAAACTTTGATTTTCCTGGCCAGGCACAGTGGCTCACGCCTATAATGCCAGCACTTTGGGAGGCCAAGGCAGGTGGATCATGAGGTCAAGAGATCGAGACTAGCCTGGGCAACGTGATGAAAGCCCATCTCTACTAAAAATACAAAAATTAGCCAGGCATGGTGGCACATGCCTGCAGTCCCAGCTACTCCGGAGGCAGAGGCAGGAAAATTGCTCGAACCTGGAAGGCAGAGGTTGCAGTGAGCCGAGATCATGTCTTTGCACTCCAGCCTGGTGACAGAGTGAGACTCCTCTCAAAAAAAAAAAAAAAAACTTTCATTTTCCATATATCTGCGATTAACTACAAACATTTTTGTGTCATTACAGCAATTTATAAATGTTATATACTTTTTTTTTTTTTTTTTTTACTGATAACTTATTTCTCCTCTTCTCCCAAAGTCGTCTTCTCTTCCTCTCCTTCCATCAAAACATCAGGTTTCCTATGTTTGGATAGTTGCTGATTTTTAAGTAGCAATTTTTTAATGACGATAATTTGGTAAGGGAAATTTTCAAGTAAAGTAGGCATTCACATTTCATAATATTAAAAAGGTATTCATATTTAACTAGGATGTGAAAGTATAATGTTTCTTACACTTCTTATCTCCAATTCCCCTCCTCCTTTTTTTTTTTTTTTTTTTTTTTGAGACAGTGTCTTGCTCTGACATCCAAACTAGAGTGTAGTGGCATGTTTGCAGCTCCCTGTAGCCTCAGCCTCCTGGGCTCAAGTGATCCTCTCCCTTTAGCCTCCCTAGTAGCTGGACTACAGGTGCACACCGCCACATCCAGCTAACTTTTTGTATTTTTTTGCAGAGACAATGTCTCCCTATATTGCCCAGGCTGGTCTTGAATTCCTGGGCTCAAGTGATGTGCCTGCCTCAGTCTCCCAAAGTGCTGGGATTACAGGTGTGACCTCCATACCTGATCTGTGACTTCTTACCACGCCCATCATTACTACTCTGGTCTAAGCCATCATCACCTTTCATATGGATTATTACAGTGGCCTACCTGGTCTCACCCTTGCCTTCTGTGGTTTTCTTTCAACTCAGAATCCAGGGAGATGATATTAAAAACATGCATCAGATCATATCACTTTTCTGCACATAATCACTTTCTGTTTCATTCAGAGTAAAAGCTATGAAGCCTTACAGGATCAGCAGCTTCTCCCCCCATCTCTTCTCCTTTTGCTCACCACCTGCTCACTGTGTTCCAACCCTCCTGGCCTTCTTACTCTCTTCCTTAAACATAGAAGGCAAACCTTAGGGCTCTTTTACTTGCACCAGTATTATTTTTCAGATTAAACCATTGAAGAACAGATACGTTAAGTAACTTGTCAAAGAACAAGTGGCTTAGTCAAAATTCTAACTAGAAAGTTAGCAAAGCCCACAATCTTAACTACTACAATATAATGTCTGTCTTTACCAATTTTCAAAATACACTCTCTGGAAAGACACTTCAAGTATATCTTGTAGCTTCATGCATAGACAGTGTACAACAGACACTGTGGGGGCCACATGTGCCTCAATTTTGAGAGCTGAAAATCCATTAATTTAAAAAAAAAAAAAAAAAACAGGCAACCATAAGGAAAGATAGGACAGTAAATAGATAACAACAAGTAGAAATAACTTGAAACAGTAAAAACACCTAGATAGAACTAGAGAGCACCTTCGGGAGGTACTTGAAAGTAAAGATTAAAAAAACTTTCTATTCAGAGAAATTTCTGGTTTGAGAGCTTAAAGCCTACCGAGAAAGCAGGTTTCTTCAGAATCTGCCACTCAAATTACTTCTCTTAACTAACTGTCTTCAGACAACTCTAAACCTTGATAATCATCTTCTTTAAACATACATACAGAATTTTGTAACATTTATATGACTACATAGTCTTACACTATCTGTGTGTGTGCACACTGTTTGGGGTTGGTGCTGTTTTCCAACTCTTCCCCTTGTGTCTGTTTACTATGTAACTGGTATTGATCCAGATCGACCTATCACCCAGTGACACAAATCTTTTTTTTTTTTTTTTTTTTTTTGGATATGGAGCCTCACTGTCACCCAGGCTGGAGTACAGTGGCACAGTCTTGGCTCACTGCAACCTCCGCCTCCCAGGTTCAATGCTCCTGCCTCAGCCTCCTGAGTAGCTGAGATTACAGGCGCACACCACCACGCCCAGCTAGTTTTTGTATTTTTAGTAGAGACAGGGTTTTGCCATATTGGCCAGGCTGGTCTCAAACTCCTGACCTCGGGTGATCCACCTGCCTCAGCCTCCCAAAGTGCTGGGATTACAGGCATGAGCCACTGGGCCCAGTTTAGTGACACAGTCGTGATCTAGTGTTACATTCACTTAATTCAAGACAAAAGAGGCCCTCGCTGGAAAATACGTCTTTTCTGCTTTTACCTTACGTAGTTCACAAACACTCAGCAGTTATTAAATGGGGTGAGCTGAATAATCCTGATCTTTAAGCAAGGATCTTTTCTAAGCTCTGAGTGGTATGGGTAAGAAAGAGAAAAGAAGTATCTCTGTCTCCTGCAGTAAAACTGATCTTTCTAATTCTCCTGGAAATAACTGTTTTAGAGTAGAAAAATAAGTTGAGCCAGGTAGTAGAGTCATAGGAAAATATTTTTTCCAAATTGAGGAGGGAGCATACATACATAAATTTGGTAACCAAAATGCATTATTTTTCTTTTAATCCACCATTTGAAATCTAAAAATACTCTGATAAAAATTGTTAAAAATGAAAATTTCTGTGGGTGAAAGAAATAGTTTGATACACCCTTTGCTATAGAGGGAGCTGAAGAAAAAGAAGTAAATTAATGAAACATCAAGACCCCACTAATCTCAGCACTAAGCCTAACTATCAGCACCACCATCTCTCTAAAGGAAATAAATTAAACTTGATTCCTTAACGATCGAGTACTACAGGAATCAGACAAAAACGAGTATTATTAAGGTTAAAGAGAAATTTTCAGTTTAAAGTTCGTGGATATGAAGAAAATTCTTATTTTACGCATTAAGAACATAAATAGAAGTGAAATTTTCTTACTGGTAGTCAGTGGGCACATATAGCTACATTTTCCCCCCTTGAGTCATACCCCCCCAACTCTAGCTTCCAAAAAATATTGAAAACTATCATTCAGCATATTCTGAGACATTCGAGTGTCGTCTCGTCATAGTGATATGCCTGTTATAACACTGGCAACTTTTATAGGTATGGAGGACAAAGTGCATTATGTTTTCCAACAAATTTTCATGGTGGAGAGAAAAAAGGCCTACTTTCTTATTTTGCTGCAGGAGCCAGGAACTCTTAAAAAAACTAACATTACTGCCAAATACGATTTCCACAGAAATCCATCTGTGGTATTGACTTAGCTGGTAAACTGTTTTTATTATTTAAAGAAAAAAATTACATGTATGAAATTAAAAATATTTTTAATGATACTTTAATTTTTTTTTTCCTAGTTATGTTTAAGGTCCTACCATATAGTGTTAACCAGTAGCCTTGACTTTGAACCTAAAATACAAATACAAGTAAGAAAAATTATGAGTTGAAAATTAGCTTCTTGGACTTTGTGTTTCTCATTCCTTACTATTTTACACTAGTACGTCTCTCCAAATTACAACACGTTTCTTTTTAATGAGATTTAATTAAAAATGCTCATTATGGCACAAAGTCAGTGAGCAAGATACTCTTTTCAAGAGAATTTTACTTAGTTCAGATTCTAAAACATACACTTTGTTTAACTTCATGTATCTGTCAATTGGAAATGCCTTTTTGTTCTATGTTGACACTGAAATCACATTATTAAATAACAGCCTGGTTCAAAAGCATGTGCCTGTAATTCCAGCTACTCAGGAGTCTGAGGCAGGAAGACTGCTTGAGTACCTGAGTTCAAGATCAGCCAAGGCAATGTAGCAAGCTTTTGTCTCTAAAATAATAAACTCAATAATTAAGACTAGTTGATATTGGACCACTTACAGAATATTTTTTTTTCAAATTATCCCTAGTAGTTGTTAGTTGTAAGTTCTTTCCAGTCTTAAGACTAAATAGCTTTTTAATTTGGGATAAATGTCAAGGTTAAAAGAGACTTTAAAGGGCATGAAGAATTCTGGTCCAGAGCTTATCCAGTCGATGTACCCATGCAGCCTGTCAAGTGTATATCCATTCTATACTTTAATTCCTATGAGACACAAGCTGCCTCTTAAGGTAGCATATTCTGTTTTTGGAGAGCTCTACCTACTAGCTAGTTATTTCTTACATTAAACCAATACCTTTAAAAAGTGTTATGAAAATAACACACATAGTAAAAGAAATTTTTAAAAACAAATAGAATAAAAATGTGTCTCCTTTCAACCTTTGACCTGTTACTTCCTCTAGCTTTTCCATTATTTAACTATTAGAGGTTTTCTCTATTGGCAGTTGTTTATTGCCTTCCCATTATATTCACTCAATCCCCTTCCCGTTATATTCTCCTTCCCATTACATTCATTCCCCTTATATTCACATACACATCTGTATGTGTATGAATGTATGTGTATACACATACAGTTGTTAAAGCAGGAACACACTATGCCCATGGGTCTGTGAGCATGTGGGATTATACAGTATATACATATTCTACATGTCTGACAGACATTCACTATAAATGTGAGAACAATACACATTTTGCTTAATATATTAAGATATTTAAATCTATTTTATTCTTTAAATTTTTTTAATGTTTAGTCATTTTAACAGCTTTATTGAAATATAGTTAAAATACAGTGCAGTTGACTTAACGGTATATGTCAGTTTTTATTCACCCATATGTACATCCGTCACCAAGCCAGTAGAACACTTCCATGTCCTCAAACGAAACCTCATAACCTCCCTATCCCATTGCCCCCCACCCTCAGCACTAGGCAACCATATCTACTTTCTATCTCTGTAAATTTACATATTCTTGACACTTGATATAAAATGGAATCTGATCTTTTGCGACTCATCCATGGTGTAGCAACATGTTCGTTCCTTTTCTATGGCCAAATATGCCATCATGTAAATATATTGCATTTTGTTTATTCATTCATCAGTTGACAGACTTTTTTTTTTTTCACCTTTTCAGCAGTGGAATTGTTGCCATACTGTTTTCCAAAGTGACTGTACGATTTTGCGCTCTCATCAGCTGTGTATGAGGGTTTTGATTTCTCTACATTTTTACCATCACTTTTTTCTGACTTTGTGTCACTTGCCATCCTTGTGACTGCAAGTATTTCATTACGGTGTTGATTTGCATTTTTGGCTAATGATGTCAAGCATCATTTCATGTGCTGCTTATTGGCTATTTGCATATTTTATTTGGAGAAATGCCTTTTCATAGCTTTTGACTATTTTTAAATTAGGTTATTTGTCTTTATTATTAAGTTCTGTGTCTTTATTGTTAAGTTCTATGATTTTTTGTACATTCTAGAAATAAGTACCTTAAATGATTTGCAATTTTCTACCATTCTGTGTATTGGCTTCTCACTTTCTTGATAGTGTCTTTTAAGCACAAGTTTTTTCTTTGGCTCAAGTACAAACGCTATGCATTTTTTCTTTTATTGCTCTTGCTTTTGGTGTCCTAAGAACCAGTTTCTAAATCTGAGTTCATGAAGGGAAAATAGGGTAAATCTTTACCCCTATTTTCTCTCCTAAGAGTTATATAGTTTTAGTTCTTATATTCTGGTCTTTGATCTTTCATCCATTCTGATTTACTTCTATATCATGGCATGAAGCATAAGGATCCAGCTTAATTCTTTTGCATGTGACTATCCAAGTATCTCAGCAGCATCATTTGTTGAAAAGACTTTTTCTCCTCATTGAGTGATCTTGGCACCCCTGTAAAAAACCAGTTGATTCGGCTGGGCGCAATGGCTTACGCCCTAATCCTAGCACTTTAGGAGGCCGAGGCGGGTGGATCACGAGGTCATGAGTTCGAGACCAGCCTGGCCAACATGGTGAAAGACAGTCTCTACTAAAAATATAAAAATTAGCCAGGCATGGTTGCAGGCGCCTGTTATCCCAGCTACTCAGGAGACTAAGGCAGGTTAATCACTTTAAACCAGAAGGTGGAGGTTACAGTGAGCCGAGATCCCGCCACTGCACTCCAGCCAGGGCGAAAGAGCAAAACTCCATCCCCTAAAAAAGAAAAAAAAACAGTTGATCATAAAAATGTGAGTTCATTTCTGGACTCTCAGTTCTTTTCCATTGTTCTATATGTCTTAAGTAGTTGCTAATTTTGTTTTTACAAACAGTGCTGCAATAAAAATCCTTGTGTATACATATTTGTACCCATATCCAAGTCTCTTGGCAGACTGTGAGATTACTAGGAGTGACACTGCTGTATCCAAGGATATATGTGTTTTTAATTTTGATAGAAAGGCCGTGTCTTAAAAATAACAAAGGTTTATTTCTAGCTCACATTTCTTGTCCGGTATAGATTAGCTGGTGGCCTCTGTTCCTCATCATTCTCACCCAGGGACCCAGGTTAAGGGAAGCTCCGTCTCTGTGCTTCCATGACCAAGGAAACATAGCAGGTAAGCAGTGGCTCTGTAAGCCTCTGCTTCAACGCATGTTACTCTGTAGCTAAAACAAAGCACGTAGCCACACGTAATTCAGCGGCAACAGGGAAGCACAGTCCTACCACATACATGTCAGTTTAATAGGTAAAAGTATATTGTTGCTTTGGGTTTTTTTAATTTTTATCTTTTTGGGGGGAGCTTAAATAAAATTTTCATCTTTAAATATGATTGAGGTTGAACATCTTTTCATGTGTTCTTTTTCCAGCGATTTGTATTTATCATCTTGTGAACTTGCCTATTTTTGTAAAATGCTTAGTCTATTCTTTCTACTTTGTTATTACTTTTAACTTAGTCACTAAAATTTTTCTGCCATATAAATTTTTTACTTTTACGTATTCGGACTTTTCAGTCTTTTACTCTAATGGCTTCTGGGTTTTCAGTGTTATTTAGAAAGCCTTTCCCTATTCCAAGATTTTGAAAAAAATAACAAATCTTATGGTATATTTTCTCTTTAGTATTACCTTGAAACCATATTGAACCGGTCTCATGGCATCCCTTCAGAAACTTGGAAACAGCTACCGTATCTTCTTTTAAAGCATAAACCTTCCTAAGCCATAAACACTCCCACTTCCCATATGGTTCATCCTGTTACATTGTTTTGAGGTTCTTGATAACCTCTATCCTGTTTTCATTCTGTCTAAAATAAAAGTTTTAGATAATATCTGTATCTTAATGCTGTAAGATTACATGCACAGTCTTCATTATGTAAAATAAAGGCCAGCAAATTATTATCTAGCAAGAGCTCTCACCAGTTATAAAATGACAAAAATTTGTCTCTTATTAATATCTTTTTATAATTTAAATTTCTGAAAAATAATTACAGAGATGAAGCATCATTCCTCATACTTTTGCTTTACATCTGTTGCCCAAATTACAGGCCTAGTTGCAGCACTCTTACAAGATCTGACTTCAGACTACCTTTAAAAATGACAAAATAGATTAAAACAGTTTGCTTTAAAGTTTATATTGCCATCTTTGAATCTTTTGTGACTCAATCACCAAATAAGTAACTATGGTAATACAGTGATATATAAAACAGATATGATTCCTGTTGTCAACAAAGTTACAGCTTAGAAAAATCTTAATTTATTTTAGAAGCTGACATTGTACTTTCCTAGGTACAATGACTTAGGTATGACTTAGGCTTGTGTCTGACTTAGACATGTAAAATTGTCATCACAGACAAAAAACCAAAAAGATACTAGAAGTAAGTACCTATTAGATTCTTCAAAACTTCTGGAGAAATTTGATATTATTTACAGTAAAGAATAACTAAAATTGAGCCGGGCATGGTGGCTCACGCCTGTAATCTAAGCACTTTGGCCAAGGTGGGAGGATCACCTGAGGTCGGGAGTTCAAGACCACCCTGACCAACATGGTGAAACCCCGTCTTTAAAAAGAAAAAAGAATAACTAAAATTAATAAAACTAACACCATCTAGAACTTAGAATGTGTTTTTAAAATTTCAAATAAATTCAGTAAGAAATTTTCTCCATTGTTCATGAGCTGACAAAAGTTGGGTAAGTACTGAGCTTTCTGTATAAAACATTTTGAATCCTTGCAGCAGTGTTTAAGAGCCCTGGTGCTTGAATTCGCTTAGTACTCACTTATTTTAACAACCACAAGAGAGTGTTACATGCTTGAATTACCTTTATCCATTAAAATTTAACTTTGAAAGATTTAAAAGATACTGAATATTTTTTTCTTCACCTGCAATATATAATCAAGGTGTTAAATATACCACTTACTTTATTTCCTTGGTAGAACCAGCATTATGTAAAAAAGCCACCTATCTGCAGCATCAGCATCTTAAAAGTCTTGCCATATTTTGTAATGCATTAAATCTTGTTAAGTGAAAAACAGTAAAGCTAAGGAGACATCAAAATAAATGTCAAGTTTTTGTTTTATCAGTTTCTATTTCTTGGAGTTAAAATTTCTATTTTGCTCTATTCATTAAAAACCAAATTGTCAGCCGGGCGCGGTGGCTCAAGCCTGTAATCCCAGCACTTTGGGAGGCTGAGGCGGGTTAATCACGAGGTCAAGACATTGAGACCATCCTGGTCAACATGGTGAAACCCCGTCTCTACTAAAAGTACAAAACATTAGCTGGGCATGGTGGCGCGTGCCTGTAATCCTAGCTACTCGGGAGGCTGAGGCAGGAGAATTAACCTGAACCCAGGAGGCGGAGGTTGCGGTGAGCCACTATCACGCCATTGCATTCCAGCCTGGGTAAGAAGAGTGAAACTCCATCTCAAAGCAAAACAAAACAAAACAAAAACAACAACAACAACAACAAAAAACCAAATTGTCATTATTTTACATTTAATAGAGCTTTATCTAGTGCCTACAGTTTTCAGGGTGTAAGACTAGATGTTAAGTGGCATAAAATTGTATTCAGTTTTTACCCTCAGAACTTCAGGTTTAATTGAAAAATATATTTGATAATGAAAAACCTGAAATGCTCAATTTTTCCAATTGCAAGATGAAATGAACTAGTCTAACAAAAAAAGATTATCTTTTAATGTGGTGATGATTTATAAATACAAAGTAATAATATATAACCTCTTGAAATTGTTTCCTTAACTTTATTTCTGTCCTTCACACTTCACTCATGATAATTTAATTTAATGCTTTTTGAAAAGGTACAAAATTTAACTTCATTACTTTTCAAATTATCTTGAATTTCAAAATAGTGAAAACTTAGTATATTTGGCTGAATAACTAAAACATCATTACAGTGTAAATATCACAGATGAAATTGTAGCAAGCCTTTATGCCTTACTATTATGGTTTAACTACTTGTATATAATTAGATATTTTAATTTTAACAGGGTATACATATTTTTATACATATATTTATATATACTCTATATATTGTAGTATATTTCTACATGTAATTACACATACGTATTATAAAACATAAATAGATCTATATCAAGCTTCAAAGTGTAGCTTTTTAAATATATTTATGCTGTTTTATCGCCTTTAATTTGTTTTCTGCTAACTTCTTGCTTCATAAATAAAGCTTTCACTGACAACATGAGGCTTTCACTGACAACACATAGACTACCAACACCTCTTATTTTCTCTTCACTTCTCTTCCCAACTTGTGTCATCTTTATTTTTACTTCCGTAATATGTATTCATAGTAGGTAATGTCCACATTTTGTTTGTAATTTTTGTCTCAGTCTGTTCAGGCTGCTGTAACAAAGTGCTGAGTAATTTGTGAATATAAATATATTGTTCACAATTCTAGATGCTGGGAAGTCCAAGATCAAGGCACCAGCAGATTTGGTGTCTGTTGAGGGCCGTTTGCTCATAGTTGGTATTTTCTCTATGTCCTCATATGGCAGAAAGGGGAGAGGGGGAGAACAAGCCACCCCAGGCCTCTTTGATAAGGGCACTAATCTCCTTCCAGGGCACAGAGCCCTCCCTACTTAATGACTTCCCAAAGGCCTTAACTTCTTAACACCATCACAGTGCGGGTTATGTTTCAACATGCAAATTTTGGAGGAACACAAACACCTACACCATAGCAGTTATATATTGTACTTAGTTTGTAGGTTGATTATAAAAGCTGAAACTTAATAAATGGTGCATAGATGTGTGTGTGTGTGTGTGTGTGTGTGTATACACATACATACATACATACATACGTGTGTGTGTATGTCAGACCATTAAATGTTCACAGCAGAGCCCAGTCATTTATCTGTTTTCCTTGGAATTTTTAATTTTTGTTGTTGTTCTTGTTTTCTGCTTTTATCATATCCTTATCACCACCTCCAAGATACCATCTGTTCCTTTTTCCTGGAGTCCTTTCTTCCCTGTTATAAATTTAGAGTCACCATTCTTGGATCTTATGTTATCATACTTGGTTTTTGCCTTCATTTTGCTAGAATGTTTCTTTAAGTATTTTCCTAATGAGACTTGGGAGATAAATTCTCTTAAGTCCTTAAATATCTGGAAATCCCCTCATATTTTTAGGTAGATACAGAATTCTTGGTTGAATATCATTTCTCTTCAGAAAAATATTGTGATTTCTTTATCCCTGAGGAAATCTGATGTCAGTATGATTCTTGTACCTTTGTATGTGATCTACTTTTTTTCTTTCTGGAAATTTTTAAGATCTTTCTTTGTCTTTAGTAGTCTGAAATTTTACAATAGTGTAGGTTGTTTTCTCTTTTTTAATCATCCTGTCCTACATTTAGTGGACTCTTCCCTTTTAGAGGCTAGTATCTCCCTTCAGCCCTGGGGAAATTCTTTTCTGATCCCCAATGTGGTTTTTCCATTGTCTCTTTCTAGATCTTCTCTTGTTCAGCTATTTAATGCTATCAGTTTCTCATTAAATCTTCACTATATTTAATATCTTTGTCTTTCTTAGGGGTGTCTGGGACAGGGTGTCACTGTTCCCCAAGCTGGAGTACAGTGGTGCTGTCTTGTCTCACTGCAGCCTCAATTTCCCAGGCTCAAGTGATCCTCACACCTCAGCCTCTCAAGTAACTGGGACTACAGGCATGTACCACCATGCCTGGCTAATTTTTAATTTTTTTGTAGAGAAAGTGTCTCCCTTTGTTGCCCAGGCTGGTGAAACTCCTAGGCCCAAATGACTCACCCTCTTAGGCCTCCCCAAAGTGCTGGCATTACAGGCATGAGCCACCATATCTGGCCCCTCTTTGTCTTTCCATTCTACATTTTAGGAGATTTCCTTAAATTTTTTCGCAACTCACATATGAAATTTTCATTTTAGCAGTGATGTTTTTAATTTCCGAGAGCTAGTTTGATTCTTTTTCAAAGAAGATTGTTGTTTTATGGGTACAATAGCGTCTTAAATCTCTTAATGGTATTAATCAGAATTTAAGTTCTCATCTCTATTATGTTGTCTTCACTTAATCTGGGTTTAGTTTTTTTTCTTTGTTTATGCAGCCCTTTCACATTCATATCAGATTTTCTTCAAGTATGAGGTGATCCTTGGCTGTTAGTTTATATTTTAAGGATGAAGTACTATAAAGGCTGGCTGAAAGCCCTGGGTATGAAAGTGAGGCTTATCACTTGGCTGACTTGGCTTTATGATGAATAAGTGAAGACTCAGCTACAACAAGAGTTGTCCCTCATCACCACCTAGTGTTCTGTGTATAGGGGGGTCAGGGTGGGAAATGAGGGGGTGGAGGAGAGACTTAAAAATAAACCTGCAGCTACCTGCCCTTTAGGATAGGGAGAGGTTGACTGTTCCATAGACAGATAGCTAATTAAGCCTGTGTGTTCTGGCCAGGTCCTAACTTCTGCCTTCTGTTGTTTCCTGCACTTTCCAAAGTCAAGAGCCTTTTTAGGTTTCTGCAGGGCAGATGGGCTGCCATTTAGTCTACAGCACCCTCCCTGTCCATGAGACTTCAGCTTTCTCCATTCCTTCATTTGGCTGTCATTTCATCTACTTCTAGCCTTCCAGAAACTTGTTGACATCTGTTGTCAGTTAATTGCCTTTTTCTTAATTGTTGGTGGATTGTACCTTTTTAATTCATAGCTCATTTTTATGGGGTTTCAGGAGACAGAAGTTTCTTTCAGTATAATGCTCAATCAGCCATCTTTAAACGAAAGACCTGGCTAATGTAATTAAGTCAGTATTTTTCTATGTGTAAATAAATCACAAAGTTAGAGAATTTTTTTTTCTTTATTGAAGTCTGTGTAACAAATCATCCCTCTGTCTATCTGTTACTAGATTGTGCATGAGCCTAGTTCATCTATATGTATGGTTTGTATGATTTTGTTTATAACTTTTTCTTTATGTGCCAATACAAACAAAAACCAAAAAGCCAGTATAAGTGATTATCTCTTCACTATTTACAGTCATTCTTTATAACTTAGATATGAATTTCTAGTTTCACCTAATAATAGTGGCCCTTATTTTGTAAACCTGCCTCTCTTTCCAACCTGTCTTCTTTTGGGTCCTTGAAGTATAATTGTCTTTTTCTTTCTTTCTATTCAGCACTAAACCTTTTTTAATTTAGTGGAGGCTAATTAGAGCAAAAGTTGTCTTTGCTATTTAATTATCCTTCTTCAGTATGAGTCTAAAAACATTTCATAATGGATATTAGGTATTATTTTGTACAGTCAGGGTTAAATTTGCAGAGAAAACTCAGAAGAGTTTAGACTTAGCTGAATTTTTATAGTGATTTTTAGAAATTCACTTTGACCCCTTTTTTTCTGTGTAATTCATCTTTCTCAGATTCCTATCTAAAAATCTTAAACTGCAAATGAAAAGTGAACTAAAGACATAAAAATTCAGCCACTTAGAAAAAAAAAGTGCTGAGAAATAGATAACCAATTTCCTAGCATATTCATAGCATTTTTAGCTTGTTTATAACAGTCATACCTAGACAGATCAACCAACTAGGTATGTCATTTCTAAATAAAGTAGTCATTATAACTCTAAAATTTTGTTTAAACTTGAAATAAATGCCTCATAAATAAGTTGTAAGTAATTGTAAGTGGATTTGCAATATTTTACTTTAGATTTTCAGACTGATCATAAGAGATATCTTGCCTTTACTCCCAAAGGTAAGCCACATCTTCAGGCATTGCTAAAACTCCTTTCTCTGTCAATTTCTAAGGATGCAATACTTATTTCAGAAATATTCTGAAGAATTTACTCTTTAACCTCAAAACACCTTACAATCATATGTGTAGCAACTGTGGCTCCTTCAGGTCTCCTAAATCATCTTTGAATGAGATTTCTGCCTGCTGTTAAAGTTGGTCTCCTACTAATATTGGCCTTCTGTGTATCTCTCAAACTCCGTGCTTTACTTTCTTGTTTTGATAGAAACATTAGGAATATAGGATTGGGGGTTGCTGGTGGAGCTGTGACTGGGAGAAGGTTCAGCCTTACCCTGGAATGTATGCTTGATGATGTATTAGTTGGAAAATAAATCAGATTTTTAAAAACTGTATAATAGTTTTATTTTTCTCACTTTACTATTTTTACATTTTATGGACAAATATTCTTTATCTGCATGAAAATAGAAAATAACAGTTTTATATAAAATTAAAAATTAAAACTACAAAGAAATGCATAATTGTCATTATGAGAGTGTGTCGATGTCGTTATTTAAAGAGTAAAAATGTATGCAAATTTCCTCCTCCCTTTTACAAAAGATTGAGAATTTTTTTTTCCTGGCAGCAAGTGAAATATTGAAGTACTAATATTTTTACACTCTTTAGATCGGAAGACATTAAGTTAGTCACACATTTGTTTTGCAGTTACGAATTTTAAAACACTTTTGTGCTATATCAAGTTCTTTCTTAAAGACAGTAGCATAAAATCATGAATATGGAAAACAGCAGACCTCATAAAAATATTTGGTGATATGATTCTTTTTGTATCATACTTGCATATCACCATTAATCAGGGGAGAAAACAACTAAATTATTTTTTCCGAATTAAATGGCATAGACTGAGAAAAAATGGATATGATCAGTCATTATCTGAAGATCAACCACACATAGCAGTTCTGCCTGATGTGTTTGATTTTCTGATGCCAACACAGATATTTAGATTTTAGGCTAGCAAGATATGTATGAAAGTTGGCTCAATAAAAACTTCACATGGAAAACAAATTTTAAAACAAAAAAGGAACATTAAACTTATAAGGTACAAATGACGACCAATAATTTTATCTTTCTTCCTTTGAAGATACTGTAAATTCTATGAAAATGTCATTTGTAAAAACACAACAAAGAATGAATAACATGAATTTGACTTTCTTTTACAATATAAGTTTTTTTTTAATAGAAGAAAAAACTACCTGGCTTTCTGATAACTGTAACCTCAGTTAAGTAAAACAAATATGTATAATTTGAGGCAAAGTAATGAGTTTCTTGAATCAACTAGAGAAAGTCCTATTACTTTACCTATGTCATGCATAAATGATGGTAATAAGTGAAGAAAAAAGAAAAAGCATCTGATCATGTATGAGGACCGTCTCTATTCAAATTATGATGAGAAATAAAATGAAAATTGCCAAAGAAAATGAATAAAATATGATTTTTTAAAAAGCATATGGGAATCGCATGGATGAGAAAACATTTTCATTCTAGGGATCTAAAACAAATGTGTTTCTAGGTTTAAAAACACATACACACACACACATATTGAGATATGTCTGTCGTCTTGGCTAAAACTTTAATATATGTTTCCCTAAAAGCATTTTAAATATGAAAGCCAAGATTCCTCAGCTCTTGATGATATACCAGAAGGGTATACTTTATTATATTTTTAAAACTACAAGCATCTTGTCAACTCCCTAGGCCATAAGAGGATGGTGCAAAACCTTCCTAGCTGTTTGTCATCTGAAGCTAGAGCTTCTGTATATTATTTTAATATTGTTATTTTACTCAGCTACTCTTACAACCACAGTGTCCAAATTGTACTGATAATTTCTCACTATATTCTCTTTCAAAAAGTAAAAATGGAAACATAAATTTTACTATGCTTAGATATCCATTGCAGAAAGGACTTAATATAATAATATAAATGAATTAAAAGAACATGTTGTAGTAAAATTATGCTTTAAGATTACCAGAGAAAGAGATCAAAGATCCCTCCTCTCTCTTTCCTCTCTTCATTGTCCTTAAGATTTCTGTCTCTTATGATTCATTCCAAACCACTACCAGAATGGCTAACAAATCCATCTTGCCTGTATTACCATGCCCTTTGTCACCCAGGTTGGAGTGCAATGGTATGATCTCAGCTCACTGGAACCTCCACCTCCCAGGTTCAAGCGATTCTCCTGCCTCAGCCTCCCGAGTACCTGGGACTACAGGCACACGCCACCACACTCGACTAATTTTTTTGTATTTTTAGTAGAGACAGGGTTTTGCCGTGTTAGGATGGTCTCCATCTCCTGACCTCGTGATCTGCCCCCAACCTTGGCCTCCCAAAGTGCTAGGATTACAGGCATGAGCCACTGCGCTTTTTAAGGGGACAGATTTAAAGAAAACAGTGAAGAAGTGCATAAATATTTGAGAATCAACCTTCTCAAAACTGTAAGAGGATTAATAGCTGTCTGCCAATCTCATATAATAATTCATGCTTAATACCTTAACAAAAAGAGTAAAGAAAAACATCTAGCCATTTTTGTTTAGTGTTAGCTTATGTAAGCAATGTCATATATGCAAAAATTTGAACCTTAAAATTAGTTATTTAATAATTTTTCTTCTGCATATCTTTATGCCTTCATATGTTTATTATAAAATGATCAATTACATTTGTATATAGATATATATACACACATAATATTCAAAAGAAAAAACAAGTGGAAAAGTATTGTTTTAAAGAGAAGACTGCCTATAACAGAGGTCAGATTTTTCTTTTAAAACTGTTTGCAAGTAATTTGCTAGTGCCTTGAAAGCTAAATACTGCTGACTGATTTAAAGTCTTTACTAACCAGAAACACAGGAATATAAGCTGCTTTGCATAATAAACTGGCACTGTAGGATAATTTTTTTTTAAAAAAAAAGGAAGCCGTAACAAACCAAACCTTTATTTTTTGATTGATGTATATACCTTTTCAGTTTTTTAAATCTTTTAACAGGAAAAACAGATCATTTTAGAATTTTTGCAATTAGAATTAAATGCCTCTCTCAAAATAATTTAAATTCTTGGTCTGACATGAATAATCGGTACAGAAAATCCTTAAAACTGGCTTGAGTTAATAAGCCAGATTTAAACCTGGATCTCCTCCTTCAGCACTGTTCTTTTGCCAGTCAGTTTCTTACTGTCCTTTGCTTGCAAGTATATAAATAACCTAATACTCTCAGTTTAGTAATTTATTAAAATTTTATTCGATATGAACATTTTAGCTCTGCTTGAGTAGATGAAACAGGCACACATGCTTTAGCTGAGAAATTCCATTTTCTGGTTCTATATAAAGCAGCATCTAAAGCAGCAGAGAGGGAAGACAGTTACATTTTCAAAAATAGTTAAACCAGACTGTTTCCTGGAGATACTTCATTTGTTTTTCATTTTCAGATACTGCTGGCTCTTTTTGGTAGGGCTACACGTTACTACTGTCCAGTTTAGCTTTCCTGACTGTTAACAGACTATTCCACAATGAACCTGCCTTCACACTGCAGACACTGTGGAGATCCTGTAACATATACGTATTCTAAAACATATGCTCAAAGTAAAAAGATCCAAATTCACAAGAGTATGAAATATTTACTTTAAAAATCACGCATCAGATTGTACAGTCTAGAAATAAAAGAAGATTCAAATTCAGTAATAAAAGAGCTATTTTCTGTTAACATTTTAAGAAAGACTTTGGAGTCCCAGAATGTCCTGGGGCTCAATTACCCTTCTCCGTTTGCAGAGAAGCAGCAGCCAGAGCTACTGCTGTGACTGGCTGGGCAATTCCGTGGAGCTGCATCTTTGCAAGTTTCTTCTGTTCACCATTCTGCTGCACTGTATCCAGTAAGAGTCTTCAAGTCATAGACAAACGTGTACACAAATCTCTTGCCTTGAACTTTACAAATCATGCCCCCACTGTAGTAATACCTTAATGCATGACTGAGTTTCTCATAGTTCATCATAGGCTTATTTTTACATTGTCCCCATTTTTGTGCCACCAGTTCAGGCTGTTTTAGCTTAAATTCATCTTCATCACCAATCCAAGAAATAGAGTCTCGAGCATCCTTTATCAGTAAGAAGTTCTAGCAAAAACTGCCATAGTTGAATTTGACCGTTTTTTCCTGTTCTGTTCCCAGGTGAGCTTCTGTCTTCTCCTGAAATCCTCAGAGCTCGTTGTACTTTAGCTGCCTTTGCACTACTGTTTATAACTTGTAATAGTAGTAGGTGTGGTGGTTTGCACTGACAATGGAATAATTTGCACAGGTTGATCAGTTGTAACTATTTCATTCATCTGTTGTTCTTGACTTGTCAGTACATATTTTCAGAGAAGTTCCAGATGACTCTAGAGAATTTCTCCTGGAGGAACTCATTGAAAAAAATCTTGGTTGAGACTATATAATTCTCTTCTGGAAATGTTGAGTGTGGTGAGGTCTGTATCGGTTATGCTGAATTCCTTCATTACCCAAGCCATCCAATGCAGGACTTTGTCTGTGGACCACTGTGTGGGATCATAGGATATTCCAAGGCATTCTTGTTCTTTTCTATAGCCTTCCAGTGCAGCAGCCCATCTTGTTTACTTGTTCTGAAGTTTCATCTGAAATGTTTGTGATGTGTTCTGTGCCATCAAGAGTTCACTTGAGCTCCTTTAACAAGATGTGATTCTGATTGAGCATGGTGAGCATCTGGATCAATAACACCTTCAAAAGTGTCCACAGGTTTAACCGTTTCAAGGATGTTTAACTTTGGTTCAATTCTTTGGTAAAAAATGACCTGTACACAAAGCTGTGCAGTTCCATCTGTCTTCATTCCTTGATCAAATAAACTTTGTTCTGGATCCAACAAGGTGTCTTGCAGGCAGATGTCATGAGCATCCAGACAATACTCAACACTGTAGTCTTGGTTCTAGCAGTTTCTTTAAATTGCCTATTGGTTCAATGATGTCTATGGCCTGGCTTGCACATTCAGCTGGTGTGTAGGTTTGTTCTACAGTGCTTTCCTCGGTGCACTCTTGTTTCTCTGTTCCATTAATCTCAATTTCTGTCAGCTCCTCTGCTTTTCTTTTAGTCATGGCTGAAGTATTTCAAAGGATCTGTCCCTCCACTTCCTCCTCCTGTTTGGCTTCTGTCTCACCTAGAGCCATCCGCAGACTGTCTCTGAGACGCTTCCTGTCTGGTAAGCGTCAGATGACCATAAACTAGATTATTTTTATGATTTTCCATACAGAGAGTTGTATACCAGCATTTTTTCCTTTTATCATTAAGTAAAGTACATCTTTATCTCATTTATTTTGACCTTAAGTCAGATTTTTTCTGATATATGAAGCTGCCCTCAAGATTTTCTGTGTTTGGTTTTCGGGCTTTGACTATAATGTGTCTAGGTGTTTTGTTTTACATTATTTGGCAAATCTGTGTGCTTCTTAGATCTGTGATCTGTTGTATTTCATTAATGTTGGAAAATTTTGGGTCTTTATCACATCAGGTATTTCTCTTGCCCTTTTTTTTTTTTTCCCTCCTCTTTTGCCAGTTACACATAGACTGTTTGATATTGTTCTGTAACTCTTAAGTTTCTTTGTTCTTTTTTTGACTTGTTTCTTGGCATGTCCAGTTTGGGTAATTTCTGTCTTCAAGTTCACTGATTCTTCGTGTCCAGTGTGCTAAGTGTGTCCAAGGAATTCTTTATCTCTGATAAAGAATTTTTTTTAATTTCTAGCCATATTTTTTTATTTCTAGCATTTGACCCTTTCATGATTTCCACCTCTCTCCTCAGATTGTGAATCTTTTTCTACTTGTTGTCCACCTTTTAAACTAGATCCTTTAACATATTCATCATAGTTATTTTTAAGTTTTCTGTCAGGTAATTCCAGCTGCATCATCTTTGAGTATAGTTCTGTTGATTGCCTGATCTCTTGATGATGAATTTCATTTTTCTCTTGCTTTTCTGTACATTTCATAATTTTTTATTGAATGCCTTACATTGTGTGTAAAGGAACAGAGGAGACTGAAGTAAATAGTATTTACACCCAGAAATGAGGACATGTCTTTTTTCTATCAGGTTGTTATTATGAGGCATTGCATCAATTTAGTCAGAAGTGGAGCTGGGTTTGGTTTTTGTTGTTGTCTGTACCACAGTCTTCAGATACTTCCAGCAATTGACTGCTATTACTTTATGCCTCTTAGAGTGGTGCCTGAAGTGCAAGGTATTTATTTTACTTGAGTCCTTTTATTTTGAACCCTTCTGTGCTATGATGAATCCCCATTTTATTCAGTCCTTAATACGATCAGCAAGGCTCTACATGATCTGGTAGAGGACCAGATAGTAAATCATTTAGGATTTTGTAGGTCACATAATCTCTGTCACAGCTATTTAATTCTGCTGTTGTAAAATGAAAACAGCCATAGACAGCAAGTAAACAAATGAGCAAGACTGTATTCCAGTAAAACTTGATTGACGAAACAAGCAGTGGGCTAGATTTGGCCCATTGGCATAGATCTATCCAGGGATAGATCACAAAAGCTTGTTAACGGTATTTGTAGTTTAATATGGCTTCCCAAATAGTTCATTCATGCTACAAGACTGATTGCTTATTTTGTTTTTTTAAAAATCTTGGAAAATTTTTTCACAAAATATAATCTGAATATACAAAAATATAAGTGGTAGTTGGGATAATTTAATGCTAACATTGATGTGGTGTGAAATCAATCAGTCTGCCTGTTTAATTTGTTACATACATCAAAATGAATTCAACCCATTCCACATTCCCTTCTAGAGTATCTATAACATTTTCATATTAGAATGCTTCATTCATAGACCAAAACATGACACTGAAGTAAGAGAGCTTGTCCTTTCCTAGGGTTAAATGTGAATTAGATACAGTAAGTAGGTTAATTGAAAAGACTAGAACTGTTAGAGAAGTTGTAGCCTCAAAATGCTATCTTCATTCATAAAGTGAATTTCTCCAAATCCTAAAAAAATTTAGAACGTGACATTTGTTTAAATAACTGAAACAATTTTTAAGTTAAAATTTTTGAAATTTGGCTAGGCACAGTGGCTCACGCCTGTAATCCCAGTACTTTGGGAGGCCAAAGCAGGCAGGTCAGGAGTTTGAGACCAGCCTAACCAAGATGGTGAAATTTTGTCTCTATTAAAATACAAAATTAGGGAATTTCCAACTCTCTGGAATCCCCTTCCACACTCTTCCTGGAAGTCTTTCTCTTCTTTTCCTTTCCTTCTCTTTTCTCTACCTAAATAAAATCACCTTTCTGCAACAACAACAACAATAACAACAAATACAAAATTAGCCAGGTGTGGTGGTGGTTGCCTGTAATCCCAGCTGCTTGGGAGGCTGAGGCAGGAGAATCACTTGAATCCAGGAGGCGGAGGTTGTAGTGAGCCGAGATCATGCCACTGCACTCCAGCCTGGGCAACAAGAGTGATAATCCATCCCCCACCCCACCCCAAAATTGAAATTTTAAATGCTTACATTTACAATATTTTGTTTTAATGTGGCTTTGGGAGTTTTGACAAACTCCTGTTTATTTTGTTTTTTCAAGTCTGCTTAAAGGTTAATTAATTAAAATGAGTGAGTCCTCATATTTACTAATATGTATTGCAGCTCTGTTGGTACACCAGAAGGCCAGAATGGAACGACTTCAAAGAGAACTTGAGATTCAAAAGAAAAAGTTGGATAAGTTAAAATCTGAGGTCAATGAAATGGAAAATAATCTAACTCGAAGGCGCCTGAAAAGATCAAATTCTATATCCCAGATACCTTCTGTAAGTCTTTATGTAACTGTTGTGATCTCTGTGCTTGAACATGAGAGTAGGCCATCTAACCTAAGTGTAATATCTCGATCTAGTTTTCTTCAGATGTTCTTAACTCCTAATTGGTTTTTCTGGCCTTACTTCCCCTCAAACTCCATTCTTTATTAACTAATGACATAAGAATTCAGTGCGAATCTTACTTACATAGAATTATTTTTCAGCTTGAAGAAATGCAGCAGTTGAGAAGTTGTAATAGACAACTCCAGATTGACATCGACTGCTTAACCAAAGAAATTGATCTTTTTCAAGCCCGAGGTAAAGTTCAGTGCATACATAGCTGAAATTCATTTTATTAATTCACCAGCAGTTTTCTTGTGGCTAAAAACAGACTTATCAGTCATCATCTTACTGTCTCAGAACATGTGGCTTTGAAGCCAGACTTTTAAGAATATTATTTTAAAAGTTACCCCCATCTCAATGGCACTGTGTTAATTGATAAAATAGAGAAGATAATAAAAATAAGGTTTAGACATTCTTTGGACAATGATAGTTTTTTATACTTGATTTATTAATGGCAAGCAATGATTTCTTAATAGTAAATAATGTTTACAATTTAATTCAGTTCCATAGAGAACTAAAGGAATTTTGTCAACTTTAACCTAATTCTGAAGTTGAATAAATAATAAAAAGATATAAAATGGAAAAGACAGGAAGGGGAAGGAATCTAACCATAAGAGAAGTCTTTAATCACACTTTGGACTGTGTTTCAGAATCTACTAAATTGGAAGATGATGATTATTATCTCATTTTTTTTTTTAACGTTAAGCTGTTTAAACATTTATAGAAAAATACCATATTTTAACTCTGGAGAGAAAAGGTCAGTGCTGTTCTAGAAACTACAATTCTGGAACTTACTCTTTTTGTGTAAAATTTTAGCCATTCTATTACATTACTGCAAAATTTTTATATTTACTTGAGGTAAAGCTGTTTAGTTGCTTAAATCCATGTTTGAACATTTAAAATTAAATTTTAAATTGTGAAATTTTAAGTTATTTTAACTTGCAACATAGAACAAGGGTTTACTTCTACTTCTGTTACAGCATTAATTTGACTTCTTTCACAATTTACCACTTACCTGTGTTTATGAGTACTACATAATACCTAAGATAATATATTTGAAATATGTTTTGAAATCTTACACGTAATTTGAGATTAGAGGGGCAAAATAAATGAAAAGCATTTCTTATAGTTTGCTTTTTTTTTTTGGAAAGAAATGCTTGTTTTAAAAAGTAAAGTTGTTTTTGAGCTATAAGCATTGATATATTTACTTTTTATATATTTCAGGACCACATTTTAATCCCAGCGCTATTCATAACTTTTATGACAATATTGGATTTGTAGGTCCTGTGCCACCAAAACCCAAAGGTTAGTGTATCTATTAAGTGTGAAAACTGTTAGATTTTGAAAAGCAAAATTTTAGGAACTTTTTCCTGTTCAGCAACCTCCCTCTCTAGAATTGCTTCAGACTTTGGCATTCTTAAATGAATTCACTAAGAAGATGTTTGTTTATTTTCATTTGCATGCTTGGGGTTGGGGAGAATGCGAAAATTTAATATGCTTAGCTTTTTAAGAGTAATATGCATGAGCTTAGGAATCACTATATACTCCCAACCGATAATAGCAAGTCTTGGTTAAAAAGAAAATTAGTACAGACTGGGCGTGGTGGGCCTGTAATCCAAGCACTTTGGAGGCCAAGGCGGGTGGATCACCTGAGGTCGGGAGTTCAAGACCAACCTGACCAACATGGTGAAACCCCATCTTAAAAAAGAAAAAAGAAAATTAGTACAAAAATTTGTATTTAAAACTAGACAAATTGATAAGGAAGATACCTTAGGGAGGTGTTTCCCCCTCATGAATATTCTGTTTAATTTATAAATAACTTTAAGTAATCAAAATACTCTAAATTCCAGATGAATGGTTTTCTACCTACTATCATTTTACATTGATATTCTCAGAATATATTCACAACAAACTAAGACATGTCAAAATACATCTGTGTGTTTTGATCCAGGCATCAAAATGTATGTAGAAATGGAAACAGATACATAAGTATCACTGCTGAAGGTAAAGATATAGACATATATGCAGATTAACACTAATTGTGGTATATAATTTACTTTCAACTCTAATAAGGTTAAAAAGTAAAAATTTGTTAATGCATACGTAATATTATAAGAAGCAAACTGCAAGAACCCAAAAGTGTGGAAAGGTGGAGGTTGTAAAGATATGGTGGTAGTATTTTTGTATGCAACTGAAGGTGTTAACAACTTAGAAAAGTATAACCAAATGTCAACGTAAATCATGATTAAAAATCAAGTAACAAACGAAGATGATAGGAGAAAAAGGGGAGCAAAACAGTTGTCAAATAGGAAGCAACAAACTAGCAATAGTAAGTCCTCACTTATCAGTGATTACCTTAACTGTAAATGGATTAAACTCACCACTCACAAGGAGTTATATGCATGGATTTTAAAAGTGGGATCTGACAGCAGCCAATGGGAGGTACCAGTGGTTCATGCTCATGCACTCAGTGGGAGGGGAGGGAGCACATGACGTGCACACACCCTCTCCCTCATCCACCACTGCCACCTCCTGCTGCTACCTGTGCACTCGTTAGATGTGGACCTGCCACTTCTTTTGTGAAGTGGCAGCCGAGGAGATTCCAGTGCTCGCCATGGCCGTTGAAAAGCCCGTGGAAGGAGTCAAGACTGAGAACAAGATTATATTAATTTGAAGGTGGTGGAACAGGATGATTCCTGTGGTGCGTTTAAGATTAAGAAGCGTACCCCACTTAGTAAACTAATGAAAGCCCATTGTGAACAACAGGGATTGTCAGTGAGGCAGATCAGATTCTGATTTGACAGGCAATCAATGGAACAGACACACCTGGACAGTTGGAAATAGAAGATGAAGATACAATTGATGTGTTTTAATAGCAGACAGGAAGTGTCTACTGAAAAGGGAACCTGCTTCTTTACTACAGAACACTGCTTTAAAGACCAGGATTATTACTTCCTCAATTAGAAAACTTCAATTTGGTTCCACCACATCCTGACTACTACAGTATAATTTACTCTTTCATTTCCCACTTCCTCATTCCTTTATTATACATAAAGTAACTGGTATATGTGCATAAACATATTGATTTTTTTCTTCAAACTAAACAGCCAGTGGTATGTTTTGATTGACATCAAGTGGAAACAGGATGGGGAAAAAATACTTATTCTGTGAAAATACCCCCTTTCTCCATTCGTGGCATGCTCATTCAGCTCTTATCTTTATATTCCAGTATGTTATTTTGCTCTCACTATTAACAACAACAACAAAAATTCTCTCTTACCTTGTTCAATTGGAGGATTTTAATGTTTTTCATTTATCATTATGAAACCAAGGAAAATTCTGTAACTTTTTTATAGTTAGCTGTCACATGTAGGGCAATCTGTCTTTAAGTAGGGATAAATTACTTTAAAAAAAAAAAGAAAGAATCCTAGATAGTTTTCCCTTCAAGTCAAGCTTCTTGTTTAAATAAAATTCTGGTTTAAAATGAAATAAGAAATAAAAATAGGATCCAATAATACTATCTATGAGAGACTCATATTTAAAGACACACATAGGCAGAAAGTGAAGGTAAAAAAAGATTTTATATAAATGGTAGCTTAAAGAAATAAAAAGTGGCCATATTTATATCAGACACAATAGATTTTTAAGTCTAAAACTGTTGAGACAAAGAAGATTATTATATAATGGTAAATGGATCAATTCAGCAGGAAAATATAAAAATTATAAATACACAGCCCACAGCAGACTGCATTAATATGTAAAGCAAATATTGACAGATCTGAAGATAGAAATTAACAGCAATGGGAGACTTTAGTACCCCCCTTACACTAGTAGAATATCCAGACAGAAAATCAGTAAAGAAACAGCCAGTTTGAACATAATGTTAAACCAAGTGAATATAGCAAACACAGAACTTTCTGCCAACAGCAAAAACATATACATTCTTCTCAGGCACACACAGAACATTCTGTAGGATAGATCATATGTTAGTTCACAAAACAAGTCTAAACAAACCTAAGAAGATTAGAAATCATACCAGCTATTTTTTCTAACCACAGTGGAATGAAACCAGAAATCCGTAACAGCAAGAAAACTGGAAAATTTGCGGAAACTTATACTCTTGAACAATCACTGAGTCAAGAAGGAAATCAAAAGGGAATCTTAACAGTATCTTCAGACAAAAATGAAAACACAGCATACCAGAATCTATGGGAACACAGCTGAAGCAGTACTAAAAGATAAGTTTATGAAATAAACGAAAGGTACGTTAAAAAAGAAGAGAGATCTCAAACAATTACACCTTAAGAAACTAGTTGAAGAACAACAAGCTAAGCCTGATGTTAGCATAATGAAGTAAATAATAAGGATTGGAGCAAAAATAGAGAATTAGAAAAACACACCAAAAAAAGTAAAACTAAGGTTTTTAAATTTTTTAAATCAGCAAGATTGACAAACCCTTAGCCAGATAAATTGAGCAAAAAAGAAAGAAGACAAAATCAGAACTGAAAATGGAAACATTACAAAAGAAGCCTTGGAAAAATAAGGATTATAAGGGAATATTAGGAACAGTTTTATGCCAACAGACTAGATAACATAGAAAAAATTGATACATTCCTAGAAACATACCACCTGTCAAAGCTGAATCAAGAAGAATTAGAAAGCCTGAATAGGCCAATAACAAATAAGCAGATTTAATCAGTAGTCAAAAATCTCCCAACAAATATCCAGCATGGATTTAGAATTTTTTTTAAAAAACTCCCAACAAAGAAAAGCCCAGAACCAGATGGATTCATGAATGAATTCTGTCAAATATTTCAGTCAAGAATTAATACCAACCCTTAAGCTCTTCCAAAAATTAGAAGAGGAAACACTTCCAAACTCACTCTGAGGCCAGCCTCACCCTGGTTCCAAAACCAGACAGAGTCACTACAAGTGAAGAAAACTACCAGCCAATATTCCTGATGAACATAGATGCAAAAAATCCTTAGTAAAATACTGGCAAACCAAACTCAGTGCATTAAAAGGACCATATACCGTGACTAAGTGGGGTTTATCCCTGGGACTTAAGGATGATTCAACATACACGAATCAATTAATGTGGTACAGAAAACACTGAAGTAAAATGAAAGTAGTAACCATGTAGTCATCTTAATAGAGGTATAAAAAGCACTTGAAAAAGTTCAGTATTAATTAAAACTCTCAACACAATATGTATAGAAGGAACTTAACACAATAAAAGCCATGTATAAAAATCCCATAGGTAATATAATCAATGGAGAAAACTGAAAGCTTTCCCTCTAAGATTTGGCACAAGCAAGGGTGCCATTTTTGCCACTTATTTTCAACACAGTACTAGAAGTCCTATTGTAGTATCCATTTTTGTGTTGCTATAAAGGAACACCCAAAGCAGGGTAATTTATAAAGAAAAAAAGTTTAATTGGCCCACAGTTCTGCAGATTGTACAGGAAGCATGGCACCAGCATCTGCTCAGCTTCTGAAGAGGCCTCAGGGAACTTGTACTCATGGCAGAAGGTGAAGCAAGCAAGCAGAGGCATATCACATGGTGAGCAAGAAGGTGGGAGGTGCCTCACCTTTCAAACAACTAGATATTGCATGAATTCAGAGCAATATCTCAGTCATTATTGTGAAACCTCCGCAAAACTATGGACGCAGGATCCACCCCCATGACCTAGACACCTTCCACCAAACCCTACTTCTAACATTAGGGATTTACATTTCAATATGTGATTTGGAGAGAACAGGTATCCAAACTATGTCACCTAGCCAAAGCAAATAGACAAGAAAAATGTATCCCAATCAG
This sequence comes from Saimiri boliviensis, assembly GCF_048565385.1. Taxonomy (NCBI): domain Eukaryota; kingdom Metazoa; phylum Chordata; class Mammalia; order Primates; family Cebidae; genus Saimiri; species Saimiri boliviensis. Next base: position 20,550,416 of record NC_133452.1, on the reverse strand, counting down.
AAAGGAGGAAGTAAAATTATCTCTGTTTGCAAGTGACATGATCATATATGTTGAAAACCCTAAAGACTCAACCAAAACAACTGTTAAAACTAATAAATGAATTTAGTAAAATTGCAAGACACAAAAACAATGTACAAAAGTCCATTGTATCTCTACACACAAGCAACTATCAAAAAAGTAGATCAAGAAAACAATCCCATTCACAATAGCAAGAGGAAGAATACTTAGGAATACACTGAAAATTTTAAAACATTGATGAAGGAAGTTAAAGAAGACATAGATAAATAGAAACACAGCCTATGTTCATGGATTGGAAGAATTAATGTTACTAAAACATCCTTACTACCAAGAGTACTCTACATTCAATGTAATCTCTATCAAAATACCAATGGCATTCTTTATAGAAACAGAAAAAAAAATCCTAAAATTATGTGGAACCAGAAAAGACCCTGAATAGCCAAAGCAATCTTGAGTGAGAACAACAGAGCTGGAGACATTACATTTCCTGATTTTTTTTTTTTAATATTACAGTTACAGTGATCAAAACAATGTGGTGCTGACATAAAAATAGACGCATTAACCAATGGAACAGAATAGAGAGCTGAGAAATAAATCCATGCACCTATGGTCAACTTTGACAAGGGTGCCAAAGTTATAGTGATCAAAGCAGTATGGTGCTGACATGATATTATAAAGTTACAGTGATCAAAACATTATGGTGCTGACATAATATTATAAAGTTATAGTGATCAAAACAGTATGGTGCTGACATAAAAATAGGCATTAACCAATGGAGCAGAATCGAGAGCCAAGAAATAAATCCATGCATCTGTGATCAACTTATCTTTGACAAGGATGCCAAGAACACACAATGGGGAAAGGATAGTCTTTTCAGTAAATAGATATCCACATGCAGGTGAATGAAATTGAAACATTACCTCACACTGTGTACAAAAATAAACTTGAAATGGATTAAAAATGAAAACATAAGACCTGAAACCATAAAACTCCTAGAAGAAAACGTAGGTAAAAAGCTTCTTGACCTGGTCTGGCCATTGATATTTTGGATATGACACCAAAAGCACAGGCAACAAAAGCAAAAATAGGCAAGTGAGATTACATCAAACTAAAACACATCTACACAGCAAAGGAAATAGCAGTGAAAAGGCAGCCTACAGAAAGCGAGAAAATATTCACAAACTGTGTAACCGCTAAAGGGTTTATATTCAAAATGTATAAGGAACTCATGCAAATCAGTAGTAATAGAAACCAATAACCAGATTTTAAAATGGGCAAAGGACCTGAATAGACATTTCTGAGAAGAAGGTATACAGATGGCCAACAGGTGTATTGAAAGATGCTCAACCTCACTAATCATCAGGGAAATGCAAATTAAAACCCAGTGAGATACCACCTTACAAACCTATGAGAACGGTTACTATGAGGAAGGTGAAAGATTACATGCATTGATGAAGACATAGAGAAAAGAGGATCCTTATACACTTTTATGGGAATGTAAGTTGGTACAGCTATTATGAAAAGAGGTTCAAAAAATTTAAAATTTTATGGTCTAGCAATCCCACTTCTTAGCATATATCCAAAAGAAATGCGAAATACGTTATTTCAAAAAGTTATCTACACTCATGTTGCTTTCAGCATTATTCACAATAGCCAAACTATGAAAACAACCTAAATGTCTGTATATGGATAATGAAAACATGAGAGGTACACACATACGTACTCACACACATAACACACAGTGGAATATTATTCAGCCTTAAGAAAGAAGGAAATCCTGTCATTTGCAATAACATGAGTAAACCTAGAGGATGTCATGCTAAATGACATAAGCCAGACAAAGAAGGACAAATAATGCATGATCTCACCTACAGGTAGAATTCAAAAATGTCAAACTTACAGAAACAGAGCAGAACAGTGGTTCTGGGAGAAGAGGGTATGGAAAGTTGTGGTCAAAGGGCTACAGAGTTTCAGCTATATAAGATAAACTCTGGAGATCTAGTGTACAACAATGTGACTGTAGTTAACAGTAGTTTATTGTATAACTGAAATTTGCTAAAGGAGATCTTAAGTGTTCTCACCACAGTGGGGTGGGGAGAAGATAAGCTATATGAGGTGCTGAATATGTTAATTAACTTGATTGTAATAAGTATTTCACAGTGTGTGTATACACATAACAAATCAAGTTGTACAGCTTCTAATTTTTAACTGTCAACTATATATCAATAAAGTTGTTGGGGGAGCAAAACAAAGCAAAATAACAGTTTTCATTCATACAAATTCTGATAAGTCAACACACATGGTGAATCAAGTCAGCACTCCTGGGGTTATATCATCCTCACTAGTGTGCTGCAACAAATGCTCAAAACTTAAAATTTGTTCCACATGTTTGTATTTTCAAATGTCTTCAGAGATCAAAATTATTTGTGTTACTTCTTCCTTCATAAGAAACATTAAGGTTTTTAGAAATATGAAAGTATTAATTATGGATAGGAAAATGTACATTTTTCCTGTGAAGCTGAGGACACCCTAAAAAAATGTAAGATTACTGTTACTGAGAAATTCAGTGCCTAACAGGGGAGGAAAAAGAGAGGTTAAGAATGAATCAGGCAGTTGTTCACATGCTTACATACTGGTAGGAATACCATGTTAAATTGGGTTTTAGGCTAGCAACTGGCAAACAGCGACCCATGGGCCAAATTCAGACTTCCATCTGTTTTTTGTCAATAAAGTTTTATTTAAAAAAAAAGAAAGAAGTGAGAACAAGAAAGAACTCGTATATTACTGGTTCTTCAGTTTGTTACAAGAATTTTCACGTTCTCATTTAGTATTGTGTTCTTTCTGCTCCTTCATTTTTATGTATAACTAAGTGTCGCTCTGTCCTCTTATTTTGTTTAAATGTTTTTTAACATAGTTGGAATACAATGAACAGTTATTACAGAGGATCATAGTGAGATTAGGGCATTTGGCCCAATAAGCAAATGTTCAGAGACTAATTACTATTTGGATGGTAAATGAATAAAGGAATAGAGATGACAGCAGTATAAGCACTAACTCTTTAAAATATGCAAGATGGGTATTTCAGACACTGAATGAGTTTCCTTAATATAATCTTCCTACTCTTTTTGAAAAATAAGAATTTTTTTCTTATGAGAAGATTTCTGTTTTGCTTCAACGTAATCTGTTACTTCAGATTAATAATAACCTGTTATTTTACATAAGTGAGATAAAATTGGTCTTGACAGTTGTTGAAGCAGGATGAGTACATGAAGGTTCATTTTGCTATCCTCTCTACTTTTATATATGTTTGAAATTTTCCATAAGAAAAAAATAAGAAAGGTCCAAGAAAAAAATCCTTTACTTAAAAGTTTTTACATCAAAGATAGAAGTTTGTATGCTGGCTGTTCTGGGAGAAATAAGGAATCAATAATTTTTTGCAGTAAGGCTAGAATACACATTAACTTCATGAATAGAAATGTATTTAGTCCTTGAAATCAGTTCTGCTTCACAATGTAGAGAGTTTTCTAACAGCTAAAATTAAATATATTTAGATCATTCTTTATGATCTAATTTCTTCTTGTTTTTTCTAATTTTGGTTATTTAGTTACAAATACCTCTAATAAGAAAAAAATTTATAATTCTAAGTACCAAGTGAGATTATAAGAAAACCACTGGAGATTTTTTATTTTAAAAAAATTATAGATCCCTTATTGATTGCCTTAGGTATTACTTAAATAAGGAAAAATATGCTGACATTTAATAATATGTTGAAGTGTAAAAAGGTACTTCCTTATGGTCATTCTCCCTAAAATTTTAACCTTTGCAGTTAAGCAGAAATAGTCAACAAAGTTTTACTAAAAACGTGCCAGCAGTTAAGCAGAAATAGTCAACAAAGTTTTACTAAACATGCCAGGTGAAAATATTTTCTAATGCCTAAGACCAAAATTCTGGTAAGTAGGATGGATCCCCAGATTAAAACAATTATTCTATAAAATATTTCCCAGATACGGAATGTGAAATGATTTTACGTGATAAAAAGTCAAATTTTTTCTAACTGTATTTCTTTTCATGTGTTTCAGAGCATAGTAACTAGTATTGTCAGACCCTTGATTTTTTTTAGATATTTTTACTTAGGATAAGACTTAGTGTGTTTGTTTTAAAATTATTTAATTTGGGGGAAATACTATATAAATACTATTCAAGTTATTCATGTGACAAAAATTGTGACAATGGAAAGCCAACACCTAAAGTTGAGGACTTAGTAATAACATTTGTATATGATGAATAAGTAAGGTCCTGCTAAAAGGGTACAGAGTACCAGATATCACTTAATTTTTTTAAATTTGTCATAAAATTTGACTACTGTGTTTTCGTCTACTTGTTGTAATAGTCTGTCTTTTGAAATAGCAGAAAAACTAGGACAGGTGGAATTTGCTTATTAATATACACTGTTTTAACATAGCTTTGATTCTTCAAGTTAATAAGCTTGAGAGGAAAAATTCAGCAACGCATGCACCTTTTACTTTAAACCTCCCACAATTAATTTGTAGGAATGCTGTATGGGATCCAAGTTTTTAAAAAGTCGTTTCATAAGTGTAATTGCTTATTAGAGACAACCTTTGAGGAATATAATTATTCTCTGTATTTAAGATACCACTATCCATTTAAACATTTTAGAACATTGGTCTTTTAGAGTTACAGTTACCTTTATGTTATAAGTAAGAAACATGAGACCTAGAATGTATATTATTTATCTGAGATCACAGAGCAGAGTAATCAGGAATTAGTAGCAGAGCCTGGAACAAAACTTCATTCTCACAACTCTGAATTCTAGTGTTCTTTCTACCCTACCATACTAAATGTGATTTTTAAATATAATTATGGTAAAATTTGTACAGATTTACTTCTCCAGAGTCTGTTGGTAAGATGTTAGAAATTAATTTATATTTTATTTGTGTCATCCAAGGCTTCCATTTTTGGCAGGTAGAGAACATGAACTAGCAGAAAAACTTCCCTTTCTGGTAGAACAAATATAAATACTACTCTACTCCAGTGGGAAATGAAACTCTAACTTCAGTGAGACTTACAGTACTGTTTTGCAGTAGGACACCTTTTTACAATCTTGAGTGCTATTACAGGAATCTTTGCTATTAGATACCATTTATTCTACTGTAAATTGGAGAAAATGATGCTGTTTTCTCCTTTAAGGAGCTACAGAGGTGATTACATCATATTCATGTTGTATTTCCCAGAGGGAGAAGTGCCAACTAGATAGAGGTTGGTAGTGATCAAGCGTGTGTGTCAGTTCCCGCTAGATGCTTCTTGGGGAGCAAACTGTTTCCGGCTGTGCAGTACAAATGGTGTTTAAAATTGCCTGTAATTTTTTAGACTTTGTGATTTTTTTTTACTTAAAAAATAGTTTTTTTTCTTTCTTACAGATCAAAGGTCCATCATCAAAACACCAAAGACTCAAGACACAGAAGATGATGAGGGAGCTCAGTGGAATTGTACTGCCTGTACTTTTTTGAACCATCCAGCCCTAATCCGCTGTGAACAGTGTGAGATGCCAAGGCATTTCTGAGCCAAATGGCCCTGTGTCTTCTCTAAAACCACATCTAAAGTTCCAGAAGCTAGTCTGCCATCGGGAAAAAGTTTCACTGCTACATAGGATTTTGTCAAATTGAAGGTGTGACAAGATGGTGTTGTGCTAATGGTAAATGTCAGCCCACAGAGCTAATAATACCTCAGTATAATGTCATGAGCAGTTGAAATTCATCACATGAAAAGTAATCTGCTGAAAGACTCGGTTGCCCACTGCCTAACTGTGTACAGTGTTACCAGTATCCCATTATGGATAATTCTCATATGTTAACGCCTGGGTGTTCCCAGTACCTTTTTCCCCTCATGTCACTACTGAATTTTGACAGGAGGAAGGAATAGAATGACAGCTTCTTTTATTTGTAAAGCTTTCAGTGAAACACTACATACACGAAGAAAAGGAACAAGGTTTAACTATTTAAGAACTGTTTGCTGCCACATAGTGCCATGGGATAGGGGAAGAACTTCAGAAATCTGTGGTACTCTTGGCCTTGTCTTTGTCTTCCCTGAACACGTCTCCACTCTGTGAAGCCAGCATCTAGGGGCTAAAGATGCAAAGGAAAGCAGCATGCATTCTCTGTACAAATGTGCGGTGAAATACCCCAAAGCTTTTCCTACTGTACAGATCTCTCGAGTCTGCTTTAAGTGATCTCTTTTCTTCTTGATTATTTTCTTATATTTCTATATGTATAGTGTAATAGCCTTTTGTTAACTAATTTTCTTTTTTCCTTTTAGTAATTAAGCACGATCATGTCCCTTTTTAAGCCTTACCTGAGAGGAACAATGCCTTAAAATAAAAAAGCATTAATGAGAAGAAACTATGCACAGAATAACTTTCCTCTACTTATTCTGTACTTTGCCCTCATGAGTTCCAATGTTGTGTGAAGACAGACAGATGCTGCACAGCGAATTGCAGATGATATTGCAGAAGTGATGTCTGTAGGGCACATTAAATACTGACTTGAGCAGTGGGTGACACAACATAGTGTTTTTTCTTCCACAGGGAAGCTTAAAACAAAAGATATTTTTAACCCACTGACAGAACAACAAGGTTAAGCTTGCTTCATCTGCTTGGTGTCCCACAGAACTTTCACAAGTGATTGTTATTGGGAAAGTACAGTTTCAAAACCAGCAACAGCAGCAGTACCTACAGCCCCTTTTTTGGAGAGAATTTTAAATGCTTTACTGTTGGGGCAGTCCATTTCTAAGCCTGACTTGGTGACAGTATCATGTGTATTTATAAAACAAGGCTAGTCATATTTAGGACAACTGAAGAAAAGCTGGAAAAAAAAGAAAAGCAAACTTGAACACTGAAGCAACCTCAAGCATCTCTTTATTTTGATGATATATTTTTGTAAAGAAAATAAATATTCAGATGATCAGGAATGTATATAAATGAAATCAAGAAAAAGAAATAACAGTATGCATTTAAAAAGACAGAATTAAGAAATTATATGAGTGCTTAGAATGGGGCTAAGGGAAGTGCTGATATAGAGCAAAAGATGGAAGATAATATAGACTATCACCCACTGTAAATGTTTGCCAGTGGCTGTGTTTTAAATAGGATTATTACAGTTGATCTCTATGAATGTCAGAGCCTTAACTTTCAGGCTTTGCATTTTGTATATGGGAAGAAATATGACAATCCTAGATAATTAAACCGTAGACCCAAAGCCCTTAACGTTTGATGCATTTTGTTTTAAAAATAGGCCTTGTTTTTCAGCTTCATCTGCAGTTCTATGTGAAGATTGGTAAATCAGTTTTTACTTGTTTTATTAATAAAACGTAATTTGGATATCTTGAGTTGATGGTTTTGTGATTTAGCTGGGTAAACTATCTTTGTAACAGATAAGTTATTTATAAAAATTAAAAAACTTATATTCTAATATGGATTTTGTGACTTGTTTTCAGTTTGTGGGACAGGAGATAATTTTATACATCAGCGGATCATTTAAGCATTAATGCAAATCAGAGAAAACTTATTCTCTAGAGTCTCCTTGTGACATTATGACGTCCAGGGCATTCCTTAGACTATTTTTATCAATTTCCCTAAACTTCTTTTTTCATAGTTTGTGATAGCTCTCCTTTTTATTTCCTTTGGATTTTTCAAAATTTTCCCTATTGTTAAAGACAAATATGAGTTACTGGGCCATTTAACCTGAAGTAGATGTTTAATTAATATTTGCTCTATCCCTTGATGTGTAATGAAGGTACTGAGGATGGTGGTGCTTCTCTTGAAGAAAACTTTTGTATTTACAGTTTTTTTTTAAATACGAAAACTCAGGTGTTTTTCTGAGCTTGAAAAGAACAAAGTAGCATTTGCTGATCTCCCCCCATGATGCAGTTGTAGAAAGGTCTGCCTCTAGTGGTCTTTTAAACCTAGTAAGAAGGAAATACTCTTTGCCAGTGAATATGAGGAGGACTGGACATGTTGGTCATCTGGAGACCACCTTTGGGAACTTTTAAGAATTCCTGGTTTAAGAACCTCCAATGGAAAGATAGACTTCTAAGTATTTTTATGACACAAATTATCCTTTGTATGTTTAAAGGGGTTCAGGTCAGGGGTGGAGGAATTGGCAGTTCATGTAAACTAGGTTTCTCAGGAAAATTTTCATATTAACAAAATAGCCAGTATCTTTTTTTTTTTTTTTTTTTTTTTTTTTTTGACGGAGTCTTGCTTTGTCGCTAGGCTGGAGTGCAGTGGCACAATCGGCTCACTGCAGCCTCCACTTCCCAGGTTCAAGTGATTCTCCTGCCTTAGCCTTTTCAGTAGCTGGGATTACAGGTGCATGCTACCATGCCTGGCTAAATTTTTTTGTATTTTTAGTAGAGACGAGGTTTCACCATATTGGCCAGGCTGGCCTCCAACTCTTGACCTCAAGTGATCCGCCCACTGCAGCCTCCCAAAATGCTGTGATTTTAGATGTCTTTATAGATTTATTCTGTAATCCTGGGGCAGTTCCTTGCTTTTATTGCCTCTCCTTGTTGAATGAAGGTAATTAATGCTAAACTCACCTCACAGGGGTGTTGCCAGGATTAATGTCAAACTATCATCTGAGCCAACCCCTTCTCTGTCACTAGGAACTGCATTTTCCTAAAAGTGGCTTGTGTTTTTACAGGAATGGGCTTTGTATTTTTCTGTCAACCATATTAACAGATAAGTTTGCTATTTATCTGAATTGGTCTAGGGATATCTCAATGGATCAGAATTTGATGTTTCAATCACTGAGAATGAATTTTTCCCTCTTAATGTCAAAGGTTGGTAGCTTTGTAAAGATTATAAAACTTCGAAGGCTGACCTGAAGATCAGGTATGTTTATATTTCTATTATATGTTCAGCTGTCTTAAGAATGTACATTTTTTGATGGAGTATAACAAACTATTTAGGAAAAACACTTAAAAGAATTTAGTGTTTGCATGTCTGCATATGTGTTTTAAGCCTAAAATGGACCCAAAGCATACTTCCCTAGTGCCTACCTCTTGACGGATCTCCTTCTTTACCCCCTTCTTCCTCTTCTGAGGGCAGCCTTCCTCTGACATGATGTGGAACCATTATAACTTACTGATCTTATTCCAGAAGTGTTTATTGATCCTCATAACCACAAACAAAGACTGCAGCATCTTCACCATGGAAGTGCTTTCCAGTGGTGTTTGGTTTTGTTATTTAGAGACAAGGTCTTGCTGTTTTACCTGGGCTGGCCTCTTTCTGGTTCAAGCTATCCTCCCCCCTTGACCTTCCAGCTAGCTGGGACTACAGATGCATGCCACTGCACTTGGCTCCAGGCGTTGTTTTTTTTTTTTTTTTTTTTTTTTTTTTTTTTTTTTTTTTTTTTTAATTTTCACCTTTGAACTCATCCATGGATTGTTGGTAGACTCCTCCCTTTCACACTGTGACCTAATTGATTCCAAGTTCTTACTCTTTCCTTGCACACTGCAGCTAGATTACAGTGTATTACAGAAATAACACTGTGCCCACATGCTCCTGTTCAGAAATCTTTATTATTTCCCCATTGTCCGCTGGACCTGCTTGTAAGACTGTTGTTCCTTACCCGTCTCTTCAGGATCATTACTTTCCAGCAGAGTCCTCTTACAACTAAATTGGTCTTGGCCTCATCACTTCCATTAATAGGCCTTGCACATCCCCACCAGTGTACTTTTGTCCATGCCATTTGTTCCGTCTCTGTACTTAAATTCAACCTTCCATTGATGAGATCAAGGGTCACCATCATGAGACCTTAACAAACTACCTTTTCTAGTAGCACTTGCTGTATTTTCTGCCTACTTGGCATTCATTGCTCATTGTGTGTCACTTGATTAAAACTCACAGATGTGTTTTTTACAAACTGAAGATTTGTGGTAACCCTGCATTGAGCAAGTTATTGATGACATTTGTTTCAACAGCATGTACCTCTTTATGTCTTTTATATTATGTTTTGGTGAGTCTCACAATATTTCAAACTCTTTCATTACTGTTATATGATTGGGGATCAGTGATCTTTGATGTTACAGTTGAAATTGTTTTGGAACACCACAAAGCATGTCCATGTAAGTCTTAATTGATACTTGAACCATGTCTGTGTGAGACTTACACTGATACTTGATAATACGTGTGTTCTGTTTGCCAACCAGTCATTCCCCTTTCTTCCTCTCCTTGGGCCTCCTTTTCCCTGAGACACAACAACATTGAAATTAGGCCAGTTAATAACCCTACAGTGTAGGCTTCTAACTTTAAGTGGAAGGAAAAGTCACACATCTCTCATGCTAAATCAAAAACTGGAAATTATTAAGCTTAGTGAGAAAGGCATGAAGCCAAGACAGGCTGAAAGCTAGGCCTCTGGCACACAACAGCCAAGTTGTGAATGCAAAGGAAATGTTCTCAAAGGAAACTGGTAGTGCTACTTCAGTGAACACAATTGGTAAGAATGTGAAACAACCTGTTGCTGATAAGGAGAGTTTTAACAGTCTGGTAGAAAGTCAAACTAGCCGGAACTTTACCTTAGGCCAAAGCTTAATCCAGAGGAAGGCCTTAACTCTCTCCAATTCTGACAGAAGTGAGGAAGCTGCAGAAGAAAAGTGACCATAACAGAAATTGGTTCATGAGATTCAAGGAAAGAAGCCATCTTCATAACATAAAAGTGCCAGGTGAAGCAGTAAGTGCCAGTATAGAACTGCAGCAAGTTATCCCAAAGATCAAACTAAGATAAGGTGGGTGGCTACATGAAACATTAGGTTTTCCATGTGGATGAAATAGCCTTCAAGTGGAAGAAGGTGTCGGGATACCATCTAGGACTTTCATAGCTAGAGAAATCAGTCACAATTAAAAGAACTAGAGGAGCAAGATCAAACAAATTCAAAAGCTAGCAGAAGACAAGAAATAGGACTAAGATCAGAGCAGAACTAAAGGAGATAGAGACACAAAAGACCCTTCAAAAAATCAATAAATCCAGGAGCTTGCTTTTTGAAAAGATAGATAAGACAGCTAGCCAGACTAATAGAAAAGAAGAATCAAATAGATGCAATAAAAAATGATAAAGGCGATGCCACCGCCGATTCCACAGAAATACAAACTACCATCAGAGATTCCTACAAACACCTCTATGCACATAATCCAGTAAATCTTGAAGAAATGGATAAATTTCTGGATACGTAACACCCTTCCAAGACTAAATCAGGAAGAAGTTGAATCCCTGAATAGACCAATAACAAGGTCTGAAGTTGAGGCAACAATTAGTAGCCTACCAACCAAAAACATATCTCAAAGCTATTTATGACAAACCCACAGCCAATATACTGAATGGGCAAAAACTGGAAGCATTCCCTTTGAAAACTGGCACAAGACAGGGGTGCCCTCTATCGCCACTCCTATTCAACATAGTATTGGAAGTTCTGGCCAGAGCAATCAGGCAAGAAAAAGAAATAAAGGATATTCAGTTAGGAAAAAAGGAAGTCAAATTGTCTCTATTTACAGATGACATGACTGTGTATTTAGAAGACCCCATCATCTCAGCCCAAAATCTCCTTGAGCTGATAAGCAATTTCAGCAAAGTCTCAGGATACAAAATTAATGTACAAAAATCACAAGCATTCCTATACACCAACAAAAGACAAACAGCCAAGTCATGAGTGAAATCCCATTCACAATTGCTGCTAAGAGAATAAAATACCTAGGAATACAACTGACAAGGGATGTGAAGGACCTCTCCAAGGAGAACCACAAACCACTGCTCAAAGAGGTAAGAGAGAACACAAACAGATGGAAAAACATTCCATGCTCATGGTTAGGAAGAATCAATATCATGAAAATGGCCATACTGCCCAAAGTAATTTATAGATTCAGTGCTATCCCCATCAAGCTACCACTGACTTTCTTCAAAGAACTGGAAAAAAAAAACACTTTAAATTTCATATGGAACCAAAAAAAGAGCCTGCATAGCTAAGACAATCCTAAGCAAAAAAAAAAAAAAAAAAAAAAAAAAAAAAAAAAAAAACTGGAGGCATCACACTACCTGACTTCAAGTATACAAGGCTATAGTAATCAAAACAGTGTGGTACTGGTACCAAAACAGAGATATAGACCAATGGAACAGAACAGAGGCCTCAAAAGTAACACCACACATATACAATCATCTGATCTTTGACAAACTGGACAAAAACAAGCAATAGGGAAAGGATTCCCTATTTAATAAGTGGCGTAGGAAAACTGGCTAGCCATATGCAGAAAGCTGAAACTGGATCCCTTCCAATTTCATAAGATGTATAATTTTGTATACACCTTATACAAAAATTAACTCCAGATGGATTAAAGATTTAAATATAACAACACCATAAAAACACTAGAAGAAAACCTAGGCGATAACATTTAGAACATAGGCATAGGCAAGGACTTCATGACTAAAACACCAAAAGCAATGGCAACAAAAGCCAAAATAGACAAAAGGGATCTAAACTTAAGAGCTTCTGCACAGCAAAAGAAACTATCATTAGAGTGAACCAACAGAATGGGGAAAAAAATTTGCAATCTACCCATCTGACAAAGGGTTAATATCCAGAATCTACAAAGAACTGAAATTTACAAGAAAAAAAAATAAGCACATCAAAAAGTGGGCAAATGATATGAACAGACACTTCAAAAGAAGACATTTACGCAGCCAACAAATGTGAAAAAAAGCTCATCATCACTGGTCATTAGAGAAATGCAAATCAAAACCACATTGAGATACTATCTCATGCCAGTTAGACTGGTGATCATTAAAAAATCTGGAGATAACAGATGCTGGAGAGGATGTGGAGAAATAGGAATGCTTTTACACTGTTGGTGGGAGTTTAAATTAGTTCAACCATTGTGGAAGACAGTGTGGTGATTCCTCAAGGATCTAGAAATAGAAATACCATTTGACCCAGCAATCCCATTACTGGGTATATACCGAAAGGATGATCAATCATTCCATTATAAAGACACATGCACATGTATGTGTGTTCATTGCAGCACTGTTTACAATAGCAAAGACTTGGAACCAACCCAAATGCCCATCAGTGATAGACTGGATAAAGAAAATGTGGCACATATACACCATGGAATACTCTGCAGCCATAAAAAAGGATGAGTTCATGTCCTTTGCAGGGACATGGATGGATGAAGCTGGAAACCATCATTCTCAACAAACTGACACAAGAACAGAAAACCAAACACCATGTTCTTACTCATAAGTGGGTGTTAATGAGAACACATGGACACAGGGAGAAGAACATCACACACTGGGGCCTGTTTGTTGGGGGGCTAAGGGAGGGATAGCAGGGGGCGGGGGGGTTGGGGAGGGATAACATTAGAAGAAATACCTAATGTAGATGACAGGGGGATGGATGCAGCAAACCAGCATGGTGATGTGTATACCTGTATAACAATCCTGCATGATCTGCACGTGTACCCCAGAACTTAAAGTATAATTTTTTAAAAAGAGAGAAATCAATGCCTGGCATCAAAGGACAGTCTGACTCTCTTGTTAGGGGCTAATGCAGCTGGTGACTTGAAGCCAGGGCTCATTGACCATTCCAAAAACCCTAGGGCCCTTAAGAATTATGCTAAATATATGCTGTCTGTACCCTAGAAATGGAACAACAGAGCCTGGTTGGCAGCACATCTGTTTATAGCATGGTTTACTGAATATTTTAAGCCCACTGTTAAGATGTACTGCTCAGAAAAAAAAAAAAAATTTCTTTCAAAATATTACTGTTCATTGACAGTACACTCAGTCACCCAGGAGCTCTGATGGAGGTGTACAAGGAAATTACTGTTTTCATGCCTGCTAATATATCCATTTTGTAGCCTATGGATGAAGGACTAATTTAGACTTTCAAGTCTTATCCCTTAAGAAATACATTTCATAAAGCTATAGCTGCCACTGATAGTGATTCTTCTAAAGGATATGGGCAGAGTAAACTGAAAACCTGGAAAGAATTCACCATTCTAGATGACATTAAGAACATTCGTGATTCATGGGAGGAAGTCAAAATATCAACACTAATAGGAGTTTGAAAGAAGTTGATTTCAAACCTCATGATGACTTTGATGGTTTCAAGGCTTCAGTGGAGGAAGTGACCGCAGATGTGGAAATAGCAAAAGCACTAGAATTAACTGGAGCCTGAAGATGGGACTGAATTGCTGCAATCTCATGATCAAACTTGAACAAATAAGGAGTTGCTGCTTATTGGTGAGCAAAGAAAGTGGTATCTTGAGATGGCATCTCCTCCTGGTGAAGATGCTGTGAACATTATTGATATGACAACGAAAGATTTAGAATGTTACATAAACTTAATTGATACGCAGCCACAGAGTTTGAGAGGACTGACTCCAATTTACTGTGGGTAAAATGCTCCTGAACAGCATCGTTCTACAGAGAAATCTTTCATGAAAGGAAGGGTCAGTCAATGCTGCAAGCTTCATTGTTGTCTTGTTTTAAGAAATTGCCCCAATCACCCCATCCTTCAGCAACCACCACCCTGATTGGTCAGCATCCATCAAGACCCTCCACCAGCAAGATTATGACTTGCTGAAGGTTCAGATGATTGTTAACATTTCTTAGAAATAAAGTATTTTTAATTAAGGAATGTACCTTTTGTTTTTAGATATGCTATTGCACACTTAATAGGCTGCAGTATGGTATAAATATAATTTTATGTTACACTGGGAAACCAAAAAATTCATGTGACTCACTGTATTGCTACCTTATTAAGGTGGTCTGGAACCAAACCTGCAATATCTCCAAGGTACAGCCGTCAGGACAGGTGTGTGTTTGTCTCCCCATAGTAAATAACTTCGTGCATGGCAAAGGGTCAGTAGTTGATGACGATGATGATTTTTTTTATTTTTATTTTTTCTAAAGATAGGGTATCACTATGTTGCCCAGCCTAGACTTGAACTCCTGGGCTCAAGCTATCCTCCTGCCTCAGCCTACAGACGCGCCCCACTGCACCCAGCCTTGATGATGATGACTCTTAATGTGAAGGCCAAGTTAATTTCTAACATTTATTCAAGTTAACCAATGGGTACAGCCATTTCTAACATAGTATGTTTTTTCCCCTAGAACTAGTATTACAAGCAGTAGGTTCTCAGGCCAGCCCACCAGTTAGCTGGAATGCTTTGCATTTGAAAAACTGAAATAAGGCATAGTCATACTATTGGGATAGATAAAAGTAACAGTAAAACCAAGAAATATTGTTTCTGGTATCTTCTGTGTGGTGCCAGAGGGGGATGAAGAAGTAGAGATCTTTATGGATATTCTGGAAAACTCAAAAATTGGCATTTGAAATTGAGACCTCATCTCTACAAAAAAAAAATAAAATTAAAAAAATTAGCCAGGCATGATGTTGCACGCCTGTAGTCCCAACTATTCAGGAGGCTGAGGCAGGAGGATTGCTTAAGCCTGAGGGGTCAAGGCTGCAGTGAGCTGAGATTGCACCACTGCACTCCAGCCTGGGTTGCAGAGTGAGATCCTGTTGCAAGAGAATTAGTAAAAATAATGCTTTAAAAAATCTTTAGGAGAAGAAACATTTACTATGTTTACATCCATGAGAAAGGCAAACAAGGGGAAAAGCAGAACACAAAACGCTACCCACCAGGCACTCCCTCAGTGATGATCGAATACGAAACAACCTCATCAGATCTAAAGCCAAAGCTAACGGACACCCTCCTGAGTGATAGTTTCCATTACCCATACTGTTGCTAACTTTGGTTTTATTCAAAACTCACTTTATACTAGTACTATATATGCCAATTCCTCTATAATGTATCGCCACATATCTGCATGGTTTTCTTCGCCAATCATAACACTACTGAATTACTGCTAAGAAAGATAACGGCTTGTGGTCACCCAGTGTTACGAGCACTGTGTTGTCATTTTCTTCCAGGGAGCTCATTGTAACCCACTGGAAGCGTCCAAGTGAATGTTGCCATACGTACTCCAAGATCCAAGCCATCCTGGTACTTTGGTCTTCTGGTCCTTCCTCAGATTCACTCTTTTGAGGGAGGAAAGAGCTCCCTGGTGATAGTGGTGCCCACACTCCCGTGCAACCACCATCTGATGGTCAATAAAGGGACACCAGCATCAGGGATGGACGTCCTGCAGGCATGGCCTGCGGCCTCCTCACAGCTTGGATTACAAAGAAGTGTTCTCCAAGGAGCTGCCCACCTCTAGTTCTATTTTCAAGTATCTTTTCCATTAAAATATTCAATCATCCCTTGGAATCCATAGAGGTTTTACTCCAGGACCTCCAGATGTGCAAATCCTCGGATGTGCAAGTTCCTGATATAAAACGGTGAATTTGCATATAACCTATGCGCATCCTCCCCTGTGCTTTAAATCTGCTCTAGGTTACCTATAATACCTAATCCAATGCAAATAGTTGTTATACTGTATTGGTCTTTATTTGTTTTTTGTTTTTTGTTTTGAGATGGGGTCTTGCTGTGTCACCCGGGCTGCAGTGCAATAGCATGATCACAGCTCTGCAACCTCAACCTCCTCAACTCAAGTGATCCTCCCTCCTCAGCCTCCCAGGTAGCTGGGACCACAGGTGCATGCTACCACACCAGCTAATTTTTTTTTTTTTTCAGTGGTGTAGTCTCCCTATGCTGCCCTGGCTGGTCTCCAACTCCTGGCCTCAAGCAATCCTCCCACCTCAGCCTCCCCCAAAAGTGCTGGGATTACAGGCATGAGTCACCACACCTGGCATATTTTTTATTGTATTTTTTTCCTAATGTTTGTTTTCCTAAAATGCTTGATCCACAGTTGTTTGAATCCATGGATGCAGAACCCACAGATCCAGAAGGTTGACTGACTATATGTCCAGTGATTCTTTTGTATATAAAACTAACTCTGGTCACATTCACTGTGTAGCATCTTACGCTGCCTAACAAATCCCAGACAACTATCAGACACCTCTGCTTTCCAGTTAAGCCTAGATTTAGAAATCTTTTTATTTGCTTCACTCAGAGTGCCGTCCCATGTGCCAAGCATGGCCTGGGTTCTGGGGATATCGCAGTGAACAAGACACAAAGACCCCCGTGCTCACCTGCCATCCTGGCTCCCCGGACCTGGACTGGCAGTCAGCCCCTCTGCACACCAAAGCCCCTGCTCCCCATGCTGCCATGTGCTTTGAGAATGGTCTTGCTTTATTTTCATTTTAGATTTCCTCTGTAGTAGCATGTGCTCAAATCCAGAAGAAGAAAATTCTGAAATGTGAGGGAGGCAAGTGTGGTGGCTGATGCCTGTAACCCCAACACTGAGAGGCCAACGAGGGAGGATTGCTTGAGGCCAGGAGTCTGAGATCCTGGAAAACAAACATATTAGGGGAAAAATACAATAAAAAATATGCCGAGTGTGGTGACTCACGCCTGTAATCCCAGCACTTTTGGGGGAGGTTGAGGTGGGAGGATTGCTTGAGGCCAGGAGTTGGAAACCAGCCAGAGCAGCATAGGGAGACTACACCACTGGGAAAAAAAAAAAAAAAAAAAAATTAGCTGGTGTGGTAGCACGCACCTGTGGTCCCAGCTACCTGGCTGAGGAGGGAGGATCACTTGAGTTGAGGAGGTTGAGGTTGCAGCCCAGACAGCACCCTGTCCTTACAAAAAAGAAAATATTAGCCAGGTGTAGTGACACACCTGTCATCCCAGCTGCTCAGGAGGATGAACATGGACAATCCCTTGAGCGTGGGAGTTTGAGGCTGCAGTGAGCCATGATCAAGCCACTGCACTCCAGCCTGAGTGATAGACTGAGACGCTATCTTAACAATAAATGAATAAAAAATATATGCAAGGAAATGTTACTAAAAAACTACAAAACCTTAATGCTTTCCTGGCTTCTGCTTTTTGTGATATTATATAATAAAGAAACTCGGGCTGGGCACGGTGGCTCACATCTGTAATCCCAGCACTTTGGGAAGCCACGGCAGGCAGATCATGAGGTCAGGAGACAGACCATCCTGGCTAACGTGGTGAAACCCCATCTCTACTAAAAATACAAAACATTAGCTGGGCGTGGTGGCACACACTCATAGTCCCAGCTACTCAGGAGGCTGAGGCGGATAATCGATTGAACCTGGGAGACGAAGGTTGCAGTGAGCCGAGACCACGCCACTCACTCCAGCCTGGGTGACAGTGAGACTCCATCTCAAAAAAAGAAAAAGAAAAAAAAAAACTCATTAGTCAAGGGATGTTGCTAAATGCTAAAAATAAAAATAAAAATAGCTTTTAAGCAGTTGGTACTGATTTTGCCCGTGATGTTGCCGCTGTTGTTAGGTGGGTGGAAAGGGAAATGGGAAGTAAGAGCTTTGGGCCACAGCTCCCTGAAAGCCGGTGGCTTCTGCTCCAGATACAGCACTAGCGGCGTCTTGCAATTGTGGTACCTCAGCTGCATCTGATAACTTTCTTTTTTTTTAGGTTGGATGGATTCCTAAATCTGACATCACTTTCTCTCTCTCTCTCTCTCTCTCTGTCTCTCTCCCAATCTATCTCTCTCTCTCTCTCTCTCTGTGTGTGTGTGTGTGCGTGTGCGTGTGTGTGTGTGTGTGTGTGTGTCTGCCATCTTTCATAGGGAAGGAAGAGTGAAGAGCATCTCAAAAAGATCGTTCCTCTCCACATTAACTGCTGTGTTGGGAGGGAAGCCGCGCGTCTGGTTTCTTTATTTGGGCTCCACTTTCTTGCTTTCTAAGCACATCACGAGGCTGTCTTTCGGTCAGCTGATCACTGTGGCATGGCCCTTAACTGCTGAATAAACAGAATGGAAGTCAAGCTAAAGAAAAGCACAAATACAGACAGAGGCATAATTACAAGGGAACATTTTAAGCTGAAAACATTGCTCACCGGGAAAAACTCTACAGAGAAAAGTTAAGCTATTTTCAGCAGTCCTTTCTGAAATATTTTCTTACAGGGTTGCTATTTCTACAGTTCAAAAGAAACTATTAGAGTAGAGGATTAGGGTTTCAATTAATTCCAAAAGACAGCACAAACAAGGTCCAGCCAACTTCAAAGCACCTGATTATTGATCATAGGAAATGAGTTGCTTCCTCAAGCAGAGGAAGCAACAGCTCACGAAGGGGTGTCTGGATGCAGGGACCAGTCGGGGTCCAAGCCTTCCTGCCGTCCTCTGTCCTTTCCCAACTCTGTCTCAGAAGAGGCTGTTTGAAAACCAGAGCAAAGCCATCACTCTCTCTGCGTGAGAATGAAGCTCTGCTACAATAGGCAGTTCCCCACCACCTCGGTTCGCTGCCTGGGAGCATTTACACTTACGTGTGCCCGTAAGTGCAAACTTCCACGTGTGCTGGGGAAACCAGGAGTGCCCAGGATGTTTTATACCTGTAGTTCTCAGAGGCCAGACTTCAAATCATCCCCAATCCAGAACTGATTTTTTTTTCAGTGATCTGTAGCAAAATTTAAAAAAAAAAAAAAAAAAAAAAAGAACAATATACCAAATTCTCACAAAGCTAAATAGATGGTTTTTTTTTTTGTTTTTTTTTTGGATTTTTAGTAGAGACAAGCTTTCACCAGGTTGGCCAGGCTGGTCTCAAACTCCTGACCTCAGGTAATTCTCCCACCTCAGCCTCCCAAAATGCTGGGATTACAAGCATGAGCCACCGCACCCAGCTAGCTAAATTGATTTTTTTTTTTTAGATGGGTTTTCGCTCTTGTTACCCAGGCTGGAGTGCAATGGCGCCATCTCGGCTCACCGCAACCTCCGCCTCCTGGGTTCAGACAATTCTCCTGCCTCAGCCTCCTGAGTAGCTGGGATTACAGGCACGCGCCACCATGCCCAGCTAATTTTTTGTATTTTTAGTAGAGACGGGGTTTCACCATGTTGACCAGGATGGTCTCGATCTCTTTACCTCGTGATCCACCCACCTCGGCCTCCCAAAGTGCTGGGATTACAGGCTTGAGCCACCGCACCCGGCTCGCTAAATTGATTTTTTTTTTTTTTTTTTTTGAGACGGAGTTTTCGCTCTTGTTACCCAGGCTGGAGTGCAATGGCGCAATCTCGGCTCACCGCAACCTCTGCCTCCTGGGTTCAGGCAATTCTCCTGCCTCAGCCTCCTGAGTAGCTGGGATTACAGGCACGCACCACCATGCCCAGTTAATTTTTGTATTTTTAGTAGAGACAGGGTTTCACCATGTTGACCAGGATGGTCTTGATTTCTTGACCTCGTGATCCACCCGCCTCGGCCTCCCAAAGTGCTGGGATTACAGGCTTGAGCCACCGCGCCCGGCCTAAATTGATTTTTTTAAGCCTGCCTTTTATTCTAACATTTTCAGATTTTGTTATAGACCCACACCCCTTGAAAAATGGCCCGACACTGGACCTTTTACATCTGAAGAGCAGCTCAGCTGCAGCAGCCACCGAGGCCTGGTTAGAGACACAGAGAGAAGGGGTGCGTGGGGAGTGGGAGAAGGAAGGGCCAGGCGGACAGGCTCCCAGCTGCTGTGCCAGGTTGAGAAACGGCTGTGGGAGCCCTCGAGCCACAACCCCCTGTCAGAGGAGGCCAGTGTCTTTGTGGATGGCCTGCGTCAGCACCCACTGTGCTGGTCCATGGCCGCAGCAGCCTGCAGGAAGCCTGGGCACAAACATGGCACTGGGTCGTCCCCCAGCAGGACACCTGAGCCGTGACGCTCACGACTGGCACCACCCAGCCTCAAGCCCCCAGGTCTACTTTATCTCCTCGCCTAGGTCTGGGCAGCAGTTCCTCTGTGTCCCCAGAGGCCTCTCCTCTTGAGGAGGGAGGTTGGTGGCACAGGTTGTCTCAGGGCCATGCCGGTCCGAGTCCTGTTCCTCCTGTTATCCTTCCAAAATTCTGCTTACCCTCAGCCGGCACCTCAGCTGGTCTTCAGAGTGCATCTGGTGATGTTCCCCAAATTTTCTGCGGTGTCTGAACCCTGGGCAATCTGCCTCGGCAGGCTGCCTGCCAGTGCCAGCGTCAGTGGCAGTGAGGCACCAGGGTGGCCGGGCATGCCGCCTGAGCTCCAGGCATTCCTTCTTGACCTCATTTTAAAAAGCAGCCCTGTCTCCTCCCACTGATAATGACAGTGCCCCCCCCCCCGCAACCTGCCGGTCACTGGAGCTGAGGTGTCAAAGAGTCTGCCACTTCTGTGCCCTGGACTCTATGCGGCCCAGCCATGTACTCTGGCCAGAGCACAGCCTTCCTCTGGCCAGGACCTGCAGAGCCCAGAGCTGGGAGGACAAGAGGTGCATGTGCCCTTGGTCATTGGTGGCCATAGGAAGGAGAGCCACTCCTGGGCCACCCCTTGTCTCCTGGACCCAGGATTCCTGCTGGAGTCATAGCACCCTGTGGAGGCTTCTGAATGAATGCTCAGGCTGCTTGCTGAAGGGTGGCGGCCTGTCTTTTCAGAATGCAACTGCTATATGGGGCATCAGCTGTGCCTGTAGATGCCCCTTCCATGTCTCTCTCTGCTGCTGGACAGGGCTATGGGACAGGACCAGTGGGTCCCGGGGTCCACAAACCACCCACTCCTGCGAGGTCACGGTGAAGGGGATGTGGTCCACTTCTGGGCAGTGAGGGTGCCCATGCCTATGGATAGGGCACTCAGGAGCCCCAGGGAGTGGGCAGGAAAGGCAAACCCATCCCAAGAATAAACAGATCCTTCCAAGGATTGGCCCCTGGCCTTGCAGGGCAGATTGAACCAAATGGAGTCACGGGTGGCTGTCCTTGCAGAGCTGTCCCACCAAGAGGCTTGGCATT
The DNA here is from genome assembly GCF_048565385.1 of Saimiri boliviensis. Lineage (NCBI taxonomy): Eukaryota > Metazoa > Chordata > Mammalia > Primates > Cebidae > Saimiri > Saimiri boliviensis. Next base: position 20,528,561 of record NC_133452.1, on the reverse strand, counting down.
AGTGCTGGTGGGCTGGGAAGACAGAGGCAGGAGCAGCTCAGTTGGCCTTGGTGAGTAGGGATCCATGCTGGGCATAGATGTCACTTCCGCCATTGCCCCCAGGGCCATGCCCTCCTTCGTGCCAGTTCCAGGGGATCAGTAGCCCAGTGTGACAAATGTCAAGGCATTTTGTCAGCTTGGCTGTTCCATGCTCTTCGGTGCCAGATGCTTTCTGATAGGCATATTCCTGCCCACTCCCCTGTACCCATGATGTTCACCCACCCAACACCTCCTCATCTTCCATCTGCCAGGCCATTTATTTCCAGGCAAGGGCACTGCTCTCTGTTCCACCCAAAGAGAAGGTGTTCCCTCCACTGACACAGCCACCCCTGGATGTCACTGGAATGTAGTCACCACGTATTTTCAGCTTGCACCCACATGCTGAGCGGACCCACCCCTAAGTGAAGTTTGGGCTCTGTCCCTCTCCTTGGCTGGTTGTATAGGACCCTCCTGGTGGCCACAGGTGTGAGCTGAGGAAGGGATGCTGGGAGTTGGGGGTTTGGGGGCCCCCCAACTCATGCAGCCTCGTGCCATCTGATTCTGCTGGGCCTGATCCTGCCTGGACCATCCCCACCCTGAAACGGACTGATGGTGGGGCCATTCAACTTTATGATTTGTGAATCTGGCAGAACCCAGCTCATAGTAGACACTTCTGGATGCCTGGACACTTGGTGCCTTGTGATGAAGGGACCATAACACGTCAGGAGCTACTTTTCAAAAGGAGGCTAATTCTTGGCTGTGGCTGGCACCACCTTCAGCCAAGTTAAGAGTTCTGTGCTGGGATCCTCCCCTGAGCTTGCTGTAAGCTCTACCCAGCCTCTCTTTCCACCATCGGCACCTTCCACGCCACAGGGTTGGCTGGGCCATGCAGTCCAAGCAGCCGGGCTGCTTAGTGGGAGCCTGGGCCTGCAAGGGAGCCCCCTTCTGCTCCTAACCCCATGTGAGGCTGACAGGCTTTCATGTCACCTGGTATGTGTGCGCAGAAGTGTTCCTGGGTGTGGAATTGTTGCCTCCAGAACCCAAAGAGGCCGACCAGGCACTTTATTTTCTTCTGTGTGATCGTTCATGCAAGATACAGCAATTTGTCTTTCAATGTGGGGAGCAGCTGTGTGGGCATGCCCCTGACCACTGGGCCTCCAAACGGCTCCCTGAAGTGGCAGGTCCTTGGATCTTCACAGGGTTTGCCCCCCACCTGCCGGTGGGCCTGCATCTTACCTACACTTTGCTTACTCGACACCTTTAGCTCTTCCCACCTGATGGGCATGCATGAAGTCATCGGGGCCCTGGGCCCTGCTCCGTTCCAGGAAGGCCAGGCGGTTCAGACCTCACTGGCTTAGATGATGGCAGAGGGCAGGAGAATTCACATGGCCCTGAGGCGAAACTGTAGATGAATATTGTTGTCCATCCAACGTGAATGCAAACTTTCTGATCCTCTCTTCCAATTAGAACAGGAAATGATACCTTTGCCAGCTCGAAGGCTGCATACCACGTCCCTCAGGCCTGCTTGTTTCGCTTTAACAATACTGTACCTGCTGCTACAGATGAAGTCAGGGCTATTCTTGGGTTGAGCCTGCAGTAGTCCATGCTGCCTCACCGGGATCTATCCAGTTTCCGCAGGAGCCAGGCCGGTCAGCTACAGGGGCCAGGCCGGTCAGCTAAATGGAGGGAGATATGATAAGAGCACCACCTCTTTCCTCTTTACATCTTCCACGGGTTACTAATCTCCACCATCTCTCCATGGGTGCAGTGGTGTTTTTGATGTATGTTTTCACAGGGGATGGGAGTTGGGGAGAGTAGGAACGGAGAGCCCCACAGGCCAAGGACCTCATGTAGTGGTGACACCAACTGCCAAATACATCCATTCTGAGTGCACATTCAAGGACTGCAGAGATGGTCACAGGCGGCACCAGGACTCCACGGGCTACTGAGAGCCACATTGTAGCCAGGATTCCACCTACTACCCCAACCCCAGCAAGTCACGTCTCTAACAACAGGGTCCCAAAGATACTCGAGACCATGCATGTCCATGTCAGTGAGACCGTGTGTCCACCAGTCCTCAAAATGTCTGGGCATTTCCCCTTCCCAGCGTCCAGCCACCTGAGTCAATGGCCGCGGGTCACTTTGGGGAAGGACTGTGGGGTCAGTATGGGATATACGTGACACAGTGTTATGGGATCCTCCTTCCTAGGAATGTGGCCGCCTCCTCAGTTAATTGGTCCCAGATCCGAGAACAGATGCTTGTCCATGACCAAGGAAAGGCTCCTGACTTCATTTGGGCAGCCGCTGCCACCCCGAGCTGTCTGCACCTCCTCTCTTGCCTTTTTCTGGTTGCAGGTGTTAAGCAGCGTCCCACTGGGCCCCATCCATGTGGCTCTAGGGTCGTCATGCTCTGATAACCTCCTCCGCCACTCCTGCCTGGCTGCCCGCCAGGGTCACTGCAGCCTGCTCTTGGGCTGCCACAACTCATTTATGCCATGGGGTGGGGCCTGACCATGAATGAGCCCAGCTCTGTGACCATCCCTTCCACCACCAGCCCTGGGCTGCAGAGGAAGCCACCACAGATCACCCTAGTGACATCGGTGTTGCTGTCATCAGGGTATTCCTGAAATTCTCAGTGTGCCCCATGCCCTCTCTGGAACACAGCTAGGGGTCTTCTGGCCTCAGTAAGATGATTTCTAGCATGGCCACTCCCCTCAGGCTCTTTTTTTTTTTTTTTTTTTTTTTGAGACAGCATCACTCTGTCAACCAGGCTGGAGTGTCATGGCACAATCATAGCTCACTGCAGCTTCCAATGCCCGGGCTCAAGCAATCCTCCCACCTCAGCTTCCCTAAGTGTTGGGATTGCAGGCGTGGGCCCCTCAGGCTCTTTGTTCCTTCCAGTCCATCTGTCAAAGCCACCCAGGCACTGTCACTTCCAGGCTTCCAACGGCACCAACTGTAGCAGGAGTTTGCCCCATGCTCTGCAGTCCTTGCCAGGGTGTTAAATCCCATGTTCCCCAAATACACCCCAGATCGATGGATTCTTGCTTATCCAATCCTATATTCTGGCCTCCTTGATCAAGACCCCTCGAAATGCAAGCTGAGGTGATGTCCTGGCTCCTGCAGACAGGCACAGGCTGGCCAACCCCTCAGACCCTTCAGAGGACAACTACCATCCTCCCTGGGCAGGTGCTGGCCTGTGCTGGGATTGAAGACTGTCTGCAGCTTGGCAGCCAGGAGAGGACGTGAGTGTAGCTCCCGAGGAGGCACCTGTGGCCGGGCAGGGGCTCTGCAGGGTCTCTGGTGAGGGAAAGGCAGGCCAGCTCGGCAAGCTCTGAGGGCTCCAGGCCTCTGCAGAACCCACGTCCTCCAAGGCATCCATGTACACACTCCCATCCGCTCCTTGCAGGCCGTGTTTTCCCAGCCAGAGGCATGACCTCAGCACAACAGGGCAGCCTTGACTGAGTATTTCAACATCCCCGAAGTTCTGTGACTATCAGATCCTCAGCCCACTGGTCAGGGGTGTCAGCTCTTCGCTACAGGAGACAAAAGCCTCCTTGGAAGCTAGAGAGAGGCCCTGGGTTCTCACGCCTAGCCTCAAACTGCTCATTCACTGTAGGATCCCTCCCGCGGCTCAGCACAGCTCAGCAGTCACGGCGGCTCCACTCTCCCTGCAGCTGCTGTGCCCCCGTGCCTTTCAAACGTCTCCATAGCCTGATCATGCCCTAAATTGTGTTCTGCCTGGGCAGTAGGAAGAAAGGGCTTCATAAGGGCACAGGATAGCATTGGCTGGATGGCTATTCCTAGGAATGTTCTGGATCCAGAGAAAGCTGTAAAAGTAGACATCTGAAAAGGAAGAGAGTGTGGGGCAAGTCATTTACCCCTGCCTGCCTGTGTGCTTTCATCTCAAGCCCCTCTTGATGATTCGTGTATTTAGGGAACACAGAGAGAGAGCAGGGGGTACACAGAAGCAGCACGGTGGCAGGGGGACATCCGATCGAGCCGTCGGGGGCAGCAGGCCCCTGCGGTGTGTTCCCAGAGAGAGGCAACCACCCATCAAGGTGGTTCAAGCACAGAGTGGAATGGCCAGTTGTGGAAGGGAGCCAGACAAGAAGCGCTGCCGGCGGTCACAGCCAGGCAGAGCAGGAGAAAGCGCTGGAAAAGGGACAATGGAAGCATCACTGCATCAAAACAGCCAAATTTTAAAAAGCAAACATAGGAAAACATTCACAACAAATGAAACAGACAAAAGATTGCTGTTCTTAATAGGTATGGTGTCCTTGCCATGAATAAATTTAAAACACCAAGAATTTGACCACCAAGTAGGAAAAATACTTGAATAGATGATTCGCCAAAGAGGAATTAAACGTGTTAACAATCCTATGGGGAAAAAAAGTTGAAGAAATGAGCTTGAAGCTTTTCACCTATCACAGTGCTGGTGTGTGCTGAAGACAGTGGTTTGGGGGTTGTTTTGACGGAAGTCTTGCTGGCGATGGTGTACATTTGCACAGCTTTCACCAAAGCAGCCTGGGAACAGGCATCAGAGGCCTTAAAATATCACATACTTTACTTGCACCTAATTGGGTCAATTTATGCCAAAGGTATTTTTATTTATAATAGCACAAAAAAAAGAGAGACATCATGTGCACTAAGTTAAGTATAGCCTCTCCACTGGGGAAAATGTACTTCCAACAGATCAACCTTACAGAGTTTATAAGAAGATGAGGAAATGCTCATGCTATTTTACATATATATATACATATATACATATATGTATATATATATGCATATACACATTTTTCTTTTTGAGACAGAGTTTCGCTCTTTTGCCCAGGCCAGAGTGAAGTGGTACAATCTCAGCTCACTGCAACCTCCACTCTCCTGGTTCAAGTGATTCTCCTGCCTCAGCCTCCCAAGTAGTTTGGATTATGGGCATCTGCCCCCATACCCAGCTAATTTTTGTATTTTTAGTAGAGACAGGGTTTTGCCATGTTGACCAGGCTGGTCTCAAACTCCTGACCTCAAGTGATCCACCTGCCTTGACCTCCCAAAGTGCTGGGATTACTGGCATGAGCCACCGTGTCCGGCCATAATATTATTTTTAAAAACAGATTTTTTTTGGTCAGCGCTAAAGGAGAAAATCAACTGGCTTATCCTATATGCAAAGATGAAAGAGAAAAATGTAATCAAGATGAAAGAGAAAAATGTAATCAACAGACGTAGATAAAGCATTTGGGAAATTCAAAGTTTATTCACACAAAAATAAATACACCAGTAACAGACTGTGAAGAAAAAAGAACCCATTCATAATAACAATAGTAGTAAGAAATCTACATGGTACTCAGAAATAATTTTAATAAACTATGCACCCATACATTTGTAAAGAAAATTACAAATCATTATTAAAAGGAACAAAACACTAATGCAAACATGGCAAGGTGTTAAAATTCAAGTTGGGAGGACAGGCGCGTTGACTCACGCCTGTAATCCAGCATTTTGGGAGGCCGAGGTGGGTGGATCACACAGTCAGAAGATCCAGACCATCCTGACCAAAGTGGTAAAACCCTGTGTCTACTAAAAATACAAAAATTAGCTGGGCGTAGTGGCACACACCTGTAGTCCCAGCTACTCAGGAGGCTGAGGCAGGAGAATTGCTCCAACTCAGGAGGCGGAGGTTGCAGTGAGCCAAGATCACGCCACTGCACTCCAGCCTGGGCAACAGAGTGAAACTCTGTCTCAAAAAAAAAAAAGGAAAAAATCCAAGTCAGGCAGCCAGCCACTTTGGGAGGCTGAGGCAGGAGGATCACTTGAGTTCAGGAGTTTGAAACAGGCCTGGGCAGCACAACCAAAAATACAAAAAATTAACCGGGTGTGATGGTGCATGCCTGTGGTCCCAACTACTCGGAGGCTGAGGCAGGAGAATCACTTGAACCCAGGAGGTGGAGGCTGCAGTAAGCAAAAATCATGCCACAGCACTCCAGCCCGGTCAACAGAGTGAGACCCTGTCTAAAATAAAAAATAAAAAAAATAATAATTCAGGCATTTGTTACAGCATTCATACATACATAAAATGTTATGTATGTTCAAAATAGTTTATGAATTTTAAATAAAAATATAATTTGCCTCAGCTGTTACATCTTCCATCACAAAGAGCTGTAACTGCCAGAGTGCAAGGGTAGGTGTTTTTTTTCCTGTATTTTATCATCATCATCGTCAGCTGTTTACTGGTTACTGGCCTGGGGTTTCGAGCTGCTAGGCTTGTGGACGCCCCATGACGGCGGCGCGAGGCAGTTCCACCGGGAGCCGGGTCAGAATTGTCGCCAAGCCAGGTCAATGCTGGTTGTGCTACAACAGCGCCACCTAATGGTCGGTGCAGGTTCTGTCCTGCGTCCCCGGGTCCGAAGGGACACCATGCGTTGTTGGGCAACCTGTTTCGAGCCACTCTGCGTAAAGACAATAAAGGAGCAGATTCCAGTTGATTCTGTCCTTTCCGGAAGGGCGGAAGCAGACCAACGCCTTCCTCGCCAGAGAATTTGCACGGCGCTTCCCCCGCCGCCCCGCCTTCCAGAGGCTGAGTGAAGTCCTGTGTTCTGGAGGGCTCCCTCCCGGTGTCCTTGCCAACACTAAGGCAACCTTTGAAGCTTTTTAAAAATAACGTCTCCAACCCACATTGGAAGTGAGATTTGAGGGCCAGAACTATTTCTGTCGTCGGATAGGAAAAAACGGCACGGAGTGGGACCATACTTTTTTCCGTTTCAAAGTAAGTCGGTCAGTGATGCTATGTAAATGTGTTGGGGTGGTTTTTGGAAATCATGGAATGTTAGGGCTGGACAAGACTTTAGAGATATTTCACTAATTCCCCAAGAGGCATCTGAATGTCGAAATGTCCAAGAATGTACATGTGACTAAGAACAAAACTGACCCAATGATACTAGTATGTCTAGCCCTGCACACACATGCCTCATCGCATGCTGTGGTAAGGCATACCTTTCTCCTCCCACGCCATTTATTAGTTCTCTAAATCTACACAACAGACCGCTAATGAAGCTGACTGCTTACTTGTATTGACGGTGAAATCATCAACAGCCTGAGTACTTGGTGCTTCAGAATTACTGAAAATCAGGCCAGGCACAGTGGCTCACACCTGTAACCCCAGCACTTTGGGAAGCCGAGGTGGGAGGATCACCTGAGGTCAGGAGTTCGAGACCAGCCTGGGCAACATGGCGAAACCTCGTCTCTACTAAAAATACAAAAATTAGCCGGCTGTGGGTGGCACATGCTTGTAATCCCAGCTACTCAGGAAGATGAGGCAGGAGAATCGCTTGAACCTGGAAGACGGAGGTTGCAGTGAGGCGAGATCACACCACTGCATTCCAGCCTGGGAGACAGAGTGAGATTCAGTCTCAAAAAATAAAATAAAACAAAATAAATAATAAAATAATAAAAATAAAAATCAATTACTGAAAATCAGTATCTTCGTGGAGCAAGAATTGTGTCGCAGAAGCTACAGAGCGTCCCCTCTTCACTTCCTTCAATTAGTTTTATAATTTACTTGGATAACAATATAATGATAATTGCCAACATTGTGTGCAGTAATTCTGCCAAGCGCTGCATTGGGGCTCTATTTATAGCAGCTCATCTAGTCTCCTTGATGATCCAATATGTCAGATACTCTTTGCACCCTTTTTACTGATGAGAAAATTAAGGTTCAGAAGCTAAGATACTTTCCTAAGGACACACAGCAGATGGTAGGAGGTAGAGCTGAGATCAGCACTCGGCTACCTGAGGCCAAGGCCGGTTCACTTAGCCACAGAGCAGCAGGTAGCAAAAAAGTTCTGTCCCACCACTGCTCGAAAGTGTAATAGAGACATCCCTGGATTGGTCCCTGTCCTTCACAGTTGGAACCCAACGCTAACCAGCTGAATGGCCTTGGGCAAGTCACCCGGTGAGTTTATCCACAAAATGAGACTTATAACCTACCTCACAGCACCATGAATTAATATGGAAAGCACAAAATACAGTAGGTGGAAATGTGCTTGTGAAGGCCCACAGGCCACACAAATGTAAGTTGTCTGTATCGCAATATATTTCCCTCCTAGCTTTAGTTCGCCGATTTTGGAAGCTTGTTTTTAACAATGACTATCTTTACTTAGAAAAGCTTCTGAAATGTTGCTTATTTACCGTCTGGTGAAATGTTTGTGTGCACACTGTGTGATCATCTAAAAAGTGAGTCATTCTTGGCTACTATTTAAAAGTCAAAAAATTAAAGAGGTTGGCAATGTGGCAGAGAACAGAGAATGCCCATACATTCTTGGTGGGAATGCAAATTACTCAGCCCCTGTGGAAAGCAATTTGGAGATTTCGAAGAGAACTAAAAACTACCATTCACCCCAGCAATCCCACTCCTGGGTACATACCCAAAGGAAAAGACATCGCTCTACCAAAAAGACACCTGCACTCACATGTTCATCGCAGCACTATTCACGGCAGCAAAGCCACAGCATCCACCTCGGTGCCCATCAGTGGAGGACTGGATAAAGAAATGGGGGTTCCCTTTGCAGCAACATGGATGTGGCTGCAGACCATTATCCTAAGTGAATTATCACAGAAACAGAAGACCACCTACAAGTAGGAGTAAAGCAATAGGTACACACAGACCTAAAGATGCAAATAATTGGTCAGGTGCGGTGGCTCACACCTGTAATCCCAGCACTTTGGGAGGCCAAAGCAGGTAGATCACCTGAGGTTGGGAGTTCAAGACCAGCCTGACCAACATGGAGAAATCCTGTCTCTACTAATAATACAGAATTAGCCAGGCGTGGTGGCACATGCCTGTAATTCCAGCTACTTAGAAGGCTGAGGCAGAGAATTGCTTGAACCCGGAAGGCAGAGGTTGCGGTGAGCCAAGATCACACCACTGCACTCTAGCCTGGGTGACAGATTGAAACTCCATCTTAAAAAAGAAAAAAAAAAAAAAAAAAAGATGCAAACAGTAGGCCAGGCACTGTGGCTCGTGCCTGTAATCCCAGCACTTTGGGAAGCCGAGGTGGAAGGATGGCTTGAGGAGTTTGAGATCAGTCTGGGCAACATAGTGAGACCCTGTCCCTACAAAAAATAAAAACAAAAAATTTAGCCAGACATAGTGGCATGTACCTGTAGCCTTAGCTACTTAAGAGGCTGAAGAAGGAGGATTGCTTGAGCCCAGGAGTTCAAGGGTACACAGGCAGCTATGATCACACCACGACACTCCAGCCTGGTCAACAGAGCAAGACCCTATCTCCAAAAAAGAGAAAAACAAAGATGGAAACAATAGACACTGGGGTTTCCGAAAGAAGGGAGGGAGAGAGATGGGCAAGGGTTGAAAACTACGTTTTGGGTGCTATGTTCACTATTTGGGTGATGAGATTTAATTGAAGCCCAAACCTCGGCATCACACAATACATCCATGGACCAAAGCTGCACATGAGCCCCCCAAATCTAAAATTTAAAATTAAATAAATAAAAATAAAAAGTCAGTCATTCTACTGAGTGTGGTGACTCACACCTGTAATCCCAGCACTTTCGGAGGCCAAGGCGGGCAGATCACCTGAGGTCAGGACTTCAAGACCAGCCTGACCAACATGGAGAAACCCTGTCTCTAGTAAAAATTCAAATTAGCCAGGTGTGGTGGAGTATGCCTGTAATCCCAGCTACTCAGGAGGTTGAAGCAGGAGAATTACTTGAACCTGGGAGGCAGAAGTTGCAGTGAGCCGAGATCACGCCATTACACTCCAGCCTGGCAACAAGAGTGAAACTCTGTCTAAAAAAAAAAAAAAAAAAAAAAAAAAAAAAAAAAAAAGTCATTCTTAACTCATTTTTACCAAATATAATGTTGAAAAAAAAAGCTTTGTCCTGAATCTCAATTTTATGAGCCATTCTGAATGGGTGCCATGATGCGGACCTAGATAGATTAAGATGGGAGAATTAATGGAAAAGATTTGGGTGTTTATTTCATACTTCTTCCATTAACATTCAATCGTCTTTTTTTGTAACTGTAAAAAAAAAGTTAAGTAGCTCCATTACTGAATAAAATGATGATACTGGCCCACTAGGAGGCTGTGAGTATGGAAAGTATATGTAACAAAAATGATAGGTGAAATAATAGAATTTTTGTCACTGATATATTGTAAAACAAAAGCAAGACACATATTCGTGTGGGTTTTTTTGGTTTTTGGTTTTTTTGAGATGGAATCTCTCTGTGGCCAAGGCTGGAGTGCGGTGGTGCAATCTCGGCTCACTGCAACCTCCACCTCCGAGGTTCAACCTACTCTGCCTCCTGAGTAGGGAGGACTACAGCTACCACCATACCTGGCTAATTGTGTGTGTGTGTGTGTGTGTGTGTGTGTGTGTGTGTGTGTGTGTATTTTTGGTAGAGATAGGGGTTTCACTATGTTAGCCAGGCTGGTCTCAAACTCCTGACCTCAGATGATCGCCCGTCTTGGCCTCCCAAAGTGCTGAGATGGGAGGTGTGAGCCACTGTGCCCGGCCTCTTGTCGTTATGACTGGGGCTGCTGAAGGTCCTCTGGATGTGGGAGAAGTTCTGGTGCTGCAGGGGGTGGGGAGCCCATGAGGCACTCAAGCCTCAGTCCGGGGGAATAGAGACAGAGAAGACAGAACTGCCTCCTCATTCCCAGGCGTGGTCCCAGGAAAGGTGTTATTGCCCCCAAATCTCGCGTCAGAAATCCCTCTCTCCTGCATGCTGTCACATGGCTCAGGGGAGCTGACCACATCCCCCATAAGACAGGTCTTACTTGGTCTCAGCCAAACTCGTTCCCTTCCCCTGGCCAGTGACAGTTCAGAAACTTGAGCTTCTAACTGAAATTTCGCATTTCTTCCATTATAAATGTAGGTAACAAACCACCATGATATTTATTAGCAGTGCCTGAGGCTTTGTTGCCAAATCACAAATACTTTCATATCACTTTATAGTTGGTGCAGACATCTCATATATCACTTATGTTCATCAACTCTTTGAAATTACATGAGGAATGCGTCATTCCTAATGAGGAGGTATGACATCCTGCGAGATCTTGTTACTTAGTGCACCAACACTAAAACAAATACAGTACTAGATCCAAAATTCGTCATTTTAACATTTCGATAACTGTGTTTCAATTTAATTAGAGTTGTTTGCAATCTTTGAATGGGTCCACAGATCTCACCAGTTCCCAAAAATAAAAATAAAAATAAAGGTTAAAAACCTGTGCTAAAAACGGGGCGCAGGGGCTCACACCTATAATCCCAGCACTTTGAGAGGCCGAGGCAGGTGGATCACTTGAGGTCAGGAGTTCAAGTACAGCCTGGGCAACATGGTGAAACCCTATCTCTACTAAAAATACAAAAATTAGCCGAGTGTGGTGGTGCACACCTGTAATTTCAGCTACTCGGGAGGCCGAGGCAGGAGACTCACTTGAACCCAAGAGGTGGAGGTTGAAGTAAGCCAAGATCATACCACTGCACTCCAGCCTCGGCGACAAGAGTGAAACTTGGTCTGAAAAACAAAAAACAAAAACAAACACCTGTGCTCTATGAAAAGGGACAAAAAAGAATAAGGATAAACAGGGCTCCAGCCGCTCCTGCTTGGGTGCTGTGTTGTTACCTCATCTGCCCCCTCTCCTGGACTTCGAGAGGGTAAGGTGGGGGGTGTCAGAACAGCAAAAAAAAAACAAACTAGAGCAGACATGACTAATGATCTGCTTTTATTTTTCTCTTGGGCTTTTCTGACTTTTCCCCTCCCTTCCCCACACCCAAGCTCCAGTGGAAGCAGAAAGAGTGTCTGGGGGGTGGTAGGTGGGGAGGTCAAACCATCTTCTTTTTTTGAGACAGAGTTAGTTTCATTCTTGCAGCCCAGGCTGGAGTGCAATGGCCCAATCTCAGCTCACTGCAACCTCTGCCTCCCAGGTTCAAGATTCTCCTGCCTCAGCCTCCCAAGTAGCTGGGATCACAGGGCATGTGTCACCACGCCCAGCTAATTTTGTAATTTTTGTACAGACGGAGGTTTACCACGTTAGTTAAGCTGATCTCGAACTCCTGACCTCAGGTGATCTGCCTGCTTTGGCCTCCCAAAGTACTGGGATTACAGGCGTGACCCAACGCACTTGGCTCGGGGGTCGGACCGTCTGCTCATTCCCAGTAATGGGTTAACAGAAGCAGCTTCAGGGGCAGCTGTGTGCTCAGCACACCTTCTGGGTGTGGAGACCCTGCAGTGCTGGGCCGTGGCCACTTTATTCATGTTGCAGTAGGGAAAGGAAGTTGAGAAAGAAGCAAAAATGGGATTTGGGGATTTTGTGATGGGGGTATTCTTGAAAATATTTTATTTTTTTTAACTGTTTTATTTGGATAGCTTTAGGGATACAGTGGTTTTTGGTTACGTGGCTGAACTGTATAGTGGTGAAGTCTGGGCTTTGATTGTACCCATCACCCAGATGGCACATTGTACCCACTGGGTGATTTTTCATCCTCCTCCCACCTTCCCCCTTTCTCCAATGTCCATTATACCACTCTGCGTGCCTTTGCATACCTATAGCTTAGCTCTCACTTATAAGTGAGAACATATGGTATTTGGTTTTTCCTTTTTTTGTTACTTCACTTAGAATAATGGCCTCCAGCTCCATCCAAGTTGCTGCAGAAGACATTATTTCATTCTTTTTTGTGGCTAAGTAGTATTCCATGGAATATACACACCACTTTTTTTTTTTTTTTTGAAACAGCGTTTCACTCTGTTACCCAGGCTAGAGTGGGGGAGCTGGGATTACAGGTGCATGCTACCACACCCAGCTAATTTTTCCATTTTTAGTAGAGACAGGGTTTCACCATGTTGCCCAGGCTGGTCTTGAACTCCTGGCCGCAAGTGATCCACCCACCTCGGCCTCCCAAAGTGCTGGAATTACAGATGTGAGCCACCACCGAGCTACCACTTCCAGCCAGACACCACATTTTTTAAATCCACTCATCAGTTGATGGGCACTTAGGTTGACTACCTTTGTTTGCAATTGTAAATTTTGTTGCAATAAACATAAAAGCGTTCAGGTGTCTTTTTTTTTTTTTTTTTTTTTTTTTTTAATGACTGCTTTTCCTTTAAGTAGATCCCCAGTAGTGGAGTTGCTGGATTGAATGGTAGATCTACTTTTAGTTCTTTGAGAATCTCTATACTGCTTTCCTTAGAGGTTGTGTTAATTTACATTCCCACCAGCAGGGGATGGCCATTCCTTTTTTACCACATCTGTGCCAACATCTATTGCTTTTTGACTTTTTGATAGTGGCTGTCCTGACTGGGGTAAAGTGGTATTTCATTGTGATTTTAATTCGTATTTATCTGATGATTAGTGATGTTGGACATTTTTTCATACATTTGTTGGCCACTTGCATGTCTTTTTTGAGAAATGTCTGTTCATGCTATTTGTCCACTTTTTAATGTGATTATTTGGGGTTTTTTTCTTGATTTGTTTTAGTTCCTTGTAGATTCTGGATATTAATACTTTGTCAGAGGCATAGTATGCAAATAGTTTCTCTCATTCTGTAGGTTGTTTACTCTGTGGATTATTTCTTTGCAACTTTTTAGTTTAATAAGTTTCCATTAATTTTTGTTGTTGTTGTTGTTGTTGTTACACTTGCCTTTGGGGTCTTAGTCATAAATTCTTTGCCTAAGCCTGTCCAGAAGAGTTTGTCCTGGGTTTTCTTCTAGAACTTTTATGGTTCCAGGTCTTAGGTTTAAGTCTTTTTTTTTTTTTTTTTTTTTTTTTTTGAGACGGAGTTTCGCCCTTGTTACCCAGGCTGGAGTGCAATGGCGCGATCTCGGCTCACCGCAACCTCCGCCTCCTGGGCTCAGGCAATTCTCCTGCCTCAGCCTCCTGAGTAGCTGGGATTACAGGCACACGCCACCATGCCCAGCTAATTTTTTGCACTTTTTAGTAGAGACGGGGTTTCACCATGTTGACCAGGATGGTCTCGATCTCTCGACCTCGTGATCCACCCGCCTCGGCCTCCCAAAGTGCTGGGATTACAGGCTTGAGCCACCGTGCCCGGCAGGTTTAAGTCTTTTATCCATCTTGAGTTGATTTCTGTACACAGTGAGAGACGGGGATTCAGTTTCATTCCTCTACAGCAGGCGTCCCCAAACTACAGCCCGCAGGCCGCATGCGGCCCCCTGAGGCCATTTATGCGGCCCCCCGCCGCACTTCAGGAAGGGGCACCTCTTTCATTGGTGGTCAGTGAGAGGAGCACAGTATGTGGCGGCCCTCCAAAGGTCTGAGGGACAGTGAACTGGCCCCCTGCGTAAAAAGTTTGGGGACGCCTGCTCTACAGGTAGCAATCCAATTTCCCCACCAAAATTTATTGAATAGAATATTCCTTCCCCAGTGTGTGCTTTTCGAAGGTTAGTTGGATATAAGTAGTTGGCTTTATTTGTGGGTTCTCTATTCTGTTGCATTGGTCTGTGTGTCCATTTCTGTATCAGTACCATGCTGTTTTGGCTACTACAGTCTTGTAATACATAATTCGAAGTTGGGTAATGTGATGCCTCCAGATTTGTTCTTTTCTATTAGGATTGCTTTGGTTATATGGGCTCTTTTTTGGTTCCATGTGAATTTTAGGTTGAGGATTTTTCTAATTCTGTGAAAAATGACCTTGGTATTTTGATAGGAATTGGATTGAATCTGTAGATTGCTTTGGGCAGTATGGTCATTTTCACAATATTGATTCTTCTAATCCATAAGCATGGGATGTTTTTCCATTTGTTTACGTCATCTATGATTTATTTCATCTCCTTTCTTTCATAGTTCTCCTTGTAGAGACCTTTCATCTTCTTGGTTAAGTATATTCCTAGGTTAGTTTTTTTTTAATTGGTAGCTATTATAAAAGGAATTGCGTTCTTGATTTGACTCTCAGCTTGGTTATTGTTGGTGTACAGCAGTGCTACTCGTTTGTGTACAGTGATTTTGTAACCTTAGACCCTTCTGAATTCATTTATCAAATCTAGGTGACTTTTGGATGAGTCTTTGGGATTTTCTAGGCATAAGGTCATCTTATGGCAAACAGAGATAGTTTGACTTCGTCTTTTGCAATCTGGATACCCTTGATTTTATTCTCTTGCCTGATTACTAGGATTTCCAGTACTACGTTGAATAGGAGCTGTGAAAGTGGCCATCCAGGTCTTCTTCCAGTTCTTCAGGGGAATGATTTCAACTTTTCCCCATTCAGAATGACGTTGGCTGTGGGTTTGTTGTATATGGCATTTATTATTTTGAGCTATGTTCCTTCTATGCCTAGTTTTTGAGGGTTTTTATCATAAAGTCATGATGAATTTTATGGAATGCTTTTTCTGCAACTATTGAGATAATCATGTGGTTTCGTTTTTAACTCTGTTTATGTGGTGAGTCACACTTATTGACTTGCATATGTTGAACTATCCCTGCGTCCCTGGGATGGAACCCACTTGATCATGGTAAATGAGCCTTTTGATGTGCTGTTGGATTCACTTTGCTAGTGTTTTGTTGGGGATTCTTGTATCTGTGTTCATCAAAGATATTGGTCTGTAGTTTGTTATGTTCTTTCCTGGCTTTGTTATCTGGGTGATATTGACTTCATAGAATGAGTTACGGAGGGCTTCCTTCTTAATCTTTTGGAATCATTCCAGTAGGATTAGTAGCAATTCTTCTTTGAATGTCTAGTAGGATTTGGCTGTGATTCCATTGGGTCCTGGGCTTCTTAATGTTGGGAGATTTTTTATTACTGATTCAATCTCATAGCTTGTTGTTGATGTGTTCAAGATTTCTATTTCTTCCTGATTCAAGCCGGGTTGGGGGTGGAATTGGAGGTTAATTTTGTTTTGTTTTGCTGAGATCAGTGGGGAGAGGCAGCTCAGAAGCTGAAAAGCAGCCTGGAATCTTGGGTCCACCAACCGCTTGCTTTTCCCCCACGTAGCCCAGCCTCAGTTTATTCTCCCAGCAAAAGAAAGTAACCAGGCCAGGAGTGGTGGCTGACGCCTGTAATCCCACCACTTTGGGAAACTAAGGTGGGTGGATCACAAGGTCAGGAGATCAAAACCATCTTGGCCAACATGGTGAAACCCCGTCTCGACTAAAACTACAAAAAGTAGCCAGGCATGATGGCCTGTGCCTGTAGTCCCAGCTCCTCGGGCGGCTGAGGCAGGAGACTTGCTTCAACCCGGGAGGCGGAGGCTGCAGTGAGCCGAGATCGCACCGCTATACTCCAATGTGGGCAACAGAGTGAGATGAAAGAAAGAAAGAAAGAAGAAAGGAAGGAAGGAGAGACCAAAGCACTGCTGGCAGGCATTCACGGATTCGTGCATAGGTCTGAGGCCTGCGCCAACTAAGCACATATTTTGAATATCCCTCTTTTCAACAATTAAAACTATTTCTCTTGTCCTTTCTGCTAATTAACAAGATTCTAGAATCTATTTCTGTAACAACTATTAGGCCCTAAGTTCCCTCCTCTGGAGAGAAACCCCAATTAGGGGCCTTCAAATGCTAACCAATCAACGTTTCATGCAGATTAGACTTAGACTTCCTTTTTTTCATTTATTTACTTCCTTAGCCATGCATGAGCTTTTTTTTTTTTTTTTTTTTTTTTTTTTTTTTTTTTTTTGAGTCGGAGTTTCGTTCTTATTGCCCAGGCTGGAGTACAATGGCACAATCTCAGCTCACTGCAACCTCTGACTTCTGGGTTCAAGTGATCCTCCTGCCTCAGCCTCAGAGTAGCTGGGATTATAGGCACCTGCCACCACGCCCGGCTAATTTTGTATTTTTAGTAGAGACAAGGTTTCTCCATGTTGGTCAGGCTGGTCTTGAACTCCCAACCTCAGGTGATCTGCCTGCCTTAGCCTCCCAAAGTGCTAGGATTACAGGCATGAGCCACCACGCCCGGCTCCTAGAGTTACTTACAAATTCATGCGTACTACTATTTACACTGAATTCTTTTTAGCCTAAGTAGCCATAAGGACAGTACAAAACGGACCTTGGGCAAGGGGCTTCCGGCACCTCTTCTGTGAGGTGGAATGAACGGTGCGTATCCCAAAGGCTGTTGTGGGGGTCCCAGGGTGATTCCGACCACAGGACAGAGGAATGTGCACAATGAACCCAAGCTTTGCTTTGAGCCAGAAGGCAAGCTCTGTGATGGCAGGATTGTCCCCAGGTCCTAGAACGGAGGGCACATAGCAAGGGCCTAAAGTAGCGTGCTAGATACATGTATGAATGAACCAGGACATGTTTTCAGAAATCTGTAAACTGACGGAAAGGCCCCGGGGCTACAAAATCCCCCTGTGCCTTGAGCAAGTGACTTGGCCTCCCAGGACAGGTGTCTCCTCAGGACCTCTGAGTTTCCTCCAGTCTCTACTCCACCGTGAACGGACAAAGCTACACACAAAAGTACACCGCCCTCACCTACTGGCCAGAAGAACAAGGCCCAGGATGGTTCAGGACCGCTAAACCTGCCCCACCAGCCCTCCTTCCCTGCAAAGCAGCCCAGCTGCCCACGGGTGCTGCGGCGCCAGCTGCACTCACAGACCGTAAGGAGGCTGCCTCGTCAGAATTAATAGTAATAATAATTCATCCGCCCTTCCTCAGCCCCTCAGCTGTGGAGGGCCAGGAGCCCAAAAGCGGGTGGGAAGAGGCCAGGCGGCCGGCGGCAGGGCAGAGTGAGACACGCAGCTCTGGGGACTGTCCCCGGGGATTCTCAATGAGGACTGCAGGCCAAGGAATATGAATGACACGGCCCAGGGCGTCCAAGGGATAACTGCCATTCTGTATGAAATACGAGGCTGAGCCCCTCCCAGGGTGTGAACCCTGATGGCAGGGGCCATGCGGTCACGCCTTAAGAAGGAAGAAATAAGGAAACCTCTTGGCACTGAGGCTCCTAAAGCACTCTGGGTAAATAAACAAAGGAAAACCTCCCCGCGACCCCAGGCAGAGCTTTGACAACAAATCAAAGGTCAGCAAAGCCATAAATGAACTGCCTTTGCCACAAACAGATCATGAAGAGCTATTTTTAAAATGACTGGGCCCAAAAAAAAAAAAAAAAAAAAAAAAATTCCCTGGAGCCGAATCAATTCCAAGAGCTCAAACAGAGAACAGGGAAATCTTCCTCCTCCTCTCCCAAGAGACAGACCCTGAGGCCCCGGGGCTAAGTACCCACACTGAAGCCTGTCTCCTTGCCCTGGTGAGAGCGCAGTCCCTAATGCCAGACCCAGGACAGTGTTCGTGGCCTTGGGGGCTGCAGGGTGACAGGTCTTCCTACAATAGCCCCTGCAGCTTGCAGACAGGCAGCTTCCAAGAGAAGCCCCCCACGACGCTTCACTCCCCGCCCCAGGAGCCAGGGCCGGCACAGGATTTTCTAGCAGCGTAAACCAGGCGCGCGGCTCGCCCGGACTGTGCAGGTGGGTTCAGGTCTGACAGCCCCAGTGCTGCCCAGGGACCTGGCCCATGAGGAGCTTCTTTCTACGAAATATGCATGCATGCACGCAGGTATGTATGGAAAGCGGCCTGAAGGTATCCACGTTGGTATTATCAGATGGCACTGCAAGATGCCTGCATTTTACCATGGCCGCATTCTGGCCAACAATTTTTTACAAAGATGACTGAATTTTCTGAATAATGAATGTGTATTTTATACTTTTAAATACAGCATTGTTCAGTAAAATTTTTTTCATGTTACCAAAGTTATTAAATACAGAGATTTAGAAAAATAGAGAACAGAAGGGGGAGAGGACCAACTATAACCATAATCCCACTATCCAGATATCTTCTGATGATCTTTTAGTGAATTCCCTTGGTTTTTTTTTATAATAAACATTTTTAATAAAAAAGAGATTATATGAAACTTTTTTTTTTTTTTTTTGAGATCGAGTTTTGTTCTTGTTGCCCAGGCTGGAGCACAATGGTGAAATCTCGGTTCACTGCAACCTCTGCCTCTTAGGTTCAAGCAATTCTCCTGCCTCAGCCCCCTGAGTAGCTGGGAATACAGGCATGTGACACCACACTCGTCTGATTTTTTGTATTTTTAGCAGAGATGGGGATCCTCCATATTGATCAGGCTGGTCTCGAACTCCCGACCTCAGGTGATACACCTGCCTCAGCCTCCCAAAGTGCTGGGATTACAGGTGTGAGCCAAGGTGCCCAGCCAGGACATTCTTTTTTATAACCTACTTCTCTACTTCACAATATGTGCTCAACACTTTCTAGTTCACCAACATCCTTCTGCCCTGTGATATTCCATTAAGTGGATGTATCATGCTTCATTTAACTCATTCATTCTTTCAGGACTTTCAGTCAGCAAGTATTTCTCTCTAAGCCTCCACAGGCGAATTGTCATGAGTGCTATTCTCCAAATGTCGACCACGTGCAGACAGTGGGATCGTGCTTTCTTGTCCCTAGAAGTCAGGTGTTGCCATGTGACTTGTTCGGGCCAACGAAACAGAAGCAGCAAGGACCTCTGGGCAGAAGCTTCAGGGCCAGGGCACATTCCTGAACATTCCCTTTCCCGGTTGTAGCTCACTGTGAGGCCAGAGACAGAAACTGCTTCCACCCAGGTCTCTGCATGCAAGCCCCAGCCAATTTACAAGGGACATCCAGCACAAACCCATAACCAGCTCAGTGGTCTGACCCAGTGGGAGTCATGGCTGCACTGTTTCTAAGCACCTCTCTTGTCCTGACTGACCAGCCTTAGGGCTGACGCAGAAACAAGGCTGAGATGAATCCCACCCCTCCAAGTATGCATGGCCAAGGTGGAAAGTCCAGCCCACATGCAAGGGAAGAGTTCAATAATGCACTATAGGGTCCAGCTCTACAGGGTCCTGTGAGTCCTTCTCTACAGGTGTGGAGACAAGAAACTGAAAATAAAGACACAAGACATAGAGAAAAGAGAGTGTGGGCCCAGGGGGTCTACTGCCAACCAAAGCATGGAGTCCAGCAGTGGCCCCGAGTGCCTGGACACTCTGACTTTTATCGAGTACAAAGCAGGTGGCAGGTAGGTAGGGTGAGGCAATGGTGGTCGGTGATAAGGTCAGGTAAGTCACGTGTTTTGGAGACAGGGGCTCAGGATTTTCAAGTAGCCAAGGCAAGGAGAAAACCTGAAGTGTCGGCACTTTTTTCATATTTGTCAAGAATATCAAAGCATTAAAATTTATATTACTATTACTAATTCTTATCTTAGAAGAAAGAGAGGAGCCAGGTGCAGAAGCGGAGCGTGAGGGTGGACATGGAGCGTGCACCGAAGCCCAGCATCACGTAGAGACAGTTAAGCCCCGGATGTCTGCAGGCTTCCCTGACAGCCGCCAGGCCTACCACCAGAGCTTGAAGAAGGGCAGTTTTCTCCTAACTCCCCCGAGGAAGGAGACGTCTCGGCCATTTTGGACATCTTCTTCCCTAGCTGGCTAACCAGCAGGCGTTTTCACATCGCTGGCACTGCCATGCAGCTGAGGTGCCCTCCAGCAGCCCTTGTGCGGGCGCGACAGAGGACTTAGAGCATCTGCCTTAGGGTCACCTCTTTCCCAATGCCACTTCAATTCCACACTTCATGACCTGAGACTTATTAGTAAAACTAAAGATTATATAATTGTATATATGTATATATTTATGCTTACATGTGAATAGCTATGGGACTATGATTTTATATAGGAATAACTATGTAACTATATCTCTAATTCTCTTCTAATTCAATATTTATATGAGAACAGACTGAGGCCTCAGACCCTTGCCTCAGCTCTTCCAGGGTTTCTTGCCAGGGTGCCGCAGAGCAGAGGGGACCAGTTTTGCCCTGAAAGGGCAGCTCTGAAGCATTCTGAGAAGAAGTGGGGCTCCTGGCACCAGAATGGCCTGGACAGACGCCCTGGAGGAGGGGTCAAGGGGAGGGCTCCGAAGGATGGGGAGGCCCGAGGGGCATGGGGGTTACAGGTGGAGAAGGTGGGAGAGCATGGGGTCATGATGGAGCAAAACACAGCCCAGAGGACTGCAGAGGAGGTGACCGGTGTGAAGTCACAGCTCCGAAAAACTGAGCTGGAGACAGCCCCCGTCTGAGAGAACAAGGAGCCAGACGGGAAATCACCCCTGTTAGAGGAAGAACCTCAGCCCCTCTCGTGCTGCTTTTTGGGGGAAATGCTTCTGTGACTGCTTCATTTGGGAATGGCCTCCGTGAAGCCTAACTTTGGAGGCTTACTAAGGGTGGGTGTCATCACACTTATGTTACATTCGGGAGTAAGACTGACGGCAGGCAAAGTCAAAACCATTGTGGTTTGCTAGTTCCATTTGAGCAATTAATCACTCTTAACAGCCTTGTCAGCCAGTGTCACTCAGCCAGTGTCAGTCAGTGAGTGTCAGTCAGCCAGTGTCAGTGTCAGCTAGTGTCAACCACTATCAGTCAGCTAGTGTCAGTCGGCCAGTGTGTCAGTCAGTGTCAGCCAGTGTCTGTCAGCCAGTGTCAGTCAGTGTCAGCCAGTGTTAGAGTCAGCCAGTATCAGTTTCTGTCAGCCAGTGTGTCAGTCAGTGTCACTCAGCCAGTGTCACTCAGCCAGTGTCACTCAGCCAGTGTCAGCCCACCAGTGTCAGTCCACCCATGTCAGTCTGCCAGTGTCAGTCAGCCAATGTGAGTTCACGTCAGTTGGCCAACATTGTAAGAATCTGTCAGCCAGTCGGTCAGTGTTTGTCAATCAGTCTGTCAGTGTCAGTCAATTAGTGTCAGCCAGCAGTCATTGTCAACTGGTCAGACAGGGTTGGTGAATCAGTGTCAGCCAGGCAGCCCATCACAGTCAGTCAGTCCATGTCAGCCAGCCAGTTAATAAGCACAGTGTTCAGGTGGCTTCTGAGCACTGGGCCCATTTGCCTTTCTGTTCATTTACCCAGCACCTTTCCTGTTTCTGGGCATTGAGATAGGTGTGTCATCCCTCCATGAGGACAGAGAGCTGTCCCCAAGAACTCAGGACAAATTAATTGCCCAGCTGGGTCAGGCCCCCAGCCCCCATTTTCAGCCCAGCCACCAGCAGCTAGGTTGCACTACTGTGATTCCAGGAGCTTCTTGATCTTAGAGGGCATTTGTTCAGAAGTGACTCAAAGTCACCTTCTGACTCTGCAGAGCCTCTTCCTCCCCAACAGGGGTTTTTGGTGGTATGCCACCGGAGGGGTCCTCTGGCCACAGTCCCCACATTGGCGAGGTTAACATGATGATACCTCTGTGGCAGCAGCCCTTCCACTTTCCACCCACAGGAGACCATGTTGTCTACGGATGGGCAAAAGCAAGGGTATTCTAACCCAGCCGCCCCTTTCTCAAATAGGACCAGGGTAGAGGGTGGAGGAGGGTGGGCCATCCCGAGCCTTGTTGCAGTGCCCAGGTTTGCACATTGCTGTGACCATGCGTGTTGTCTGCTTAAACAGTGTCCTCCCTTCTTTGAGGGCACTGCTCCTCTCCCTTCCCCAAGCTCCCACCAGCCATGTGGGTTCGGCTATGAGGTGACAAGCCCAGATATCTGTATGTCCTCATCCTAGCCAGAGGTGGGCCTGAGGTCCAGGCTGGGCCATTTGTAGTACTTCCTTATCTGAAGGGTCCAGGGGTGGGCACGTGACCTAAGCCAGGCCAATGAGAATCCTTCCCCGGGATCTTTCCGAAACCGTCTCTTGAGTCCTTTAGTTGGAAGATGTGTGCTTAAGCCGAGCAGGAGAATGGCTCTCATTGTGCAGGAAAACCCGTGGAAGGAGAGAATAAACAGAAGGAAACAGGTACAGAAGTTAACAGACAAGAGTCCTGACGGTTTTGAGGCTCTAATTGCAGTCAGCTCCACAGCTGCCTTCCACCGCTGGCGCGCTGCCATTTGGTTTTGTGACCCACACTTGCAGCCAAGAGCCTTGGCTAATAACACTAGGATAATTCTAGAGCTACCCCAGCTGACAGCGCTCACTCATTTGGATGTGGACGATTCAGAGCGTGATTTGCCCAAGTCCCTTGATTTCTTCCCTCTAGGCCCTTCCAGGGAAAGCCAAGGGAGCCCCACTTAGTCCTTGGGTAGCTGCAGCGGGCAGACCCTCAGGTAGCGGTTGGGGAACAGCACCCGCTCCGATGCCATGGCCTTTTCTAGCTATGAAGTACATGCGTCTTGGCCTCTGACTTCTTTCAGTTTTGTTCTGAATACACTCAGCGCTGCGAATGTTCTCTTGCTTGTCTTTTAGGTAACTCCAGGCAGGCTAGATTCCTAGGCATGTGACCTGTGCATTCGCACAGGGCCCTACGCTTAGAAGGAACCCGTGTTTGGTTTCATACTCTGCTGGCATCTTGAAATTGTTACACATTTTGAACAGGGAGCCTTGCGTTTTGATTTTGCACAGAGTCCCACAGATTATGTTGCTGGTCCTGGCTCTGTACAATCCTTCCTGGTAGGCTCTGTGATGCCAAAGAATTGCTCCAGTTCCCAGAACCCCTCTCTCAATTGCCCCGATCTTGTGTCTTCTTTACCTTAATGCCTCCCTCCCCCAACCCCTGACTTCTATGGTCTTCACCCCACCCCACCCCATATGTGGACTTTTTCCCCAGAAGCCGGAGCCTCTGTGGCCTCATCTCATGCCAGCTGCAGTTGGGACACAGCTCCTCAGCTGAGCTCAATGTCAAACCAAAGCTGGATCCAAAGCTGCACCCATTTTATGTGGAAGAATGCCAACTAGAGTGGCTTGTCTTGCTTCTACCCTTCAACCCCTGACAGTCTGCAGTTCTGCCCCAATCCCCCTTCCAGAGGCCTCTGGTAAGCTGCCCCAGGGCAAACCCAGGACAGCAGGAGCCTCAGGTTTGATCGGCCAAGGACAGCTCTGCAGCAGGTTTAAACTAGAAGAGCGGCTTCTATAAGAAGGCTTCATAGTTGTAAAGAGGATTTTTGAAGTCTAGGAAATGGGCAAGCATGTGTCCTTGGGAACAGCCTGCTGCACATCCAGCAAAGGGAGGTCCTCGCTGTGGCCTCACTGCTTCTCCTGGAAAAGGTGGATTTGAGCCCCTAACATCCCCCCAGGTGAAACAGCATGGGCCTGAAACTGCTGAGACCAGCTACAGCCTCAGTCTTCTTCACACCCACTTTGTGTTTGGTTTTTTGTTTTTGGATTTTGGTTTTTCTTTTGAGACAGCGTCTCACTCTGTTTCCCAGGCTGGAGTGCAGTAGCGCAATCTCAGCTCACTACAACCTCTACCTCCCAGGTTCAAGCAATTCTCCTCCCTCAGCCTCCCGAGGAGCTGGGATTACAGGTGTGCGCCACCATACCCAGCTAATTTTTGTGTTTTTAGAAGAGACAGGGTCTTACCATGTTGACCAAGCTGGTCTCAAACTCCTGACCTCATGAAACCAGCCAAAATGCTGGGATTGCAGACATGAGCCACCGCGCCCGGCTTACACCCACAATTTTTAACAGGACAGACCAATCTAGAGGGAAAGCCAGTAGGAGAAGCTAATAGACAATTGACAATAAAGAATCCAGCTGTGGTAAAACTGATTTATTTTTGAAGCACAGTAACAGCTATGCAACTAGGAACATTTTATTGACCTGTCCCATCTGTTTTTGTGTCACAAAGACATATACTAAGACTTTGGAAAAATTCCAAAGGGGATTACACTTGAAACATGCTGCGTTTTCACTTTTTTGTGTGTACTTGTTTTATTCAGAGTGAACCAAATAAAATAGCTTTACAGCTTACTAAAACTCAAACTTATTCTCAAAGGAAGCAGTTTAAACATTTTCAACTGAAAATCAGCAACACAATGATTCTACATCAGGAGACTGAGCCAGGGAGACAAAAAGCAGCTCTAATAGAAAGCGTGTCTTGTCAAAAAGTTAAAAATAAAAATAAAGGCCCCATGCCGTGGCTCATGCCTGTAATCCCAACGCTTTGGGTCTCTACAAAAAAATTGAAAAAATCAGCGGGATGTGGTGGTGCACCTGTAGTCCCAGCTACTCAGAAGGCTGAGGCACAAGGATTGCTTGAGCCCGGGAAGTCAAAGCTGCAGTGAGCACTGATGGCGCACTACTGCACTTCAGCCTGGGTGACAGAGCAGAACCCTGTCTCAAAAAGATAAAATTGAAATTAAAAAAAAAAAAAACCACACACATCATGAGGAAAGTCCAACTTATTTACAAAGAGTGGACCATCTTCAGGACTGAGATTCCAATATGATATGGTAAAATTGTGGGTGCACCATCCTCTTTGGAAAAAAGGGAGTGAGGAACAGATCTGGCTCAAGCCATGCTCAGAATCTGGTTTAAAATGATCAAAGGAGTCTCAGAAAAACTTGACATCAGTGTATTCCGCAGGGGTGTCATTTAGCATGAATGAAAGGGCTAGGAACGCACTTTCCCTGTGGTGTCCCCCAGGCCTGCCAACATCTCATGAAATCTGGTAATAAACTGGCAAGAGTTCCCTCTGCACCAACAGGCTGCAGGAATCTTGTGGGGCTGGGGGCTGGTCTTCCCCTGGGAAGTGCCTCATGCTTACCCCGAAACTGCCAAGCTACCAAGCCCTCTAGTGAACAAATGAGCCATAGTCTGGCTGGCATAGGGCTGGCATGGGGCTGGTATGGCCAGAATGGGTGGATGCTGCCAGGAGTGGCCAGGGCCCCCTGAGGATTTGGGGATTGACACTCTGGCAGCACCATCTCACTTCTTAGCCATTGCAAAAGGGTAGGCCCCTTCTCCTCAAACTCAGAGCAGGAGCTAACTGGAAGAAATGGCACCAGAAAGATGGCAGTAAACTCTATGACTTGGCTCATGTCAGCTTTCTGCTGACCTGTAGATTTCAGAGCAAAAGTCCTGACTCACCCAAACCCAGTTAAGCTGTGAAGTGTGGCTCTCATGCTTGCAGTCCCAGTTATTCAGGAGGCTGAGGCAGGAGGATTGCTTGAGTCCAGGAGTTTGAGACTGCAGTGAGCTATGATCATACCACTGTACTCAAGAGTGAGACTCTTTTTTTTTTTTTTTTTTTTGACAGTCTCACTCTGTTGCCCAGGCTGGAGTGCAGCGGGATGACCTCAACTCACTGCAACCTCTGCCTCCTGGGTTAAGAGATTCTCCCATGTCAGCCTCGTGAGTAGCTGGGACTACAGGCACATGCCACCATGCCTGGCTAATTTTTTGTATTTTTAGTAGAGACAGGGTTTCACCATGTTGGCCAGGCTGGTCTTGAATGCCTGACCCCAAGTGATCTGCCTGCCTCATCCTCCCAAAGTGCTGGGATTACAGACGTGAGCCACCGCACGAGGCTGAGGCTCTGTTTCTTTTGAAAAGAAGGAGGAGCAGGAGGAGGAGGCGGCAGCCACAGACACTCAGCTGGTACAGTTGAAGACCTGTTCTGGAAACTACCATGATGAATGTCTTAAAAAAAAATGGAAATATTTAACCCTGAGCCAAAAGATGTGTCTGTGTGATGTGTGTGAGTGTGTACATGTGTGAGACTGCATACTTGTGTGTGCATGTATTTGTGTGGTGTGGTGTACGTGTGTGTGAAGGGGAGTGAAGGCCCCAGAAGGTGGCCCTGGGACAAAGCAATCCTTCCACTCGTCCCTAGCAAGATACAGCCACGCAATTTGGAGCACAGCAGAGCCCACCCCTGAAGTCTGGGCCCAGCTTGCGGGTGGGGTTAGCAATAGCTAACACAAAAACTTCCGGATGGCAAACCTCCCCTGGCCACCTGACTGCTATTTCCAACATTATCTGATGTAATGCAGTTCAAGACCATTCACCCGTCTTTGTCAAACTTCTGACCATGACCCACACTAAGGTTAGTTACATGGCTGCCAAGGGGGTAGGAACACAGGCTAGGTAACAAGAGTTTAGACTCAGCCTGATTGTGCAGGGTGTGCTCTGAGCTGTCCCAGTCCGCTGTGTTTGTGGGAGTGACCCACTAAATTGATTTTGTGACCCACTTGTGGATTCCACTACAGCTTGGAGCTGCAGTCTCCTTGCACGTGGAAAATCACTCCGTCCACGGAAGTGGGGGGAACCTCCCGGCAGCAGGCCCCAGCCTCAGTGAGGATCACCAAGTGCCACCAGGCCCCCACCCAACCCCGCTAAGGAGGAGGAAGCAGACGTCCCTGACCATCTTTAAAGAAACGGGGGCGTCACGGCGGGCCCACTCAGGTCAAGGCTGGCAACCACTGGTCCACCCGTCTAAGACACAAGGTGAGGCTGGGCCATTCCCTGCAAGGGCGTGGTGGTCCCTTAGGGCTTGCCCAGGGGCGCCCGCGCGCTTTGGGATCTTTGCACCAGGAGGATGAGCCTGTCGAAATCGGAGAGCGTGGGGAACGCGGCCATCACGCGGTCCACGTGGTCGCGCGGAAAGACGCTGTAGAGAGCGAGGCGAGCCAGGGCGCGCGCGTCCCCCTCGCCGTCCTCTGCAGAGTACCCTGAGAGTCCCCCAGTAGCGCCATCGCCCCAGGCCGGCTCCGCCCAAGCCAAGCACCCCGGGAAGCGGTCGGAGCTGGGCGGACGGGCCCATGGGTCGTCGGGCGGCCTGAGCCGGGGCAGCAGATCCCCGTGCAGATCCCTGGGGCGGTGTTCGCCCCGCGGTTGGAGCTGCAGACCGGGCGGGGGCGGGAGGTCGCCCAGGGAGAACGGGTTCTGAGGGCCAGGGAGGCCGGGTGGGCCTGGCCCCGGCGCCCCAAGGCTGGGCAGCTCGGAGGTGGCAGCGCCGCCGGCCCGCGAAGACGGCGAGACCCGGGGCACCCGGCCACCAGCGGACACCCAGTCGGGCCCGCCCAGTCGGGGCGCGAGGCCGCAGGGAGGGCTCGAGGGAGGCGGCCCCAGGGGCCCCGGGTCGTCGCTGAAGGCCAGGCGAGAGAAGCTCCCCCGCAGGGCAGCCAGGTCCAGGGATCCCCGCGCTGGCGGGAGGCTGTGAGCAATCGGCTCCCGGGGGACCGCCCGGGCTTCTGCAGGGCCGCCTGGGGCGCTCGGAGGCCGCTGCTCCTCGGTGCCAGCGCCAAGCCGGGCCCCAGTCTTGGCGCGGAGCTCGTCGGCCACCGCCAGCTGCGCGTGGTGCGGCCTCTCCGGGTGGTAGAACTTGCACTTGATGCCGTAGGTGCATTTCTTGCCTGAAAGGGGCAGGGGCAGAGAGGGCGCGGCGTGAGGCGGGGGGCGCAGAGGGGCGGTGCTGCCTGGTGCCTCTAGGGAGTGCCCGCCCGTGGCCTCTCGGGGGAGAGTCCTTCAGCAGACCCCCAGGCCGCCCCGGACTCCAGACTTAGCGCCCTGGAAACGCCTCAGGATCTGGGCGCGGGGCCGACAGTGGGAGAAGTGCCTGGGGGGGGCGGGCGGCCTGGGCGAAGGCCGCTGGGCACACTAATCCCAAGGTCCGCAGAGGAGTGTCGGTCGCAGGCCCCTTTGACCAGAGACTAAGACCAAATCTCTGGATTCAAAGACTTTCAGCCTCCACTTCCCCAGGGACCCCGTGGATAGGGCCAGGCTTAGGGAGAGGGCGGTAGGGCTTGGGTGCTCAGGGCATAGGGCTGCGCCTGCAGTGCCGCCTCAGTCCCCAGCGTTCTCCATGTTCCCTGTGCTAACCCTTGCCCTCTCCCTGCCCGCTGTTCTAACAGAGTCCTGAACAAATGATCAAGTATTACCATCCAAACCCAGGGCTTCTGAGAGTGAAATGGGGCAGGAGGAGCCAGCCTGAATGTATGTATGGTCACCTAATTCTAAAAAGAAATGACTGAATGTCACCCAAGTCTTTACTGAACTTGAAGACATCAAATAACTTGGTGAAGCAAGTCAGTGAAAGAGATGGCTAGAAGGCTGGCATCCCCCAGGGTGCTAGGGTAAATGCTTAACTCTTCATGGATAGCAGTGACCACAGTCCATAAGTGGAAGGGTGGGGAGCTGGGCAGAGTGAGGACAGAAGCTGCCAGGGGCCAGGTAAAGCGACTGAGACCCAGAGCTGGGTGTGCGTCCAGCCTCCCCATTTTTCAGACACAACTTTGCTATGTGAGAGACCCCTGCATCTGACCCTGGCAAGGGACCCTCACCCCCATGCCAACACCAGCCAGGATGTCAGTTCTACAATAACCCTGTCAGGAAAGTTAACTCTCCAGGGTGGCACAGCTGGAGGGCAGAATTCAGGCAAGCACCCGGGCTGCTGAGCCCAGGCCAGCGCTTTTGTCTGTGCTTCTGTACTGCCCCCACACGAGGCCCTGAACAGCGCTGGCGAAGCACTGAGCCTCACTCACCATAGGGACAATGCTGCCAGGATGGCTCTGGGGGCTTCGGCTTCCTGCTCAGGAAGTTGCTCAGGGTGGGTCCGTGGCGGCCCAGGGGGTCATCAGGAGGCATGAACCTGGAAAATAAGCACAGAGGCAACTGCAAGACCACTTGGGATTTGGCACCAACACCTGTACAAAAGGAGCAGGCCCAAGCTCCCTGAGAGCACCAGGAAGCATTCGGCCCGGACCCACCATCACCCAGAGGATGTCACAGCATCTTCAAGCAAAACCTCCCCTTCACACTGAACCCCATGCAGAGCACACAGCACAGCTCTGGGCCTCTTCGGGTGTTTCTCCTGCTGTGATTCAAGCCAGTAGTGTCAGAATCACCTAGCAACTTAAAAATGCAATCAGCTGAGTGCAGTGGTTCACATGGGTAGTCCCAACACTTTGGGAAGGATCCCTTGAGCTCAGGAGTTCAAGACCAGCTTGGGCAACATAGTGAAACCTTGTCTCTATAAAAAGTTTTTAAAAAGAGGCATGGCACGGTGGCTCATGCCTGTAATCCCAGCCCTTAGGGAGTCCGACGCAGGCAGATCACCTGAGGTCAGGAGTTTGAAACCAGCCTGGCCAACATCTCTACTAAAAATACAAAAAATTAGCTGGGCGTGGTGGTGGGTGCCTGTAATCCCAGCTACTCCAGAGGCTGAGGCAGGAGAATCGCTTGAACCCGGGAGGCGGAGGTTGCAGTGAGCCACTATCGTGCCATTGCACACCAGCCTGGGTAACAAAAATGAAGCTCTGTCTAAAAACATAATAATGAAAGATAATCAGCCAGGTGTGGTAGTGAATGTCTTTAGACCCAGCTACTCGGGAGGCTGAGGTGGGAGGATGGCTGAGCCTGGGAGATGGAGGCTGCAGTGAGTCATGCTCATGTCACTGTACTCCAGCCTAGATGACAGAGTGAGATCCTGGCAAAAAAAGATCTCATAAATAAATAAATAAATAAATAAATCTACATAAATAAATAAATTAAATTAAAAACGCAGTCTCAGAGCTTCATGCAAGACCTGCTCCATCAGAATCTGAAGTTGTTCAGGAATCTGCATTTGAAGAACTTCCCAGGTGATTTTTACCCAGGAAAATGGAAGCGTAATTGCTCTAAGGGCTCCTCTGGCTCCCCATTGTCCTCAACAAAAGGTTACAAACCTCTATGAGGTTAACAAGCAGTTCCAGAAAAGCTGGGTGTGGTGTCCTGTGCCTGCAGTCCCAGCTACTAGGAGGGAGGAGGGAGGATCCCTGGAGGCCAGGAGTCCACCCAGGACAACTCTATCTCTAAATAAACAAACCAAAAACCCAGTTCCAGAAGTTTCCGAGTTGTATGGGCTCCTTGAGACTTAGATTTCATTTCTCCTGTGTTTCACCGGGTGCCAAACACAGCTCTGGGCTGTGAACCTCCAGGCGAAGAGGTTCAGTGGGAACAGGGAGTTTGGATCAGTGAGGAAGGTGCTGCCTGCACACACAGCCTCCTCGCTGACTTAACCCCCTCCTCTGCAAACCCTGGGGGCACAGGGTCTGGTCTGTTTCCAGGGCTGCCCTGCCCCCGACCTGCCCTTCACTCCTCCCTGGCTTGAAGCCCTAATGAGGAAGGGAATGCATGCTCAACAGGGAAAATCCAATTCCTCAGAAGGAAAACACCCCTCGCTGGGTTAGGTCCACTTTTTATATGAATGCTTTTGTTTCCAGAGACACTTCCAGGTTCTGCAGAGAGGTTGGGATTCTAAATCGGGGAGGAGATGATTTTATGGGTGGCTGTCCCCCTAAAAGTCCAGAGTCATGCTGAAGTCTCACTCTGCAGGGAGCTGGATGATCTCTGGCCCTGTGTCACCTCCGCAGCTCAGCTCCCAGCTGCACTTCTCAGAGTTGGGCCTTGACCAAGAATCTGGGGAACCGCCCACTGTGGTTATTAAAAGTTCTCAAAGACTTCCTCTCCTGCTCTCTCAGGAGTAGGAACTGTGCCAAGAGGGCCCTGTGGACGTGCCCAAGGCACCAGGACAGGCGCCCTCGTTCACAAGTGGGTGGCAGGCCCTGCCTTCTGGCAGGCCCGTAACAGAGGCCAGTGCATCAAAAGGACTTGGCCCTGGCCCCAAGCTGTCATCAGGCCAGAGATGGCCATGCCCCTGAGAGCACAGTGAGGTTTTCTGGAGCCCACAGTTACCAGACCAGCCATTGACTCCAGGCCGCAGCTGGACAGTGACAGCCACTGGCCTTTTGCAGCTGAAATGACAATGGGGCTCCTGCAGGGCACTGCTGCCATACCTCTGCCCCTCCACCTCCAGGGCTGCACAAGCGGTTGGCTGTGGGGACCTCAGTACCCCCTGGGGCACCATGTCCTAAGAGCAGCTGCTACCACTCCTGGAGCACAATTCTCTCTGGTCCTCACAATGATCTCAGAGGTGCTATTATTATTCATCCCTTTTCCAAGTGAAGAACATTCAGCTCAGAGAGGTTGAGTGGTTCCCCCTGGACCCCCAGTCAGTAAGTGACAGAACCTCAGATGGAAACCTCACCTGCCTGCTCCAAAGCCCCAATTCCTTCTCAAACATCACACTGTGTCCCTGGATCAGAAGTCAGGAGCTGCTTGGCCATGTGCAGGCAGCCTGAGCCCAGACCCCTCTCCCCATCCCCCTTCCCCGGGCCACAGCCATTCACTTGGGAGTTCCTCTACAACTAGTAATTGCACGCCTGTGGGCCAGGCAGGATGGGGGCACCGCACATAAGACACACAGTCCCTGCCCCCACAGAGCTCAGGAGTTTGTCTCAAACTACGTTCCGAAAAGTCAGTCAGAGGGCCCAGAATGAGGGCCAGGCTAATGCTGCCTGGAATAGGAGTGGACATGGGAGCAGCAGCTCCGCTGGCTGTGCTCTGTCACACACTGTTCTGGTCTCCAGACCCTCTCTCCTCGCCAGGGTCTGCCCTTGCCCCCTGCTGAGCGGTTTGTACCTGTGGCCATGGTGTCCTGCTCTGCCCCCAGCCATAGCCAGTTGGTCTAGGATGAACTGACGCAAGGGGACTATTTCAGGGCTCCATGAACCAGCCAGGTTCTCTTGAACATTTCAACCCAGAGGTATGGAGACAGTCAGGGCCGGGCAGGTGGAGATCTTTACAGCCCAAAAGAAAAAATTCTGGGCAGGACTCAGTGGCTCACACCTAAAATCTCAACACTTTGGGAGGCTGAGGCAGGAGGATCGCTTGACCCCAGGTGTTCGAGGCTGCAGTGAGCCGTGACCATGCCCCTGCCCTCCAACCGGTGCAACAGAGCAAGACCCTGTCTCAGAAAAAAAAAAAAAAAAAATTCCATCGCCCACTCCCATATGTAATTTAAAACTTTTTTTAAAAAAAGACAAAAACCTGAAATAAGTGAAAGGCAAAACAGGTTTTGTCCAAGATGACTATTTCAATGCCCTGAAGCATGCCATTTTGTTTTTTGGAGGTGCTGATGCCCTGAGCACATGCTTCCATGCCTGGCCCACCACTTGGGCATCTCTGTGGTGAGTCAGATGTGGCCCTGGGAACAGTTAAGGTCAGGGCAAAGCAGCTCCCCTACTGGGGAAGGCACCTGCGGAGAAAGCAGGCCTGGGGGAGCTCTGTCTGCGGGGTTGGGTGACCCCAAGCCCCACTGCCTGGAAGCCGCGTCGCCTCTGCCCCGCCCCCGGCCTCACTGTCAGGACCCCCGCCGGCCGTACCGGTCGTTGACGAAGGAGAACATGAGCAGCCTCTGCTCGATGAACCACTTCCACTCGGGGTTCTCGCTCTGCAGGTCCCGGTAGTTGTCGTTGGAGACGATGACGCCGTCCTGCTCGTAGGCCACCTTCACGATGTAGCGGTCGTCGTAGCAGACCAGGCGCTTCCCGTGCACCTTGCGGGACGGCGTGTACACCAGCACCGCCTGCCGCTCCAGCTCCGCCAGCACGTGCTGCTCTGCGAGCGGGCGGCGGGGACGGGTGAGGGCCTGAGGGCACCGCCCCTGAGAACCACCCCCAACGCGAGGCCACCCACCTTCACACCCATTTCCCCGCCGGTCAGATGAGGGCCAGGAAGATTTTGAGGGGAGGAAGAAAAAGACACCAGATTTTCCTGCTCTAACGTTCACTTCTTTCACTCAGTTTCACTCAGTTTGCCTGAAGCCCCAGATCAAGCGGGTGGATGGCTTCTGTCCTGCCTATGTCATGACAGGAGTCCAGAAAGTGGTACTCTACAAGGCAGAGTCACTTAGAAGGAGGGTCTCAGCCACAGTCCTTGTCCTTTTGAGGGTTCCATGCCACAGTGCCCCTACCACAGCAGGCAAATGGGCCTCCTGGAGAAAGACATTCCGATATTAACTGGGACCTTGGTGATGCCTGCAGCATGACGGGGAGCCCTGCATCCACCTGGAAGGCCTGCATGGGCCCCTAGCAGGGAGCCAGGGGTCCATCTTCTCCCAACATAGGGAAATCTGCCTGGGACACTTTGGGGATGGAGCACCCCGTCACAGACAGATGCAGGGACTCAAGAATATCATAGAAAGCATCCAGGACTAGGAATCCAGCCTGGAGTCTTGGCCAGGCTCCAGTTCCTGGGTACTTCACCCCGGTTTAATGTCCGTATTCATAAAATGAAGATACCAATACCTCCTCTTCCTGTCTCACAGTGTTTATGAGTGGACTGAGCTCAAGTTAGTGAGCGTTCTTGCAAAAACTAGTCAAGAGGTAAACAGATACCACATGGTACAAACATTACAAGGCCTTTCTTATCCGAGGCTAAACTCTGCATCCAGGAAGGTCAGCTGTTTGATCTTAATTTTGCCGTTAGAGACATGCAGAAAAAAAAAAAATCTCTTTGTCATGTAATAGTTACTGAGGTCCCTCAAATTTAAGTCCTTTCACAGATTGCTGTTTTTTTTATTTATTTATTTATTTTTAATCAGAGTCTCGCTCTGTGGCCCAGACTGGAGTTCCGTGGCACGATCTCGGCTCACTGCAACCTCCACCTCCCCGGTTCAAGTGATTCTCCTGCCTCAGCCTCCCCAGTAGCTGGGACTACAGGCTCACACCACCACACTCAACTAATTTTTTTGTATTTTTAGTAGAGACGGGATTTCACTGTGCTAGCCAGGATGGTCTCCATCTCCTGACCTCATGATCCACTGGCCTCAGCCTCCCAAAGTGCTGGGATTATAAGTGTGAGCCACCTCACCCTGCCCAGTTTGCTGATTTTTTTAAAGGTGCATAATGAGGCCAGGCGAGGTGGTTCATGCCTATAATCTCAGCACTTTGGGAGGACGATACAGGCAGATCACCTGAGGTTGGGAGTTCGAGACCAGCCTGACCAACATGGAGAAACCTTCTACTAAAAATACAAAATTAGCCAGGCGTGGTGGGCATGCCTGTAATCCCAGATACTCGGGAAGCTGAGGCACGAAAATCGCTTGAACCTAGGAGGTGGAGGGTGCAGTGAGCCAAGATGGCATCATTGCACTCCAGCCTGGGCAACAAAAGTGAAACTCCGTCTCAAAAAAAAACAAAAAAGTGCATAATGCGTCTATGGTACAAAGAACAAAAATAAAGATGCCACATACGCAGCATCTCCTTCGAGAAAGAGGAGGTGGCCCATGTTTGGAAGTCCCCTCTGCCCCCTCAGTCTGCAATCCTCTCCATTTCCCTTAAGACTTTAGGACAACCCTAGTTTTAGAACTCTGAGTTTATAAAATGTCCTTGCTTTTATTATTTAAAATACAGATTATGAGAATCATTTTCTTTCTCACCCCCTGCCCCGCCCCAAGACGGTGTCTTACTCTGCCACCCAGGCTGGAGTACAGTGGCCTGATCTTGGCTGACTGCAACCTCTGCCTCCCGGGTTCAGCAATTCTCCTGCCTCAGCCTCCTGAGTAGCTGTGATTGCTGGCAAATGCCACTATGCCAGCTAATTTTTTGGTATTTTTGGTAGAGACAAGGTTTTACCATTGTCTCATGTTGGCCAGTCTGGTCTCAAACTCCTGACCTTGTGATTCATCCTCTTCAGCCTCCCAAAATGCTGGGATTACAGGCGTGAGCCATCGTGCCTGACCTCTTTTTCTTTCTTTTTTTTTTTTTTTTTTGAGACAAGATCTCACTGTGTCGCCTGGGCTGGAGTGCGTTAGCACAATCATGGCTCACTGCAGCTTTTACCTTCCAGGCTCAGGTAATCCTCTTACCTTAGGTAATCCTCTCGTGTAGCTCCGACTACAGGCGTGCACCACCACACTCAGCTAATTTTTGTATTTTTTGTAAAGACGAAGTTTCGCCATGTTGCTCAAGCTAGTGTCAAACTTCTAGACTCAAGTATCCACCCATCTCAATCTCCCAAAGTGCTGGGATTACAGGCGTGAGTTGCCATGCCCAGCTGAGGATCATTTTCAGTATAGTTACCCATTGGATTTTACACAAATGGAATGATACTATACATATGCTTAAGTGGCTTGTCTTTTTTGCTCATCATTGTGTTTGTGAGGTTTGGTTATGTCATGTGTTCATCACTGTTAGTCTTGCATGAAAGCCCCTGGCACAGAAGAGGCAAGGGCATCTTCAGGGTGTATCTCCAAGAGTGAATACGGCTGAGCTATATGGAAGGCACTTTACAAGATAATGCCAAATTGTTTTCCAAAGTGGTGATGCCAAGTTACATACCCAAAACAACATATAAGACAACCTTGCCAACACTTGGCATTTTCAGGCTTTTGAATTTTTGCCAACCTGGTGGGTACAAAATGGCCTCCTACTATGGTTTTATTTTGCATTTCTCTGGTGCTAATGAGATTGAGCATCTTTTTATGTGTTTGTATGTTTATGTGGCCATGTATGTTTTCTTTTCTGTAAACAGCCTATTTGTGCTTTAGTGCATCTTTCTGTTGATTCATTGTTTTTGTTCCATTGATCTGGAGAAGATCTCTCTAGATCTAGGCAGTAATCCCTCATCAGTAATGTGTGATATATAACCCATCCCCACACTCTCACCCCAGTTTGAGTCTTGTCTTTTCACTTGTTTGTTTTTGTGGTATCTGTTAATAATAAAAGCTTTTATTTGGCCGGGCGCGGTGGCTCAAGCCTATAATCCCAGCACTTTGGGAGGCCGAGGCAGGTGGATCACGAGGTCAAGAGATCGAGACCATCCTGGTCAACATGGTGAAACCCCGTCTCTACTAAAAATACAAAAAAATTAGCTGGGCATGGTGGTGCGTGCCTGTAATCCCAGCTACTCAGGAGGCTGAGGCAGGACAATTGCCTGAACCCAGGAGGCGGAGGTTGCGGTGAGCCAAGATCGCGCCATTGCACTCCAGCCTGGGTAACAAGAGCGAAACTCTGTCTCAAAAAAAAAAAAAAAACTTTTATTTTAGTATAGTCAAATTTATTCATCTTTTCTTGTAAGTCTGCACTTGTGGCTTATTTAAAAATTCCTTCCCGGCCGGGCGCGGTGGCTCAAGCCTGTAATCCCAGCACTTTGGGAGGCCGAGGCGGGTGGATCACGAGGTCGAGAGATCGAGACCATCCTGGTCAACATGGTGAAACCCCGTCTCTACTAAAAGTGCAAAAAATTAGCTGGGCATGGTGGCACGTGCCTGTAATCCCAGCTACTCAGGAGGCTGAGGAAGGAGAATTGCCTGAGCCCAGGAGGCGGAGGTTGCGGTGAGCCGAGATCGCGCCATTGCACTCCAGCCTGGGTAACAAGGGCAAAACTCCGTCTCAAAAAAAAAAAAAAAAAAAAAGAAGGGCCGGGCGCGGTGGCTCAAGCCTGTAATCCCAGCACTTTGGGAGGCCGAGGCGGGTGGACCACGAGGTCAAGAGATCGAGACCATCCTGGTCAACATGGTGAAACCCCATCTCTACTAAAAATACAAAAAATTAGCTGGGCATGGTGGTGTGTGCCTGTAATCCCAGCTACTCAGGAGGCTGAGGCAGGAGAATTGCCAGAACCCAGGAGGCGGAGGTTACAATGAGCCGAGATCGTGCCATTGCACTCCAGCCTGGGTAACGAGTGAAACTCTGTCTCAAAAAAAAAAAAAAAAAAAAAAAATTCCTTCCCTACCCCAAAGTAATTTCTCTACTTGTTCCCATATTATATTTAAGTATTACACTACTATTGAAATTCACCATTCTTGGGCCAGGCACAGTGGCTAATGTCTTTAATCCCAGCACTTTGGGAGGCTGAGGCAGGTGGATCACCTTAGGTCAGGGGTTCCAAACCAGCCTGGTGAAACCCTGTCTCTACTAAAAATACAAAAATTAGCCAAGTGTGGTGACACGTGCCTGTAATCCCAGCTACTCAGGAGGCAGAGGCAGGAAAATCACTTGAACCTGGGAGGTAAAGGTTGCAGTGAGCCAAGATCACGCCACTGCATTCCAGCCTGGGTGACAGAGTGAGACTCTGTCAAAAAAAAAAAAAGAAAAAGAAAAAGAAATTCGCCATTCTTCATATTCAGACCATAAAGAATAATTTGGAGCAACCAGTTCATGACGGGAACTGCACACAAGTATTTATCCTCCCTCCTTCTCATAGTCCCAGTGTAATGTAAGGTGAGGCAGAGGGCAGAATCTATAATCACATTAAAATTAGGTTTGGGGACATCAGCAAACCCAGGATTTTGGCATATTTTAGGAAGACAGAAAGCAGAGAGGATCATATTGATTTTGCAGCGTGGAGGGAAGCATGGCCTAGAATGTGCACAGAAGGCTGGAGCGGAGGTGGGAGCCATTTCCCTGCAGTCTTGGAGCACTCCAGGCGGTGGAGATGGAGTGGAAGTCAGGCGAAGTCGGGGTGACTAACCAACAGGTGAGCTACTCCCGGGCAGCTGCTCCGGATTATAGCCATAGGGATGGGAAATGAGTGGCATGAACCGCCCCTCATTTCCCATCCCTGTCACTATAAAGAAAGTGAAGACACCACCAGGAAGGAGGAAACCTCCCCTGGGGCTGTTGTCCTCCTAGAATAAAACCATCATCATTCTGCCATTGGAATAAGTGGTGGGCAGAGGCGCCAGGCTGCCTGCCTCCTCCATGCCGGGTACGCTAAAATGAAAACTGCCAGTCAACTCAAATGGCCTGCACTGCCATTGAGGGAGAAGTTCTCATGCTAGGAGAGAAAACTCATGGCAATTGCACTGCATAACTATGTTTCAGACCACATACGTGACAGTGGTCCCATATAACTGTAACAGAGTTGAAAATCCCTATCATCGTAGCCGTCCTGACCTTGTAGTGTGACACATGACTCACGTGTCCGAGGCAATGCTGGTTGAAACGCCCTACTGTGCTGCCAGTTGTGTCAAAGTCTAGCACATGCCATTATGTCGAGTACAAAACACTTGATCGTAATAATAAAGAGCTTTGCATCTGATCCCTTCTTACCAGTGAGCATCCCTAATCCGAAAATCCGACCAACATGATGTTCAAAGGAGATGTTCATGGGAGCATTTTGGATTTGGGATTTTTGGATTAGGAATGCTCAGCAGTAAGCATAATAAAAATATTCAGAAATTCAAAACCCTTCTGGTCCCAAGTATTTCAGACAAAGGATGCTCAACCTGTATACGAAGCCAAACAACAAACAAGACATTTTTTGTTGAAACCGCAGTGTTCTGACCATGCGTGGTGGCTCATGCCTATAATCCAGGCGTCCCCAAACTACGGTCCGCGGGCCACATGCGGCCCCCTGAGGCCATTTATCCGACCCCCCGCCGCACTTCAGGAAGGGGCACCTCCTTCATTGGTGGTCAGTGAGAGGAGCACAGTATGTGGCGGCCCTCCAGTGGTCTGAGGGACAGTGAACTGGCCCCCTGTGTAAAAAGTTTGGGGATGCCTGCTATAATCCTAGCACTGTGGGAGGCCGAGGCAGAGGGATTGCTTAGGCCCAGAAGTTAAATACCAGCCTGGGCAACATGGCGAAATCCCATCTCTACAAATAATGCAAAAACTAGCCAGGGCCGGGTGCAGTGGCTGGTGCCTGTAATCCCAGCACTTTTGGAGGCTGAGGCGGGTGGATCACCTGAGGTGAGGAGTTCACGACCAACCTGTCCAACATAGTGAAAACCCATCTCTACTAAAAATACAAATATTATCTGGGCATGGTGGCATGTTCCTGCAGTTCCAGCTACTCAGGAGGCTGAAGCAGGAGAATTGATTGAACCTGGGAGGCAGAGGTTGCAGTGAGCCGAGATTTCACCACTGCACTCCAGCCTGGGTAACAAGAGTGAAACTCTGTCAAAAAAATAAAATAAAATAAAATACCAGCCAAGTATGGTGGTGTGCACCTATAGTCCCAGCTACTGAGAAGGCTGAGGTAAGAGGATCTCCTGAGCCAGGGGAAAGCAAGGCTGCAATGAGCCGTAACAGCACCACTGCACTCCAGCCTGGACTACTACGTGAGCCTCAAAAATAAATAAATAAACAAATAAAACTGCAGTGTTCTAATACTTGTAGCTTAAAATATTCCTGATTTAATAATTAAAAATGAAAAAGCCGGGCGCAGTGGCTCATGCCTGTAATCCCATCACTTTGGGAGGCTGAGGCGGGCAGATCACGAGGTCAAGAGATCGAGACAATCCTGGCCAACATGGTAAAACCCCATCTCTACTAAAAATACAAAAATTATCTGGGTGTGGTGGCGCATGCCTGTAGTTCCAGCTACTGGAGAGGCTGAGGCAGGAGAATCGCTTGAACCCAGGAGGCGGAGGTTACAGTGAGCTGAGATCCCATCACTGTACTCCAGCCTGGACAACAGAACAAGACTCCTCTCAAAAAAAAAAAAAAAAAAAAAATTCCCTAAGTCTCAGTTGTCGTCTTCTTTTTAAATAAAGAGATTAGATGAGGTATTCAGTAAATAAATATTACCTGATCAAATAAATGCCTCTTTCAAATCCTATAAGCTATTAGGAGTGGAATACAGATCCAGTCCCTCGTCAGGTGTTAAAAGTTGTCAGGCACAATTATTTTGAGACTTTATTATTCACACTAAAAGAGTAATTTATTCATTCATCTACTCAACAATTGCTCATCGAACACCTAACTTTGAACTACCTCTTGAATACCAGGTGTTACACTAGGTGCTGGGTGCTAGGGCAATGGCATTGAACATTCATAATCGGAGCCTTCATGGAGCTTATAGCATAGTGAGGAGGACAAACATCAAGTAGAATTTGACTGTGGATTTTAAGAGTGCCCCAAGGAAGTGTGCCTAGTGCCTCCCAAGCACACATCTGCTCCAGCATACCTCTGATAGGAGTGTCAGCTCTTGGTGGGTCCTTCCTCCAGGAAGGAACAAAAACTTTGATGTAGGTGTGTCCTCTGTCCCTGAACCAGTCCACAGCCAGCTTGATTCCCCGGCAAGAGAAGGTTTCTTTATTTCCATGGCTACAACAGGAAAACAAAGAAATCTGTAGAGACACTGCAAGTGTTCCTAAGAGTAGGGGAAATTCCCCTTTAAATTTCCTGGATCATAGTCTCATAATCAAGAGGGGACCAAGAAAATCTGCATTTTAGGCCAGGCACAGTGGCTCACACTTGTAATCCCATCACTTTAGGAGGCTGAGGCAGGTGGATCACTTGAGGTCAGGAGTTTGAGACCAGCCTGGCCAACATGGTGAAACCTCATCTCTATGAAAAATACAAAAATTAGCCAAGTGTGGTGGTATGCACCTGTAATCGCAGCTACTCTGGAGGCTGGGGAAGGCGAATCACTTGAACCTGAGAGGTGGAAGATGCAGAGAGCCGAGATCCCACCACAGCACTCCAGCCTGGGCAACAGAGGAAGACTCTGTCTCAAAACACACACACACACACACACACACACACACACACACACACACAAATCGAAAATCTACATTTTAAAGATAGTTCATTCTTTCATTCACAAACAATATCCATCAACAAGAACCACATAGTTTGTGATGGGTATGTAGAGCCTTGGGCTCTGTGATGGATAATATTGAGTGTCAACTTGATTTGGATTGAAGGATGCAAAGCATCGTTCCTGGGCCTGTGAGGGTGTTGCCAAAGGAGATTAACATCTGAATCAGTGAACTGGGAGAAGCCAACCCACCCTCATTCTGGGTGGGCATCATCTAATCAGCTGCCAGCATGGCTAGAATAAAGCAGGCAGAAAAAGTAGAATGAGCATACTTGCTGAGTCTCTTGGCCTCCATCTTTCTCCCATGCTGGATGCTTCTTCCTGCCCTTGAACATCAGACTCCAAGCTCTTCAGCTTTTGGACTCTTGGACCTACACCAGTGGTTTGCCAGGGGCTCTTCAGCCTTCAGCGACAGACTGAAGGCTGCACTGTCAGCTTCTCTACTTTTGGGGTTTTGGGACTTGGACTGGCTTCCTTGCTCCTCAGCTTACAGATGGCCTATTATGGGACCTTGTGATTGTGTGAGTCAATACTGCTTAATAAACTCCCTTCATATATACATCTATCCTATTAGTTCTCCCCTCCAGAGAATCCTAATACAGGCTCCAAGGAGAACACATTCTGAGGACCAACAGACAAGGCCTTCTCTTTAACTGAAGCTAAGAAAGATCAACATAAAACCGTTAGGAGTAGCCATCTACAGAATCACTCTCATCCTGAGAGATGCTTGTAAATATGTTATTGCATTTCCCAAGCCCAAGGCAAAAGGCCAATGCCCCTCAGATTCCACTAAAGACATCAGTGGAGGCAATAAAGAGAGAGTGATGTGAGATCAGGCAGGGCCTTGCAGACATCATGGAAGATTCCTTTCTTCCTCTTAAGAAGAATTAAAAGCCATAGAATAATTTTAAGATTGGAAGTAGCTGTGATGTGATGTGATGTGATGTGATGTGATGTGATGTGATGTGATGATGTGATGTGATGTGACGTGATGATGTGATGTGATGTGATGTGATGTGATGTGATGATGTGATGTGATGTGATGATGTGATGTGATGT
Source organism: Saimiri boliviensis (assembly GCF_048565385.1). Taxonomy (NCBI): domain Eukaryota; kingdom Metazoa; phylum Chordata; class Mammalia; order Primates; family Cebidae; genus Saimiri; species Saimiri boliviensis. The sequence goes on along the minus strand of NC_133452.1, from coordinate 20,486,370 downwards.
GATGTGATGATGTGATATGATGCGATGTGGTGATGTGATGTGATGTGATGATGTGATGATGTGATGTGATGATGTGATGTGATGTGATGTGATGATGTGATGTGATGTGATGTGATGATGTGATGTGATGTGATGTGATGATGTGATGTGATGTGATGTGATGTGATGTGATGATGTGATGTGATGTGATGTGATGTGATGTGATGATGTGATGTGATGTGATGATGTGATGTGATGATGTGATGTGATGTGATGTGATGATGTGATGATGTGATGTGATGTGATGATGTGATGTGATGTGATGATGTGATGTGATGTGATGTGATGTGGTGATGTGATGTGATGTGATGATGTGATGTGATGTGATGTGATGATGTGATATGATGTGATGTGGTGATGTGATGTGATGTGATGATGTGATGTGATGTGATGATGTGATGATGTGATGTGATGTGATGATGTGATGTGATGTGATGTGATGATGTGATGTGATGTGATGTGATGTGATGTGATGATGTGATGTGATGTGATGATGTGATGTGATGTGATATGATGTTATTGATGTATGATTCAAAAAGCCCAATTTGGCAGCACAGAGGACAGTAAATTGGAAGAAAGCAAAAGCAGACGTAAGGTACCAGTTCAAAATCTGTTATTATTGAAGCAGAAAATGGCTGGGCACTGTGGCTCACACATGTAATCCCAGCACTTTGGGAGGCTGAGGCAGGCAGATCACGAGGTCAAGAGTTAGAGACAAGCCTGACCAACGTAGTGAAACCCGTCTCTACTAAAAATACAAAAATTAGCCAGGCATCGTGGCAGGTACCTGTAATCCCAGCTACTCAGGAGGTTGAGGCAGGAGAATCACTTGAACTCGGGAGGCAGAGATATTGCAGTAAGCTGAGATTGTGTCATTGCACACCAGCTTGGGCAACAAAGTGAGACTCGGTCTCAAAAAAGAAAGCAAAAATTGACGGTAACTTGGACTAAGCTGGTGGTGGTGGATGAAGGAGAAGAGTAGGTGACCTTGAGAGATATTTAGAAGGTCAAATCTCAAAACTCAATGACTGATCGTATGTGAGAGTGATAGAGAAGAAGGCATCAGAGATGACTCAAGATCTCTGGCTTATGTAACAGGATGGCGGGCTATTCTGACACCAGGAATTCTGGAAGGGAACAGGGCTAGAGGGAAAGATCATGAGTTTTATTTTAGACACGTATTGAGCGGTTAACATTTCCACTTAGAGGAAATGTTAAGTTAACAGCTAGGGTTCAGAGGACAGTTCTGAATGATTAAAGCTGTAGGTCATCTCTGCGTAAGCAATAGCTGAAGCCACAGCATGGACAGAATTTCCGGCTCTCCTGGAGAGAAAGTGAGCGGCCTGGGCTGGACCTGGAGGAACTCTGAGACTTTGCAGCTGGTTCTAGGTAGAGGAGGGCTAGATCACAGGGGACTCAGGAGGCTCAGATCTGAGAAGCAGGAAGAAAAACAGGGGGTGCACATCAGGAAAGCTGAAGGAAAGGGCCGCCAAACACTGCTCTGAGTGGTGAAACCTGAAGACTCCCTCAGACTCAGTCAATGGGGTCAGTGGGGTTTTGCTGGAGGGAGACAGTGGATAGATTGGAGATACTGAGAAGGCAAAATCAATTTGACTTGTCCATGGACGAGACAGAGCCTGGCTTCAAATTAGATCACTCCCCTCCTCTTCAGTCTTAGCTTCAGATTAGATCACTCCCCTCCTCTTCGGTCTTAGCTTCATCCTCGCTTCTTCAGGAAGCATCCCTGACCCCCTAGACTCCATCAGATCCCTCTCACGAGCTCCCGCTGCACCCTCCTGCTCCTTCCTGGCACTGGGGAACGTTCACACCCATCCAGGGGGTCACCTGGGTCTCCCTTCTCTAAACCATGAGATCCTCTTGCTCATCACAGAATTCTCAGCACTCAACATTGTGCCTAATAATTGTAATGACTCAATTTAAAAGCTGTTGAATAAATGAATGGCTGAGAAGAAACTCAGCTGATAAGCAGCTGGAGGAGTAACCCAGGCAAAGGGGAGAGTTGACCGGAAAGATCCAAACGCAGGCGTGACTGACATGATCTAGGGACCAGAGACAGGTGTGTGGCTGGAGCACGAGGAATGAGCTCCAGCAACAGGTGGAGATCTGAGCCAGGAGGGAGAGGCAGAGATGAGTTCTCAGAGAGCCCAGGGCCGCCACGCCACTCATGCCCTATCCCGAGAAGCCTGGCAGCCAGCCCAGGAAAGACAAGGATAACACTTTGAACTTGCATGACTGTGCTCTCTTTGGTGTGCGAACTTTCCTGCTATTTTCTCAGGGCAGATTAGGACGATCACAGGTTTACATATGAAAAAGGAAGTCTTTAGAAATGCTCATCATGATTACTGGAAGTCAGGCTTTGTGGAGATACCAGAGAACTTCCTAAATTCCTTTAGCTCCAGTAACATATGAGGAACCAGTCCTCGCTGCCAACATCTAGGGTTTCCTCCAGTTTTAAGACGGTAAATATCTCAACTGGGCGCGGTGGCTCACACCTGTAATCCCAGCACTCTGGGAGGCTGAGGCAGGTGGATCACCTGAGGTCAGGAGTTCGAAACCCCATCTCTACTAAAAATACAAAAAATTAGCTGGGCATGGTGGCACAAGCCTGTAAGCCCAGCTACTTGAGAGGCTGACGCAGGAGAATTGCTTGAACCCAGGAGACAGAGGTTGCAGTGAACAGAGATCGAACCACTGCACTCCAGCCTTGGCGGCAGAGCGATACTCCGTCTCAAGGAAAAACGAAAACGAAAAGAAAGGAAGAAAAGAAATATTCCTTTCGCTATTGAGGCTGAGCTCTGAGGCTTGTACAGTGAGAAGAAAACATCAGTGGGGATATCTGTGGTACAAAGGAAGAGGAAGGGTGGGCGCAGTGGCTCACGCCTGTAATCCCAACACTTTGGGAGGCCAAAGCAGGCGGATCACGAGGTCAGGAGATCGAGACCATCCTGGCTAACAAGGTGAAACTCTGTCTTTAAAAAAAATTAGCCAGGTGTGGTGTCATGTGCCTATAGTCTCAGCTACTCAAGAGACTGAGGCAGGAAAATCACTTGAACTCAGGAGGCAGAGGTTGCAGTGAGCCGAGATCGTGCCGCTGCACTCCAGCCTAGGTGACAGAGCAAGACTCAATCTTAAAAAAAAAAAGGAAGAAGAAGCAGATTGCTAGTCCCTTCCAGCCCAGCAGAAGCTGAAAAAGAGGGGAGATGGGAGGGGGAGGAGGTTCTCACCTGGCATCCCCACTCCGGCTCCATCCAGCCCAGCCATAGGAGACAGGGAGATGGAGGAACACCAAGACGCTGTGAAAAAGAGGCTGAAGCAGAGGCTGAACCTTTGTTTTTCAGCACAGCCTGGGTAGGTTGCAAGCCCCTCAGAGAAATGTGGTTTTTGCAGGGCCGCCTTGGAGAGCATGGCTGTAGAAGTGAGCCTGAAGAAACACCCCATCCCTCACGTGCTCCCAGGCCTGGTGGACTATCTGGGGATGAACAACCTGGAGCCAGTGAGCAGAGAACATTTTAAGCCAGCGTGGCTTCCAGAAGGCCACTTCCATGTTCCCTGTCCAGAGGCCAGGCCAGCCCAGCCACTGTGCGGCAGAACCCAGAGAGGGCCTGAGACACATTTTCCAGCCAATACCAGGTCTCAAACCCCCCAGAGGCCATCTGAGGGAGGGGGCAGAGAGGAACCATGAAGCCTGAGTCTCCCAGGAGACAGAAGAAACGGAGGCCCCACCGGACATGCAATGGCAAATGTAAGCTGTACCCTCCCCTACCTACAAAGCGGGGGAAGAGATCATGCCCATCATAGAAAATGAGGTCCATTTTCTGTGGCCCCAAAGCAGTGAAGTGAGCAATTGATGACAGCCTCCCCGATGCCACCTCCGAGACTCAGGCATCTCTTCACTGTAGTCGAGCCCACCCTCAGTTAACTCTCAAGGGAAAACAGCAGTGCCACGATGATTGAAAGTTGTTTCCTAATCGCTGCTCTCTTTTCGGGGTCTCCTTACATATTCACGTTTAACCATTCACAAGCCATCTCTGACACCTTTGGTGGGTACGGGAGGCAGTGCTCAGTGGTGAGAGACAGGGAGCAAACCTGGACCCTGGCAGAGCTCTCAGTCACCCTGGGAGCCCACTCCTCAGCACGCAGACAGAAGTGCACTCACCAAAGGCATCCGCTCATCTGTGCGTTCCTTCACAGGCTCAGCGCGATTCCGGAACATCGACTACAAGGCTCTGCACTGTATGCTAAGAAGAGACATCACCCCTGCTTCTTGGAGCTCTTTTTTTTTTTTTTTTTTTTTTTTAAAGAAGCGGAGTCTCACTCTGTTACCCAGGCTGGAGTGCACTGGTGCAATTATGTCTCACTGTAGCCTCGACCTCTCAGGCTCAAGCAATCCTTCCACCTCAGCCTCCTGAGTCACTGGGGCTACAGGTATGCACTGCCACACCTGGCTAATTTTAAAAATTTTTGTAAAGATGAGGTCCAGCTATGTTGCCCAGGCTGACCTTGAACTCCTGGCCTCAGGTGATCCTCCCACATCGGCCTCCCAAAGTGCTGAGATTACAGGCATGAGCTGCTGCACCTGGCCTTGGAGCTCATGTTTAAGCTCTGTAGAGAGTTCTGTTTCCCAGGGCACTTTGCACATTTTGCCTCATATAATCATTGCAAGAAGCCCTTGAGGAAGTGACCCTGTCCCCACTTTACCTTGACGAAACTGAAGCAAAGCAATGTGTCCAACTCTCTGATCTAGGGGCAGCCCTCAAAGCCTGACCCCTTGGGCTGCAAACTTCCTCCCAGCCTCCCGAAGACCATTGCTTCCCTGAAACTCCTTCTACACCCCAGGACCCGGATGGCAGCTCCTTTGGAGCAACAATAACCCATAGTTTAAATGCTCATGCTTAGAAAAAGTCCCTCATGGGGGGACGTGGTGGCTCATGCCTGTAATCCCAGCACTTTGGGAGGCCAAGGTGGGCAGATCACCTGAGGTCAGGAGTTCAAGACCTCCCTGGTCAACATGGGGAAACCCTGCCTCTACCAAAAATATTAAAAAAAAAAAAAAAAATTAGCTGGGTGTTGTGGCAGGCACCTGTAATCCCAGCTACTTGGGAGGCTGAGGCAGAAGAATCACTTGAACCCAGGAGACAGAGGTTGCAGTGAGCCGAGATCACGCCATTGCACTCCAGCCTGGGCAACAACAGCAAGACTCCATCTCAAAAAAAAAGAAAGAAAGAAAGAAAGAAAAAAAACAAAAAAAGGCCCCTCATGCCTTTATTAACTAACACTGTGAACCAGCTCATCAGGCAGCAAGCCAAGAGCCAGGCCCTGGGAAAAGGAGACAGGAGCTGGGAGTTTTGAGTAATGGAAGATACAAAGAGGAAGTGGGTTGGCGCCCAGGGCAAATTTTGCCTGCCTGACAATTGTGCCTGGAGTAGCTGCAGTCAGAGTGCCAGCCAGTTACAGTAACTAGACAATCCAATTGTACACCACTGCATCTTTGATTATTGCCCAAGAAGTCCCTGCAGGGGCTAGGAGCTCCCAAAGCAGTCACGTGCGGAAGAAGGTTGTGGCTGTGGTGGGGAAGAAAGAGAGGAGCAAGGATTCCTTAGGGGTCTGAGGTGTGAAGGGAAACTGCTGTTTCTTACTGGGAGTTCAACTGCAAACACTCTGACCCTTCTCACTGGGAGCTCTCTCCTTAGCTCAAGGCAGGGAGAACAGAAGATGAGCAGGAGCTGCTCTGGGAGCTTTCAACTTACAAGAAATGGGTTCAGACAAGCAGGAGCCCAAGGCTAACGTCAGATAGAACAGATTCAGGGTCTCAGAAGCAGGTCTGACCCCCAGCCCTGTCATAAACCCCCACCCTTCACTTTCTGGCCTCTGGGAACGCACGGAGAGGGGCATGATGAAAACGGAGCCATGATTTCAAGACTGAACTCTCTTCCTTGGAGATCCCTTACTCCAGCACAAACTAGAGCCTGCTGGGTGTCCTGAGAGTGTGAAAATGTAAACAACAGCCAAACCAAAAAGCCCTGTGCACTCCAAAATGAGGGCACATTTACATGAAACCCTCCTCCGGGGCAGTAAGAGGATGTGAAATGATCAGGTGGTTTCCCGCTAAGCTTGTACTTCAAATCCCGCCTTCTCTAGATTTGCCTATGGAATGTAAAACAGGTCAGACACTTTCGAGTCTGCCTGCCCCGGGCAAGAAACTGCAGCAACCGCTGGCTGGTGAGAATTCATGCTCTTCCCACACACCATGATGCCATTTTGAACGTGCTTTCAATGAAAGCTGCCTTCTTTTTAAAAAGTTGCTGGGGGCCGAGTGCAGTGGCTCACGACTGTAATCCCAGCACTTTGGGAGGCGGAGGTGGGCGGATCACAAGGTCAGGAGATGGAGACCATCTGGCTAACACGATGAAACCCCGTCTCTACGAAAAATACAAAAAATTAGCTAGACGTGGTGGCACACGCCTGTAGTCCCAGCTACTTGGGAGGCTGAGGCAGGAAAATCACTTGAACCCAGGAGGCGGAGGTTGAAGTGAGCCGAGATCGCACCCCTGCACTCCAGACTGGGTGACAGAGCGAGACTCCATCTCAAAAGAAAAAAGAAGTTGCTGGACGTTTTTCTTAAGGCTAAGTATCTATGGACTCAGGTATTCAGCTGAATGACCCAAGCTGATGTCCTTCTCTTTCTCACAGAAACACACACAGCCCTACCTTGAAGGTATGGAGACTGTACTTGGAAATCAGTGTCTGGGCTGATAGGCCATGAGAGCTACCATTCGAGGCACATGTGGCTGCAGAGGGCCCCTGTGAAGGGATTGGGGCCTCACACCTCCTGCCTGCAGCTGACAAGTCGAGGGCTGTAAGCTGCCGACAGAGCCTGCCTGTGCTCTGTCTGGCTCTGGCTGCAGGACAACAGCCTATGGATCAGGGTCTCCCACCCTGTAGCCATTTCCTAGGCCTGGGGGAGACCAGAAAGAATGGTAATGTCTTGGGGGAACACGAGGCTCTGGAGAGAGCACTGAATCCAGAGCTGGCTCTTCTTGCTCTGTGACCTCGCTGTACCTCTAAAGAAGAGAAATTCCTGGCCAGGTGCCGTGGCTCACGCCTATAATCCCCACATTTTGGGAGGCCGAGATGGGTGGGTCATGAGGTCAAGAGATCGAGACCATCCTGGTCAACATGGTGAAACCCCGTCTCTACTAAAAATACAAAATTAGCTGGGCATGGTGGCACGTGCCTGTAGTCCCAGCTACTCAGGAGGCTGAGGCAGGAGAATTGCCTGAACCCAGGAGGCGGAGGTTGCGGTGAGCCGAGATCGCGCCATTGCACTCCAGCCTGGGTAACAAGAGCGAAACTCCGTCTCAAAAAAAAAAAAAAGAAGAAGAGAAATTCCTTTATGAGAAAATCACATGGACCATGCCCAGTGGCTCATGCCTATAATCACAGCACTTTGGGAGACTGAGCCGGTGGATCGCTTGAGGTCAGGAGTTCAAGGCCAGCCTGGCCAACATGGCAAAACCTCATCTCAACTTAAAAAAAAAAAACAAAAATTTGGCCAAACACGGTGGCTCATACCTGTAATCCCAGCACTTTGGAAGGTCAAGGTAGGCAGATCACCTGAGGTCCAGAGTTTGAGACCAGCCTGGCCAACATAGTGAAACCTCGTCTGTACTAAAAATACAAAAAATTAGCTAGGCATGGTGGCATGCACCTGTAGTCCCAGCTACTTGGGAGGCTGAGGCAGGAGAATGGCTTGAACCTGGGAGGTGGAGATTGCAGCAAGCAGAGATCTCGCCACTGCACTCCAGCCTGGGTGATGGAGTGAAACTCTGTCTCAAAACAAACAAACAAAAAACTACAAAAATTAGCCAGGCATGGTGGCAGTCACCTGTAATCCCAGCTACTCAGGGGGCTGAGGCACAAGAATCATTTGAACCCAGGAAGTGAAGGTTGCAGAGAGCCAAGATTGTGCCACTGCACTCCAGCCTGGTGCAAGAATGAGACTTCGTCCGAAGAAAGAAAAAAGAAAGAAAGAAAAAGAAAGAAAGAAAGAAAGAAAGAAAATTTATTTATTTATTTCAAGCATATGTAAAATAACCACCTTGAATCCTCACCTATTAGAGATGAAAAGGCCTTTTAAGGGTTAGTCCAACCTCCTAATTGTGTAAATAGGGCTCAAGTCAGGTGACTTGCCTGAGGCCACACAGCTGGAAGGCTGAAAAGAGAGAGCTGTACAGTCCAATCTATGGCAACTTCCCACACCCGACTATTCACATTTAAATTTAAATTTAATTAAAAAATAAAATCAGAAGCCAGTTCCTTGGTTGCACTGGCCACACTTCAAGTGCTTGATAGCCACACGTGGCAAGTGGCTCTATGGGGACAGTGCAGGTAGCAGGCCTTTCCCTCACTTCAGGGAGTTGTGTTGGCAGCTCTGGGTTAGTGGTCCCATGCTTCTGACCTGCCTGGTTTCCTTGATGGGGTGCAGCAAGAGGTCCAGCAAAACTGGGGGCAGCCATGGGTCTGTTTACCAAGTCCCCTTCTTATACTCTCCCCACATTGTCACTTGGATTTCTGATTATGTTGACCCACTTCTTACAAAATGATGAATGGGCTGAGTGTGGTGGCTCACGGCTGTAATCCCAGCACTTCTGGAGGTGGAGGCAGGTGGTCATCTGGGCTCAGGAGTTCAAGACCAGCCTGGCAAACATGGTGAAACCTCATCCCTACTAAAACACGAATTAGCCAGGTGTGGTGGTGCACACCTGTAATTCTAGCTACTCAGGAGGCTGGGACAGGAAAATCACTGGAACCTGGGAAGTGAAGGTTGCAGTGAGCCAAGATCCTGCCACTGCACTCCAGCCTGGGCAACAGAGTGAGACTCCATCTCAAAAAAACAAAAAATGAGAAAAAACAAATGATGAATGATGTCAGTAGTCCCACTTAAGAGTACCCATTTCTGTAAAAAGCACTGGGCCAGTGGCCCACTCTGTCAACCTCCAGAGAGCAGCAGCCAGGCCTTCTGGCTCAGCCAAGCATGACCAATGGCCTTGGGCTAAACATTCTGAAGCACGGAAGAAAGAAACCCACAGAAACTTCTACCAGTTGTGGCATGGCCAGGAAGCACACAGGTGGGTGTCAGGGTCTGAGTCAAGCCAGTGCTGACCATAGTCAAGCCTGTCAGTCCCCTCCTGTGTAACTGAGAGGGTCAGATACAAGGACTGATGGCCCACTCTAACATTCTCTGTGCTTACAGGGGACACATGGCCTAGTGCCTCCCAAAAGGCAGAGGGAAAAGAAATCCCTGGCCTTTAACAAAGCATAGTATTACCTGTAATTTCTCATTCTATGTCAGTGGTTTCTAATATTTAGGCGATTACAGTTCCTTTAAGTAGCTACTAAAAGCTATGAATCTTCCCCCAGAGAAACATATATGTACAGACATGTCATGTTGTGCATATCATGTCAGGCCATTGCTGGCTTTGAAGATAGAAGGGATCATGAGCTGAGGAATGAAGTCTCTAGAAGCTGGAAAAAAAATTAAAAATGCCTGTCCTCTAGGACTTCCAGAAGGACGCTTCCAGGGGACAGGGACACAGCCAGGAGCAGGCACACTGAAGAACACTCCCGCCAACAGAAGCCACACTTGCCATCCACTCGAGGTGGAAAGAACAGGTGTCCCACTCGGTCTTTTAGCCCGTCCCCCCCACTGCAAGGCCAGACAGTGCATAAAGCAGTATTGCCTTCAAAAACAGAAAATGGCAACGTCTGCAATACTACAAAACCTCAGTGAAAGGGCATTTTCAGAAACCATGTTTCTGAGGTTACTTGAATTTTGAGGTCAGCAGACAGCAATGAGACACCACTTTGGGTTTCAGTCATCCATTGCCTGTGAAGGGTGAGCATCCACTTAAACATTTCACGACTAAGGATATGGCAGACCTTGAGGGACTTGAGTTCTGTTGAAACTCCCATTGGGGGAACTCAATAGATGCAATAGATGTCATTGTGGAAGGGGTAGAGGAGAGGGTGGAACCTCACACCCCACTATCCCCATAACTTGCCTTTAAAAGGAACAAATTAAGTCCCATGATCAGGTGGTGGTTGTGCAATTTGTCTCTTTTTCCTGACCGCTGGGATCCAGAGGCAGAGGAAGGGGATGTTTGTGAGTGTGTAGACACATTGTGTGTGTGTGTCCCTATATGAACACACAGAGCATAGGTACATGCGTTCTGGTTGACTCAGATATTTCGAAGGTAGCCAGTGTGTGAGAACATTTATGCTCTGACACATTCTTCGCAGTAAGTCTGAGTAAGGATTTCAATGTGTAACCTGCACAGATTGATCGTGAAAAAATTAAACTGACCGTAATCATGGGAGGTGGGGGACAGAGGTGGGGGAATTAATGGATGTGCCCAGGACACATTATGGTCATGTGCAAACAGAGAATGTGGCTTAAGTTTGACTCCAAGCAGTAACCGAGACTCCCATAAGAACAGAACCCTGCACTGCTGTCCTGTTATAACAATTTCTAAAACATGCAAGTTTCTAAAACATGCAATTTCTAAAACATACATGTTTCTTGTAGCCCCTGAAATAGTCTTTTTACTCTGCAGCCACTCTGCTGTTTTGATTTGGAATCACAGAACTCATACAACCTTAAGGCTGGGAAGGTCTTAGACAAGCATTTAAAGCCTTCTTTCTATGGATGCCTAGAGAGAGAGGTTCCTTGCTCAGATCGTATAGAGGCCAGGACGCTCTCACAACCCCTCCTAGACTTTCTAGGACCCTCAGAACCTACTGGATTCTTAAAACTCTTTTTAGCTTCCCAGAGATCTTAAATTGAGCAGGATTTCATAGGTTTACCCATCTGGTGCCTATACTTGACATGGGTGAGAATGTGACAGAGACCCCATGGGCCAGTCCCTAAATCCCAGGAGAAAGAGAGGGCTCCATCACCTGCTGATGTCATCAAGGCCAGGGAGACTTACTGATGAAAAGTTGGAAAAGAAAAACAGAAAACTCATAGTACACACCACAAAAAGTGCAGGGACAACCCCAGAGGCCGGACCATCTGGGTCGAACCACTGCAAACCTAGGTCCTGGGACACCAAATCCAAAAGGGAAACTCGGACGCTCTGTTGACACATTCGGTGCTGTGGAGAAGAATGGCTTTTCTGGATTCCCACCTATGGTGGGAGTAACTCAGCTTTTGAAAAGGGAAGCACATATATTTACAGCTGTGAGGGAACCATTTCCTATGGCTCTGCCTTTTGCGGGGCTGTAACAAAGCCAAGTGGTAGAATAACCCACCTGTTTGGGTAACGCCCCACTTCACCCAGCACGGTGTTGGTGGAGGCTACAGAGATTCCGTCACAGAGGAGCTCAGCCAAGACAGGCAGATAACAACTTGGGCGTGAGGCTGGAATTCCCGAAGCCCACAAAAATGCCAACATGCGAATGTTCACCCAGCCGAATCTGCAGCTCAGGACGTCACAAACAAATCTCTCAAACTTAACAAGGGAACCGCAACACTGCCTCCCCAGCAACCCCAGCAGAGGGCTTCCAGCACACTGCAAGCACACCTGCCCATCTGATGCTCCGAACGTCGACAGAGTAGAAGAGATATTTGCGGGCCTCTTTCACAGAAGAGGAAATGAGTGCTGCAGCTTTCCCAGAGTCACGCAGCTGGTTAGGGACAGACTCCCAACCAAAACCACATCTGTCAACACCTGACCCAGGGAGCCTCCCTCATTACCACACCTTCCCCAAAAGAAGGCTCTTCCTCTGGGTTATGGTCATAACAACTACGATTGTTGAAATTACTCTGTGTCAGGCGTTGTCCTGGGCATTTTGTGCACAAAAACCCTCTATGGAGGTTTCATCCCCACCGTATGGATGGAGAAAATGAGGCTCAGAGAGGTTAAGTGACTCGCTTAATGCCACACAGCAACGATGAGTTGGCACAGGGATTCAAAGCCTGATCCATTGTCCCCAAAGCTCTTGGGACCAAACCACAGAGAAGAGGGACAGTTCTCAGGGCTCCTGTAAGAGAGGCCTCCCCGGCCCCAGCTGCAGGACGAACGGAAGCTACCTCATCGCCACGTTGCTGCCATCAATCACTATGGGTCGCAGGGAATTGGCCAGGCCTCTGATGTCCTCTTCCAGGGCTTCTCCCGGGCCCCGTTGTGCGGAATCCGGGACCCCACAGGAGCCCCGAGGCACTAGCCTGGGTGCAGCCGGGTGCTCCAGCGCCCCCGGGCGGCTGCCCGTGCGGATAAGCTCCTGCAGCACGTCGTTGACCAGGGCGCCCTCGCCCAGCTTGCCCAGCACCCGGAGCACGTCCTCTCGGTCGTAGCCCAGCTTCTGGAAGAACTCCATCTTGCTGGGATGCTCCATACTGTGCCCAGCAGCCACTGGCGCAGGTCCTGCCCCAGGCTTCCTCCTCTCAGAGCCCTGCAGGCATGAGCTAAAGAGAAAAAAGGCATCCATCAGGTGTTTCCTGGGCAGACTGGGACAAGAGCAAGGGATGCCTGCGCTGGCTCCCTCCTGGCCCTGCTGTCAGGAATCAGGTGGAGCCCAGTCTGCTTGGGGATTTTCAGCTGCTCAGTGTGGCTGCGGACCTGCAGAGGCAATCATGCTGCTTTCACAGTTCGCTGTCTGAGGCCTTCACCTCACACTGCCTGGCAGGGAACCCCGACCACACACCAGGGCTGCAGGGGCTGAGCATGCACCCAGCACTCGGGACAGGCCAGGCACCACCTGAAACCATGAAACTGACCCCAGGGGCACCGGCCCCTTCTAACTGCCAAATCCAACAGCATTTTCACAGTCCTCGCCTTATGCAACCTCTCTGCCGCTTTTGAAACTGGGAACCACGCCTTGTTATTTTACATTAAAAAAGTATAGACTGCCCTTTCTTGAAACTATCTGCTCCCTTAGGCTGTATGACTCGGCCTGATTCTCCTCCTAAGTTGGTCCAGCTCTTTCCCCTCTCCTTCAGTGTTGGGGTGCCGCCCAGGCCCTCCACCAGCCCCTGTATTCTGATGGGCCCCACAACTGCATGTATGGCTCACACCTCCCACCAATCACCAGGCTCAGTTGTAAGTCTGGGAGATAAACGCCGTGCATGCTATTTAAATTAAGTGCTGTGGGAACTCAGAATGCTGTCATTCAACAGACATTTGCTAAGTGACTACTTCAGTGGTTCCCAAAGTGTGATTTAGGGAAGCCTGGGGGACTCCAAGATTTTTTCAGGGCATCTTCAAAGTAAAAACTAGTTTTAGGCTGGGCACAGTGGCTCACACCTGTAATCCCAGCACTTTGGAAGGCCGAGGCAGGCAGATCACGAGGTCAGGAGTCAGAGACCAACCTGGGCAACATAGTAAAACCCCATCTCTACTAAAAACACAAAAATTATCCAGGCATGGTGGTGCGCACCTGTAGTCCCAGCTACTCAGGAGACTGAGGCAGGAGAATCACTTGAACCCAGGAGGTGGAGGTTGCAGTGAGCCGAGATCACACCACTGCACTCCAGCCTGGGCAATAGAGCAAGACTCCATCTCAAAAACAAAAAACAAAAAACAAAAAGAAAAACCCTATTTTTATAATAATGCTAAGATGTGATTTGTGTGCTTAACTCCTATCCTCTCCTAAGGATACAACAGAATATTCCAGAGACTACATGTCGTGCGATACTGCAGCAGCTTGAATGCAGAAGCAGGTATGAGAATCCAGCTGTCTCCTATTAACCCAGACATTAAACAGATTTGCAGAAATATGAATCAGTGCCACGCTTCTTACTAATTTTTTTTGTTTTGGAAAATAAAGTTATTTTTCATGAAGATATGTCATGATGTCAGTGTAATTGGTTTATTATTATGTAAAAATAAACACATTTTTTCAAGTTCTTAGTTTTTTGTTTCTAATAAAGTACATAAACAAAGGCTCTGTGGGACCTTTAATAATTTTTAAGAGTATAAAGGGGTTCTGAAACTAAAAAGTTTCTTCTTAAATCTAGAGCTGTTCCAACAGGTATTTCCATGTAGCCGGCTCCACGCAGGTGACCTATAGACACATCCTCCTTCTCCCAGGGCGCCAGTACAGAACGTCCAGTTCTTTACTCCCTCAATCTGGCCCTCTCAGGTCTACCTCCTACGGTCCCCCTGCCCCACCCACGCCTCAGTCCTGCCATCTTCATCCCACACCCCATGACTGCAGCAGCCTCCATCTACCTTGTAGCCACCACTGTATTTCTAAAATGAGTCTGAACATGTTAGCCACCTACTTAGAAATCTCCTCATTGGCTACAAGAAAGACACCAAATTCCTAGGCAGGCTGCTGAGCTTGTCACAAAGTAGCCCTGATGCTGTCTACCTCACTGCCCATCCTAGCCCACCTGACCCCTTCTCTAGAGCCTTGCTGAACATTTCCCTGTCCCCAGGCATTCCAAAATGTTCTCACACCAAGCATGGTGGCTCCTGCCTGTAATCCTTGCACTTTGGGAAGCCGAGGTAGGAGGATTGCCTGAGGCCAGGAGTTCAAAAACAGCCTGGACAACATAGTGAGACCCCATCTTTATAAAAAATTTAAAAAGTTGTCTGGGCATGGTGGTGTGTGCCTAAAGTCCCAGCTACTTAGGAGGCTGAGACAGGAGGATTACTTGACCCCAGGAGGTCGAGGCTGCAGTGAGCTGTGATCACACCACTGCACCCCAGCCTGGGTGACAGAGCAAGCTCCTGCCTCTTAAAAAATAAAACTAAACTTAAAAAACAAACAGGCCAGGTGCAGTGGCTCACACCTGTAATCCCAGCACTTTGGGAGGCCAAGGCAGGTGGATCACGAGGTCAAGAGTTCAAGACCAGCCTGGCCAAGATGGTGAAACCCCGTCTCTACTAAAAATTACAAAAAAAAAAATTAGCCAGGTGACGTGGCATGCACCTGTAATCCCAGCTACTCAAGAGGCTGAGGCAGGAGAATTTCTTGAACCCAGGAGGTAGAGGTTGCAGTGAGCTAAAATCATGTCACTGCACTCCAGGCTGGGTGACAGAGAGAGACTCTGTCTTTAAAAACGAAAAAACAAACATACAAAAAACCAGAATGTTCTCAGCACTGTGTTTCTGAATATGTTTTCCTCTCTACCTGGAAGGCTCTTTTTGTCTTGGAAAACATCAAGATTCAGCTCGGATGTTATTCAGAGCAGTCATCCCTGAGCCTACAGACAGAATGAGCAGTTCGGCCATCTCATCTACTACAGTACTTTGCTCACTGTCTTATGACACAGTGAATTATCATTCATCTGTTTCTCAAGAGGCTGAGTTACTCAGGTATCCTGACCTATTGCCTCAGAATCACCAGCACCAGCATGAAGCCTAGTATATCTGAGGAGTTCACCTAGCACCAGCATGATGCCTAGTATATCTGAGGAGTTCAACGGATTTTTTTTTAATTTTTAGAAACGGGGTCTCACTATGTTGCCCAACCTGAACTTGAACTCCTGGGCTCAAGTGATCCTGCTACCTTAGCCTACTAAGTAGCCGGACCACAGGTGTGTGCCACCACACCCTAATCGATTTCTAAAAGTAAATGTCCAAAGCTAAATTTATCTTCTCTCCTCAAATATTTTTTTTCTTGGGCTTCCCATCTCACTGAATGGCATCCCCCAGAGGCCCAAAGATGAAATCTCAAAGTCCCCTTTCACTTCTCGCTTTTCCTCACCTCTACATCCCATCGGTCAATAATCCTGCTTCCCCGACGCTTTCCATAATCACCCTGCTTCTTACACTCACACCTAGTTCCTCCCCTTACACTCACATGTTCCTCCCCTTTACACGCACACCATTTACACGCACACCATTTACACGCACACCATTTACACGCACACCATTTACACGCACGCATTTACACGCACACCATTTACACACACCGTTTACACTCACACCATTTACACGCACACCGTTTACACTCACACCATTTACACGCACACCATTTACACGCACACCGTTTACACGCACACCATTTACATTCACAGCACCACCCTAGTTCATTCACTCCTTTGTGTAGCAAACATTTGCCACTCACCAACTCAACACCAGCACTGTGCTGCATCCCAGCTCTATGAAAACAAAATAAGACAACCCAATGTCAAGTCATTCACAATCAATTCAAGAAAACAGACAGAAAATGTAAACAATGAGCCATAAATCATGAAGATAAGCACATACTTTTAATTAGAAAAATGTGCTTTCAAATGTGGTCTATATATATATCATAGAATACTATGCAGACATAAAAAAGAATAACATCATGTCCTTTGCAGCAACATGGTTGGAGCTGGAGGTCATTATCCTAAGTTCATTAATGCAGGAACAGAAAACCAAATAGCACATGTTCTCAATTGTAAGTGGGAGTGAAACTCTGAGTACACGTGAGGACAAAGAAGAGAACGTAGATACCAGACCCTACTTGAGGATGGAGGGCAGGAGGGGGGCGAGGACTGAAAAACCACCTATCGGGTACTAAGCTCATTACCTGGGTAACAAAATAATCTGTACACCCAACTCCCACCACATGTAATTTACCCATGTAACAAACGTGCACACGTGCCCTTGCACCTAAAATAAAAATTGGAACCTGGGCATGGTGGCTCATGACTGCAATCCCAGCACTTTGGGAGGCCTAGGTGAGTGAATCACTTGAGCCCAGGAGTTCAAGATCAACCTGGACAACATGGCAAAACCCCAACTCTACAAAAAATAAAAAATTAGTTGGGCGTGTTGACTCACACCTATAGCCTCAGCTACTCAGGAGGCTGAAGTGGAAGGATTGATCGAGCCTGGGAGTTAAAGGCTACGGTGAGCCATGATTGTGCCCCTGCATTCCAGCCTGGGCAGCAGAGCAAGACCCTGTCTCAAAAAAATAACATAAGAAAGAAAGAAAAATGTGCTATCAAAATACAGGTGAGGATAAGGTCAGGAGTTCGAAACCAGCTTAAACAACATGGAGAAACCTCATCTCTGCTAAAAATACAAAACTAGCCATACATGGTGGCACATGCCTGCAATCCCAGCTACTCAGGAGGCTGAAGCAGGAAAATCAATTGAATCTGGGAGGCGGAGGTTGCAGTGAGCCAAGATCGCACGATTACACTCCAGCTTGGGCAACAAAAGTGAAATTCTGTCTCAAAAGAAGTAAATAAATAGAAGGTGAGGAATGTCTTCCTCTGAGGGGCAGGGGAAGGCCAAAGAACTGTTGGAGAGAAGTGAACTGCACAGTGAAGGGAGACTGGCTCTTCCAGGGGACAAAGGGCCCTGTCATGCTCCACACTATCATCACCATGGGGCCCAACCCACCCACAGGCTCTTGGCCACCTGCCACCAGCCCAGCTTCACCTCCTCCCTGACTGGCGACCAATCCTTCTCTCTCAGGATGGTGGTCCCCTCAGCTGAGGTCCACCAGCAGCCCCGACTCCATGGAGGAGGAGAAGGACACTCACCCAGCCTGTCAGGCCAGCCTCACGCCGGGACCACGCACTGAGCCTGAAAGGCCTCCAGGCAGCCTCTTCCCTCACCCAGAACATCTGCCCCAGGTGAAACCCACTGTCACATCCCTCAGAAGCCTTCCCAACCCTGAGAGCCCCAGCCACCTCCACCCTTCCCCATGCAGGTGCTGGCATTTGTTTTAATTTGGAAGAAAAAGAGAAAAGGGAAGAGGGAGGAGATGTAGGAGAAAGAAAAGAGGATGAGAACTGAGAGAGAGGAAGGAACAAGCGACAGGAACAGAAAAGTTCACCTTCCTGTGGCTCGGCCTTTTTTTTTTTTTCAGTTTGTTTTGTTTTGTTTTTGAGAGTGAGTCTTGCTCTGTCACCAAGGCTGGAGTGCAGTGGCACAATCTCAGCTCACTGCAACCTCTGCCTCCGGGGTTCACGCGATTCTCCTTCCTCAGCCTGCTGAGTAGCTGGGATTACAGGCATGCACCACCACATCCAGCTAATTTTTGTATTTTAGTAGAGACGGGGTTTCACTAAGTAGGTCAAGTTGGTCTGGAACTCCTGACCTCAAGTGATCCGCCCACCTCAGCCACCCAAAGTGCTGGGATTACAGGAGTGGCTCAGCCTTTGTACCCATGCCCTTCCCGTTACCCCTGGTGGGAAGATGGGACAGATATGCGTGTTCCCTTCCTGCCAGTGAGGAAACTGAGGCTAGGAAAGTAAAGGCCGTGTGGCTAGTAAATGGCGGAGACGATCGGCGGTGACGAAAACACTTTGTCGTTTTGAGCTGTGTTCAGGACAGGCAGCATCTTGTCGGCGCAGACGTGGGAGCAACCAGAACGCGGCTGGGTCAGGTGACTGCTCTTCGGTCACCAGGGAGCGGCTCCGAGGAAAGGGCGAGTTTCTTTTGTAACTTGCATTCGGGGTAACAGAAACATGAGCGTTTCCAAAACAGAAACACCGGGGGTTTCACCTGTGGGGGTGCGGGGAGGGCGTCTGGGGGCCGCAGTGGGGGGCAGCTCCCCTAGGGACCCTCAGGTCTCAGCCCACAGCCCATTTTCGGAGGAGCCCGAGGGGGTAAGCGTGGCCAGGAGAGCTGTTTTCACACCAAGCTGATGGAAAGAACGCGCCTGCTTCAGGGGCTTTTCCCCTGAGACTTCAACATCAACTTGGTTCCTTTTGAACGCTTCTAAACACGAAAGAAACGGCGGCAGAGGGAGGGCGCTGCTCTCAGGAGTCCCCCGGGACCCGGGCCGCAGCCTCCGCGGGGACGCGATGGGCTCCGCGCTGCAGCTCGGCCAGCCGCGCGCCGTTCCTTCCTTCCTATTTTTAAGACCGGAAAGTCTGAGCAGCTTCATTTCGGTTTTCTTCCTCCATCCTGACTGGAAGTCACACGCAGTCCGGACGATCCGCGGCAACGCTCAGAAAATCTTCCAAGTGGCCCCTCGAGGCCTTGGGAGGCCACAGGAGCAGCTTCCTGTGGTCAGAGCGGGCTCCTGGGCGGGGAGCGGGGTTCGGGGTGGCCTGGAGGTGGGGGGGACGTGGCTGGAACAGATCAGATCTGTCCGTTCTGGAATCAGCCAGTCCAGGGCAGGGGCCCAGATTCTAGTCTGCAGCCGCTGCCTGGAAGAGCGCTGAGGAAAAGCGGAAAAAAGAAACAAACAGGAAAGAAGTCGGGCGAGGGCGCGCGGGGACGCGGCAGCTCCTGTGGGCGCCTCCTTGTATATGATCGCATCTGTGGGAACCCCGTGTCCTGGAAGCCACCTCATTACTCCCGGTGCAGAGGAGGAAACTGAGGCAAACAGAGGCTTTGGTGACATACCCAGGCCCCCATTGTAAATAGGGGAGACCAGACTCCCAAAGGTGGTGATTTGCCGAGACCAGAGGGCACTGCCCAGGGCTGCTCAGGTGCCACCCGAAGGCCACCGGCCACCACGAGGCGCCACGGAGCAGAGACACTCACCCCAGCCCCAAGACCAGCGCGCTCAACACGTCGCCCGCCCCAAAACCCCACATCTGTTCCCGGGTCACCTCTGCCGGCTCCACAGAAATCCACAAAATTCCGGCCTCCAGAACTCGGCCACCAGGTGAGGAGGAAGCTGTCCTGCCCTGAGCTTCTCCACAGAGGCCAAGCGGACAGTTTCTGATTCAGCTCAGAGCTGGAGGCCGGCAGTGGAGCTGTCAGTTCAGTTAGATTTTGAGGAAGTCACAGAGAGGCAAAGACTGCAGCTCATGGGGCCAGTGTTTCTTGCGGCCTTCTTTTTTCTTTTAAAGGGAACATGTATTTTTTAAAATTTTTCCTTAAATTGTGGTGAATTATACACAACATAAAATGTACCGTTGTAGGTCAGCAGCACAGAGCACATTCACACTGCTGTGCAGCCGACACCACCATTCAGCTCTGGATACTTTTCCGCCTACAGAACTGAAACTGCTCATTAAACAGTAACTTCCCATCGCCCGGCCCCAGCCCCCCGCACCCACCGCGGTACTTTCTGTCTCAGTAAATAAATGATTCTAGGCAGCTCTTAGGATTGGAACCGTTCGGTATTTGTCCTTCTGTCACCAGCTTATTTTGCCCTACATTGTATCTTCATTTCGTTGCTGTTGTTTTCTGAGATGGAGTTTCGCTCTTGTTGCCCAGGCTGGAGGGTAATGGCACCATCTCGGCTCACCACAACATCTGCCTCCCGGGTTCAAGCCATTCTCCTGCCTCAGCCTCCTGAGTAACTTGGATTACAGGCATGTAAACCAAGGATTACAGGATTACACCATGCCCCACTAGCTTTTTGTATTTTTAGTAGAGATGGGGTTTCTCCATGTTGGTCAGGCTGGTCTTGAACTCCCAACCTCAGGTGATCCACCCACCTCGGCCTCCCAAAGTGCTGGGATTACAGGCATGAGCCACTGGTGCCCGGCCTACATTGTATCTTCCATACAAACTCCCAGGCTCAAGCAATCCTCCCACTTCAGCCTCCTGAGTAGCTGGAACTATGGGCACACACCACCATGCCTGGCTGATTTTTAAAATTTTTTGTAGAGATGGGGGTCTCACTAAGTTGCCCAGGCTGGTCTCACACTCCTGGCCTCAAGGTGCTAGTCTCAAACTCCTGGCCCTTTAAAGTGCTGAGATTACAGTCATGAGCCTCCACTCCCCGCCAATTTCTCTCATTTGTAAGGCTGAATAACATTCCTTGGTATGTATATACCACATCGCGTTTATCTGTTCACCCATGGCCTCTGGACCTCTGTGAACGATGTTGCTGTGAACATGAAGTGTGCCGGCCTGGCCTTCTGCTTTCTCAAACTCGTCCCCTGCTCTTCTGCACCGCGATGGTATCTCTAAGGTGGACACACAAGCATTTAAGCCCTGACCCCCATCCTGGAACCGCGATACTGTAGTCCACACCCCAGCCTGTACATGCGTCAGGGATGGGCACCCCACAGTGGGCATCACCTGGCTTTGGAGAGAAGCTCATAATCTTGGGAGCCACCGCTGAGGTTTCTTATGCTGCAGGGAATTGATCTTCACTACAGTCAGAGTAAGACTTAGTTCAATTTCCTCATTACCCTTCATGAAGCCCACAGAGGTATCCTCTATAAGAGATGTTGTCAAAAGTTCCTGACTACAGTCAGCCAGGAAACTAGGCTTCCCACAGATGATAAAAAGTCTAGAAGTCATAGTGGCGGGGCTCAAGTGTGCTGGGGACTGCTACTTTTTCTGATTTCCTAACATGTAAATAGCTTCCAACGCAAAGCAGGAGCTTTTACAGAAACCAAAGAGCTTCCTCTGTTTAATCTTTCCCCCGCAAAAAACCGTCTGGAAATTAAGCCCAATTTTGCTAAAATGAGCAATGATTTCACCTCAAGGAAATTAAAGAGGGTTATCTTATTTTTTTATTTAGCACTTAAAATAATATAGAGTATGAAAAATCAGATTGCTCAGGTCACACTCCCTGAGGACTGCTCTCTTCCGGTCCTCCTCCCACCCCTGCCCCAGGATTCCAGTCCCTGTCCCCCACCTCTGGACTCAAGTCTGCGTGGTATGGGCCACACTGACTGATGGCCAGGGGACATGCACTCACCAGCAGGGTGTGTCCCTCCGGTCTTCACAGTTGCCAGCAGCCTTCATACCAATGTTCTCCTGCCAGTGAGGCCAGGCCCCCAGGTGCCACTGGAGTCAGAGGAGGGCAGCCGGCATATGCCACACAGCCACTAAGAGCCACTTCATGCCAACGCTCCACTTCCTGCACGCCGCAGTCACGTTCAGCTGCAAAGGTAGTTATGCTTTGGGTTTTTTTTTAAAAAAAAAAAAAAAAAGAAAGAAAGAAAAGGAAGAAAGACTTGAAGTTTGCGCCGCAGCATGAGTCACAGAATCAAAGTTCAGCCACCACATGCAAAACGAACCCTCCGTGAGGGCAGCGAGTCTCTGCGAGGGCGGTAGTTGGGGTTGGCTGCACAGAAAGCCAGGAGAGGCTCCATGAGGACAGCATTCAGAGGCCATGGGGAGACTCCTTGGAACAGACGTTCTCTTGCCTGCAGCTGGGAAGATCACCTGATCCTAGCTGCTCCTGGGGAAAGTCAGTACTCACAGCTAGACACAAACATAGCTTGCAGGAGGAAAGAGTGTCAGGGCAAGGGAGAGAGCAGAGATGGCTACGGAGATATGGGTGCACAGGGGACATGGCACAGGGAGGACTCTGTCCCTGCCTTCACAAGGGGGAATTCCAAGCAAGTTACGAAGTCCTTCCAACCAAGGCATTTGCCTGTGTCAAAGATAACCTGGCCCTGTGGCTCCCTACTGCTGCCCTGCATAGAGCAGGTGGTGGCTTCTCTCCCACTTGGCAGGGGAAGTCGGACCCCCCCAACCACAGCATCCTGCAGGCTGCCTGGCCTCCAGCCTCACCAGGTAGCAGCAGATCCAGAACTCTGAGACTATTTCCTAAATTTGGTGATGCCCATCAGGGGCCAGAAGGAAAGAACACAATCAAACCACACAGTAGCCCACCTCCCAACAAACCACCGTGTCTCTGGCAATGACTTACTCGAGGACACACAGTCAGCCAGTTGGCCAAGTTGGGTTTAGAACCCAGGTGTTTGTGCTGGGAGGTAAGAATGGCACAAGGTAACTGGAATGCGTAGCTCTATTTATTTATTTGCCTCCTGTCTCCCCCAAAAAACGTGAAGCAGTATAGATGATTAAAACACATACAGAGTAGAATAATTAAAAAATAAGGCCAGGAGCAGTGTCTTACTCCTGTAATCCCAGCACTTGGGGAAGCCGAGGCAGAAGGACTGCTTGAGCCTAGGAGTTTGAGACCAACGTGGGCAACATGGCCAAACCCCATCTCTACAAAAAATACAAATATTAGCCAGGCATGGTGGCACACACCTGTGGTTCCAGCCACTCAGGGGGCTGAGGTGGACTGCTTGAGCCCGGGAGGCCAAGGCTGCAGTGAGCTGTGATTGCACCACTGCTCTCCACCCTGAGGGACAGAGTGAGATCCTATCTCAGAAACAAATAAAACTATTTTCAAAGTTCAATCAGAAATCTTTAAAAGAAAAGAACATCATACTAGAAAGCTGGGTTAAAGTAGCCACTACATTGATTGGAACACTCATTCTAGCTTTGAAATTTTCCGGTACAGTGGATTTTCTAGTAACAGCTCCCATTTGGTTTCGTTTGTTTGTGCCCGAGTCTCGCTCTGTCACCCAGGCTGGAGTGCAGTAACATGCAATCTCAGCTCACTACAACCTCTGCCTCCCTGAGTTCAAGTGATTCTTGTGCCTCAGGCTCCCAAGTAGCTGGGATTACAGGTGCGTACCACCACATCTGGCTAATTTCTGGTTTTTTATTTATTTGTTTTTTGAGACGGAGTCTCACACTGTTGTCCAAGCTGGAGTCCAATGGTGCGATCTCAGCTCACTACAGCCTCCACCTCCCAGGTTCTCCTGCCTCAGCGATTCTCCTGCCTCAACCACCTGAGCAGCTGGGACTACAGGTGCATGCCACCATGCCTGGCCTAATTTTTGTATGTTTAGTAGAGACAGTGTTTCACTATGTTGGTCAGGCTGGTCTCGAACTCCTGACCTTGTGATCTGCCCACCTCAGCTTCCCAAAGTGCTGGGATTACAGGCGTGAGCCACTGCACCTGGCCAATAACTCCCATTTGTTTAGCACCAATGATATATACAGTACTTTACATTGAAGTGTCCTAATCTCCACAATAGCTTGATGGCATTGAAATAATTATTTCCATTTCCAGACAAGGTCATTAGGGTTGAGAAAGTGTAGCCAACCTGCCCATGTTCACTCATTAAGTGGTTGAGTGAAGATGGAAACCCAGGGCCATCAGGCTCAGAAACATGCTTTGCACAACCACACATTGCCTCCAAGCTCCCAAACCCACAGAAAAGGATGCAGCATTTCCAAGAGAAATAAGCACATTCCTGATGTTAAATTTTAGGAGAGATCTAAATCCTTAGGTTGAGTAACAAATCAGTCAATATCTTCAACTCAAGTCCTGTAGAAGATGCTGTGTTGGTCTTCAAATGCCCATTTTTCACCACAAGCAAAAGCTGAGAGTATATAACCTCATACCTCAACTCAAGGGAAGGTGTTTCTATGGGGAAATGAGCTAACGCTGTCCGAGAGCCTGGCTCTCTGATCATCTAACTGAATAAAGCAACAGAACTCAGAGACACATAGTACAATGGCTTCCTTGGATGATCTCTTTCAAACACTAAATGGCTGAGCCACATTTTTTGCAGGTATGAGATAGCAACCGATCAAAAAAGAAACTCTCTGAGGATATTGCCAAGTGCAACCCAGCTGTGCATTTAAAAAAAGATGGGCTGGGCACGGTGGCTCAGGTCAGTAATCCTAGTACTTTGGGAGGCCGAGGTCAGGAGTCTGAGACCAGGCCAATATGGTGACACCCCGTCTGTACTAAAAATACAAAATTTAGCGGGCATGGTGGCATGAGCCAGTAGTCCCACCTGCTCTGAAGGCTGAGACAGAAGAATCGCTTGAACCCAAAAGGCAGAGGTTGCAGTGAGCCAATATCACACCACTGCACTCCAGCCTGGGTGACAGAGTGAGACTCTGTCTCAAAAAAAAAAAAAAAAAAAGGCCGGGCACAGTGGCTCAAGCCTGTAATCCCAGCACTTTGGGAGGCCGAGGCGGGTGGATCATGAGGTCAAGAGATCAAGACCATCCTGGTCAACATGGTGAAACCCCGTCTCTACTAAAAATACAAAAAATTAGCTGGGCATGGTGGTGCGTGCCTGTAATCCCAGCTACTCAGGAGGCTGAGGCAGGACAATTGCCTGAACCTGGGAGGCAGAGGTTGCAGTGAGCTGAGATCGCGCCATTGCGCTCCAGCCTGGGTAACAAGAGCGAAACTGTCTCAAAAAAAAAAAAAAAGAAAAAGAAAAAAGAAAAAAAGAAAGAAAGAAAAAAAAAAAGCTGGGCCTGGGCAATGAAATGTAGGAATCCTGATGTGTACTCAGCCCCAGGTGAGCAGCACACCTGCACAGGATAGGACCACAGTGGGCAGCACCAAGTGCTTCTCAAAAGAGATTCTGGAATCTGCTCAACTAGCAGACACGCAAGCATTTGGTGGAGACCCCCAAAATTCTGCCTTCAATATTGGAGACGTTACTTAGGCCAGAAAAATGGTTATTAGATTTTCTCTATTAAGAAAAGAGCCGGCCAGGCCTGGTGGCTCACGCCTGTAATCCCAGCACTTTGGGAGGCTGAGCCAGGCAGATCACAAGGTCAGGAGTTAGAGACTAGCCTGGCCAACATGGTGAAACCCCCTCTCTACTAAAAATAAAAGAATTAGCTGGGCGTGGTGACAGGCACCTATAATCCCAGCTACTCAGGAGGCTGAGGCAGGAGAATTGCTTGAACCCGAGAGGCAGAGGTTGCAGTGAGCTGAGATTGCCCCACTGCACTCCAGTCTGGTCAACAGAGTGAGACTCCACCTCAAAAAAAAAAAAAAAAAAAAAAGAGGTGCCGGGGGGCGTGGTGGCTCACGCCTGTAATCCCAGCACTTTGGGAGGCCGAGGCGGGTGGATCACGAGGTCAAGAGATCGAGACCATCCTGGTCAACAAGGTGAAACCCTGTCTCTACTAAAAATACAAAAATTAGCTGGGCATGGTGGCTCACGCCTGTAGTCCCAGCTACTCGGGAGGCTGAGGCAGGAGAATTGCTTGAACCCAGGAGGTGGAGGTTGCGGTGAGCCGAGATGGCGCCATTGCACTCTAGCCTGGGTAACAAGAGTGAAACTCCATCTCAAAAAAAAAAAAGAAAGAGAGAGAAGGCCACGGCTTCCCTCTTGCCATGGCAGGGGCCAATGTCCACACATCTCTGGACATTATTAGAGCACTGAGAAGAGTGGGGCAGTGAGCCTCACACACCTTCTTCTTCTGCCCTGTTTAAACTTGGCATTGAATCTGCCCCAAGGCTATTTCTGCTCATTCTAGCCCTTGTGGTGAGACTGAGGTCTGGGCTTTCAGAAAGCGGTCCAGAGATGTTGAGACGGTGGATTGCAGACATGTGGGTACAGATCGTCCCACAGAGAAAGACACAAATTCCCAGAGAGATAACTGTCCTAGAGACTGGACACTCCTCCATGGGTCCAAGTGGGGCCCCCTGGCTTGGCTGCCCTTCCTATCTACAGCGTTGGTGAACACCACCAATGTCATCGGTTGTGTAACCTGTTTTATCAATGAGTTAAAAGAGGGTATATGTAGCTATGTGCAGTGGTGACATGGACACACATGGGTTGGGCCCCACTAGAAACTGCTCGGCTGCTCTCCAACGGTTCGTTTACCAGCAGCATGGGAGGGGTCCCCATTTCTCCAAATCCTGCCAGTATCTGGGATTAAGACAATCCCAGTGCTTTCTGCCAATCTGTTGTGTGAGAAATGGTATGTCATTGTTAACTTTCATTTCCTTAGTTCCTAGTGAACTTAAGGATCCTTTTATATCTTTCTTGGCATTGTAATTTTCCTTTTTCACGCTTCGATGCCCATTTTCCTATTCTGTAGACTTTTTTCTTTTGATTTATATTAATGTTTATATATTTTTGTTTGTTCTGAGATAGATAGGGTCTTACTCTGCTGCTCAGGCTGCAGTGCAGTGGCATAGACATCGCTCACTGCAGCCTTGAACCCCTGGGCTCAAGGCGTCCTCCTAGCCAAGTAGCTGGGACTACAGTTGCACACCACCACACCCAGCTAATGTTTTCAATTTTTGCAGAAGCGTCATCTTGCCCAAGCTGGTCTCAAACTCCTGGGCTCAAGTGATCCCTCTGCCTTGGCCTCCCAGAGTGCTGGGATTACAGGCATGAGCCACAACTCCCCGCCAGAAGTTTTACTTCTTTATAATCAGGTCTTTAATCATGATCTGGGAATTATTTTGATAAACAGTATGAGAAATAATCTAATTTTTTTGTTGTTGTTTCTTTTTTCATGCATATCTGGGTAAGGTAAGAATCTAAGCTTATAATGGTAGGCAGCTGGGTGTCACGAACTCGAAGCCAGAGTGCTCTGCTGCTTATTAACTGTGTAACTTTGAGCAAATTATCTGATCTCTGCACTTCAGTTTCCTAATACGTAAAATGGGAATAAATAATCTTACCTACCTCATAAGGATACTGTGAGAATTACATGAATTAGTGTCCGCAAAGGACTTAGAAGAGTGCCTGGTGTATAGAGGCCCACTTTTCTGGAAGCTATAGTTCTCTTACAAAAAGCCCCGAGGGAGCTATGAAATGGTCTGTACTAACACACTACCCATTGCTAGGAAGGGAGACTGAATGAAAAGACATGAGCACTATGGGAAACAGGTAGATGAAGCTTGGGTTGAAGGCAAAGAACGAGTGACGATCCACATGTTAAAATGAAGTACTGGCCAGGTACAGTGGCTCACGCCTATAATCCCAGCACTTTTGGAGGCTGAGGCAGGTGACTCCCCTGAGTTCAGGAGTTCGAGACCAGCTGGCCAACATGGTGAAACCCTGTCTCTACTAAAACTACAAAAATTAGCTGGGCATGGTGGCAGGTGCCTGTAATCCCAGCTACTAGAGAGGCTAAGGCTGGAGAATCACTTGAACCCGGGAGGCGGAGGTTGCCGTGAGCCGAGATCGCGCCATTGCACTCCAGCCTCGTGGACAAGAGGGAAACTGAGTCTTAAAAAAAAAAAATGAAGCACCTACTTCTGGGCTAATGATCTAGGCTTATAAGTGCTCACATTTGAATGCCTGCAATATTCTATGTTTAGAAAGTTGGGCTCTAGGGCGCAGCTCAGTATCTATTCAACATTTTTGCTAACCTCTCGCCAAAGTGCTATGGTAGCTTTTCTTGAGCTGTGCAAACTCCTTACACCCTACAGTGAGTTAAATTGCGCCCCCATGGCCGGGCGCGGTGGCTGGTGCCTGTAATCCCAGCACTTTGGGAGGTGAGGCAGGTGGATTACGAGGTCAGGAGATCGAGACTATCCTGGCCAACATAGTGAAACCCCATCTTTAAAAAGAAAAAGAAAATACATTGCACCGCCCAAGAGATAATGTTCAAGTCCTAACCTCCAATGTCTGTGAATGTGACTTTATTCAGAAATAGAGTCTTTGCAGATATAATCAAGTTAAGAAGTCATCATACTGGATGAGCCTGAACCCTAAATTCAATGACGGGTGTCTTTTTAAAAGAAAGGACTGAGGAATTTGGAGAGAGACACAGAGGTGATGCAGAGAAGAAGGCAATGTGGAGACAGAGGCAGAGGTGAGGATGATGCAGCTATGAGCCAGCGAACGCCATGAGAAGCTAGGAAGAGGCAAGGAAGGATTTGTCCCTAGAGTGGGCGTGGCTCTGATGACAGCTCGATTCAGACTTCCAGCCTGCAGAACTGTAAGATAATAGATTTTGTTTTGTTTTTTGTTTTTTGTTTTTTTGAAACGGAGTTTCGCTCTTGTTACCCAGGCTGGAGTGCAATGGCGCGATCTCAGCTCACCGCAACCTCCGCCTCCTGGGTTCAGGCAATTATCCTGCCTCAGCCTCCTGAGTAGCTTGGATTACAGGCATATGCCACCATGCCCAGCTACTTTTTTTGTATTTTTAGTAGAGACGGGGTTTCACCATGTTGACCAGGATGGTCTTGATCTCTTGACCTTGTGATCCACCCGCCTCGGCCTCCCAAAGTGCTGGGATTACAGGCTTGAGCCACCGCGCCCGGCCTTGTTTTGTTTTGTTTGAAACAGACTCTCACTCTGCTACCCAGGCTGAAGTAATTGCTACCCACAATCAGCTCGCTGTAATCTCAAACTCCTGGGCTCAAGCAATCCTCCTGCCTCAGCCTCCTGAGTAGCTAGGACTACACACGTGCACCACCACACCTGGCTAATTTCTTAATTTTTGTAGACATGGGGTCTTGTTATGTTACTCAGGCTGGTCTTGAACTCCTGGCCTCAAGCAGTCCTCCCATCTTGGTCTCCCAAAGTGCTGGGATTACAGGTGTGAGCCACCATGCCTGGCCTTGTTTTAAGATTGTGGTAGTTTGTTATGACAGTCCTAGGAAACGAATACACACTTCAAGCCCACAAATACCATCCGTCAGAGCTCTTAGTTGTGATACCACCTATTCACAGCTAAGCACACTCCCACTGTTGAATGGGAAGACAGTGACGGTGCTATGGAGTGAATCCTTGTGCCTAAAGGACGGGGTGGCAGGCCAAGGGGCAGCTGTCTGCATGTGATGCAGTGTTGCCTGTGCCTGCCCGTGCTGGGGCTGTGCACTGAGAAGGACATCTAGGACAGACCTAAACACTAAGCACGTGTCATGGTCACGACTCTTGTGTTATTCCCTATGAGTGTATGCCAGGGGAAAAGACCATGAGTATGTGCTTTTGGTGTGTTCTTAGGGAGTGAGTAGTAGAAAGTGATCAATACAACCATGAAACATCACTTATAATGAAGTTAAAAGCACACACTGCCACGGTGGCTCATGCCTGTAACACCAGCACTTTGGGAGGCCAAGGTGGGTGGATCACGAGGTCAGAAGATCGAGACCAGCCTGACCAACATGATGAAACCCTGTCTCTACTAAAAATACAAAAATTAGCCAGGTATGATGGCGTGCACCTGTAGTTCCAGCTACTTGGGAGGCTGAGGCAGGCGAATTGCTTGAACCCAAGAGGTGGAGATTGCAGTGAGCTGAGATCATACCACTGCACTCCACCCTGGACAACAGAGCAAGACTCCATCTCAAAAAAAAAAAAAAAAAGCGTGCACTGCCACCTGCTGAGATTGCGGTGTTTTTGAGGCCACTCTCCTGCTCTATGTGAGGCACTGTCTCCTGCATGCCAGACATGCCATGAATCCAACAAAGAGCCTGTGCTCAAGATGCTTCCAGGTCAGCCCTCAGCTACGCCTCCCATGAACACAGCACAGGCCATGGGTGACCTATGGGCTCTATTCTGATCCTGCTTACACCCTATCGGCTTTACTAAAACAACGTCCATCCCTGGCCACGCTGAAGATGTTGGAATTATTTTCTTTTTTTTTTTTTTTTTTTTTTTTTTTTGAGACGGAGTCTCGCTCTTGTTACCCAGGCTGGAGTGCAATGGCGCGATCTCGGCTCACCGCAACCTCCGCCTCCTGGGCTCAGGCAATTCTCCTGCCTCAGCCTCCTGAGTAGCTGGGATTACAGGCACGCACCACCCTGCCCAGCTAGTTTTTTGTATTTTTAGTAGAGACGGGGTTTCACCATGTTGACCAGGATGGTCTCGATCTCTCGACCTCGTGATCCACCCGCCTCGGCCTCCCAAAGTGCTGGGATTACAGGCTTGAGCCACCGCGCCTGGCTGGAATTATTTTCTATAATGCCAGAGGAGTGATTGTATAGCAAAGATGGTATGACTTGAACATTGTTACTGTTGTGCCCATTCCATGTTCTAGCCCTGCGCCAACTTGGATACCAAATGCAGAAGAGGTCTTAGTGTATGCCTCATCTCCTCTGGGAAGCCTGCCTGGTGTACACCTGCATTTGGGGTGATGTGTGGAACTAATATTGAATGAAATCATGTTCAACACCCTGTGAGGAATGTGGTGCCAACCCTTGGTAAAGGTCCTACCTACAATGCCCAGAGTAACTTTCCTCAACTATCCCAGTGCCACTTCCTTCTTTTCTAGGGCCTAGAAAAGCGAATCCAAGCTTCTCAATTTTGCATTTGTGACACTCCCCTTCCCGATGTCCTCTTCCCTCCTCACCCTCATTGCCTTCCTAGCCTCGCCCTGCTCTCCCTCAGCACCTGGCTTGTTACCACCTTCATATGTCTTTGCTCCTGACTCAGGTTTCCCCAGCTCTCTCCACCAAACCAAGCAAACAAAACAGAACTTTTCTTTTTTTCAGGAGCCAGAGGTCACTGGTCTTGTTCTAGATTCGCAGCAACAGAGCAGCATTGCCTAACGTCTCTTCTTATACAAGCTCTCTTGCTAAAATGATATATTTGCAACTTTTTTGTGTGTCCAGCTTCCTAGTACTGTAGGCATTTAAGCAAATAACAGCAATACAACTTTATTTATATTTTTTATTTTTTTGAGACTGAGTCTCGCTCTGTTGCCCAGGCTGGAGTGCAGTGGCACAATCTCAGCTCACTGCAGTCTCTGCCTCCTGGGTTCAAGTGATTCTCCTGCCTCAGCCTCCCAAATAGCTGGGATTACAGGTGTACACTACCACACCTGGCTAATTTTTGTAGTACAGACGAGGTTTCACCATGTTAGCCAGGCTCATCTCAAACTCCTGACCTCAAGTGATCCACCTGCCTCAGCCTCCTAAAGTGGTATTACAGGTGTAAGCCACCATGCCCAGCCAATACAACTTTTTAATTGCCCACAAAAACATCACTCAAAAACCCTGCCCATCTGCCCATTTGGTGAACAAAGAATAGCAGAGGAGGTGAAAACATAAAACTGTTCAGTCTTC
The DNA here is from genome assembly GCF_048565385.1 of Saimiri boliviensis. NCBI lineage: Eukaryota > Metazoa > Chordata > Mammalia > Primates > Cebidae > Saimiri > Saimiri boliviensis. The sequence continues at coordinate 20,454,837 of NC_133452.1, read as the reverse complement.
ACAGTGCCCCTAGCAAAATTAAGCCTAATTAGTAGTCGAGTGTGGGTAAAATAGGGTAAGAATACAGATTTTCCTATTAGCAGAAGAGTAATTAAGATGACTTGCTTTAAAAAGAGCTTTGGGCTGGGCATGGTGGCTCACACCTGTAATCCCAGAACTTTCCGAGGCTGAGGCTGGTGGATCACTTGAGGTCAGAAGGTCGAGATTAGCCTGGCCAACATGGTGAAAGCTTGTCTTGACTAAAAATAACAAAAATTAGCTGGGCATGATGTCAGGTGCCTGTAGTCCCAGCTACTCAGGAGGCTGAGGCAGAAGAATGGCTTGAACCCAGGAGGCGGAGGTTGCAGTGAGCTAAGATCGCACCATTGCATTCCAGCATGAACAACAAGAGCGAGTCCCCCTCTTGAGAAAAAAAAAAAGAGTTTTGAAAATGAAGGGGATCTCCACATTCTGTCATTTAATAACAGGAAGCCCAGGCTTCTCTCAAATTTCCCATCAAAACACGGTTTCATAGCAACAGCCACTGAAAGGTAAGGTTCCTGTGATTTCGATTTTACTGTCCATTATGCATTGTTTGTGACTCAGTCTACATGGGTGAGAAATGTCAAACTTAAGATTAAATGTCTTTAGATGAGTGGAAAACAAAGATGAAATATATTTTTCAGTAACTAAAAAGCAACCAGTTTATTAAAAGCGACTGGTAAAAGTATGAATGCTGAGTGTATTTAAAGTTTCTTTTATTTAGCCTTTAATAGTTTTGATCGAAATCTCTGAAAATTCAACTGGTAAGAAAGATTAAGCTGAAACTTTACAGTGAAGATATAATAACTGAGAAATTTTAGTCTCCAAATACAAATAGTTTGGGGATTTTTTTTTTTTTTTTTTTTTTTTTTTTGAGACAGAGTTTTGCTCTGTCACCCAGGCTGGAGTGCAGAGGCATGATCTCAGCTCACTGCAACCTCTGCCTCCCAGGTTCAAGCAATTCTCTTGCCTCAGCCTCCCGAGTAGCTGAGATTACAGGCACCCACCACCATGCCTGGCTGATTTTTCTATTTTCAGTAGAAACCGTGTTTCACCCTATTGGCCAGGCTGGTCTCAATCTTCTGACCTCATGATCTACACGCCTCAGCCTCCCAAAGTGCTGGGATCACCGGTGTGAGCCACCGTGCCCGGCCCAAATAACTTTTTAACTTAAAAAAAAAAAAATCTGACTTCCAACAGCTCACTCAATCTTTTTTGGTGGGGAGGGGTTGAGGGGACAGGTTAGCAAATGCCAGTAGAATATATAACTGGAAACTGGCTTTAAGAGTTCACCTAAAACTGGTGGATTTTGGTTTTGTTCCCCTCCCCTATCCTTACCCGCTCCGAGCCTTTTTTTTTTTTTTTTTTTAACTGGTGTTTTATCTTTGATTCTCCTTCGGCCCTCACCCACGGTTCTCGTCCTTCTTCATCAACGTCTTTTCTTGCCTCTCTGTCCCCTTCTCTCACCATATCTTTTAGCTCCTCTACAACCTGGGGGTGCAGTGGTGTGGAGAAGCCGCAGGCCTGGGATTCCATCTGCTCTCCTTCCTGGAGCCCAGAGCAGGGCAGGAGAAGGCGGTGGCATCTCCAGCCTTCCAGCACTGGGGAAGAATGGGGTTCTTCTCGTTTGACATCTCCCTTTCTCCCCTGCCCCCAGGACTGGGCCACTTCTGGATGGGGCAGTGGGTCCCAGATCGGCTCACATTGAGAATATAAGAACTACAAACAAAATTTCTATTAAATTTTGTGTCACACACACACACACAAAAGAGTTCACCCAAAACCTAGAGAAGCAAAATAAAATAGGAAACATGGCCACTTTACGATAGACTAGCAGCAGTAACATGAAGCCAAGACTGCGCTGTGTGTAATCAAGGATACTTGATGAACACTATGTTCTGTACACACATCTTTGTTAAAGCCAGTTTCTCATACTTCATTGCAGCATTTGCAATTAAGGATAGGTTTGCCTTGAAATGGTAGGCTCCAACATTTTTACTACTTTGATTTTGCCCACTGGATCTACTGAATTCAGGCTTCAGATGTGAGTAGGTTATTTCTTCTCACTGCCCCGTGACCTGCAACCACCATTTCTCCCTTGCGCATTCATTCTTTCAGACTATATTTGAGAATCTTCTGTATGAATAATATGTATTTTCCTATATTTTTATGTGATAGTTTCTTATGTATTTAAAATGTTTTCTGTTGATGGCTAAGAATTATGTACAATAGCGAGGAGATAACTGCTCTTAGCAGTATGGTGAACCAGATATTCTGAATGGTAACCACCCCTCCCACCTCCTCCATACAACATCCACATGCTGAATAACTTACAGCAATCATACTGTGGTTTTGTTTGTTTGTTTGTTTGAGACGGAGTCTCCCTCTGTCACCCAGGCTGGAGTGCAACCTCCACCTTCGCGTAGAAGCAATTATCCTGCCTCAGCCTCCCAAATAGCTGGGGTTACAGGTGTGTGTGGTATACCACCACACCCAGCTAATTTTTGTTTTGTTTTGTTTTTTGTTTTTGGTGGGTTTTTTTGGTTTTTTGGTTTGTTTGTTGGAGATGGAGTTTCGCTCTTATTGCCCAGGCTAAAATGCAATGGTGCGATCTTGGCTCACTGCAACCTCCACCTCTCAGGTGCAAGCAATTCTCCTGCCTCAGCCTCCCAAATAGTTGGGGTTACAGGTGTATGCCACCACACCCAGCTAAATTTGTTGTTGTTGGTGGTGGTGGTGGTGGTGGTGGTGTTTTTTGTTTGAGATGAAGTTTTGCTCTTGTTGCCCAGGCTGAAGTATAATGGCATGAACTCAGCTCACTGCAACCTCCGCCTCCCAGGTTCAACTGATTCTTGTGCCTCAGCCTCCCAAATAGCTAGGATTACAGGTATGCACCACCAAGCCCGGCTAATTTTTTGTATTTTTAGTAGAGACAGGGTTTCGCCATATGGGCCAGGCTGGTCTCAAACCCCTGACCTCAGGTGATCTGCTCACCATGGCCTCCTAAAGTACTGGGATTACAGATGTGAGCCATCATGCCCAGCCGTAATCATACTCTTAAATGCATTGATGAGACTGCAAGACAGGGAAATTCCTCATGACCCACAAATATATTTACAAAATGATAAGCAGGCCACTAGCCAGGATGTTCCTGCCTGCACAGCCCGGGACTAAGGACTTCAGGTCACAGTGATGAGGGACATCTATAAAGATGAGGCTTTGGGCCTAAAAGAGAACTGGGAAGCTAAGCTGAGATCTTCACATGACGCTAGGAGACGATCATAGAAGGGCTCACCTAAAGCAAACTCGTCAGAGAAAAACTGGGCTAGAAAAAAACCAGCTGCATTTTCCCTGGTTCTCCAATGATGGGGGTATATAGATGGGAGATCTTAACACTACACATGTTTCCCCTGATATTCTGTCAACTTTCATCAAGGTCTAGGGGTCAAAAATATATTATGCTTGCACATGGAAAGTCCAAGTCAGAAATGAAAGTGGCCCCCAGTGATCATCATCTGCAGTCTGAAAGGTAAATATGCATCCTTTCCGGAGAAAAGTGTCTTCATTTTAGGTACCTTAGGAGTCCCAACATATGTCCTCCCAATTTAAGGTGGAAAAAAATCTGAAACATGTAAGAAAATAAGTCACTATGCACAAGGGTCAGCAGGAAAACTTTTTTAATTCTTAAGAAATTAAGATACCGGAATTATCAAAAACACAATAGAATTATGTAAATAAAACAGAGTGGAAGCAAATGAGCCAAGAACAACAGACAATCAAAATTAACCAGGCAAATTCTAGAAAGAATCAAACAGAACTCCTAAAAAAAAAAAAAACTGAAATTAAAAATTCAGTAGATAGGTTAAATAGGAGACTGGGCTTATATGAAAAAGAATGGGTGCCCTGGAATATAGACCTGAAAAAAGTATTCAGAATGCACTATCTGGAAAATATGAGTTGAGATGTAAAGAACAAAATGAGAAAGTCTTACAAAAAACGGACTAAGATTACAAAAGGAAGTCATAGAATGTGAAGAGAGACTATTTGAAGAGAAAATGGCAGAGAAGTCTCCAGAATAATAAAAAACATGAAGCCATCAGACACAGAATATAACAAGAAATATAAAGGAAATCCCTATCTAGACACATCACAGTGAAATTCTAGAATACTAAAGACAAGGAAAACCTTAAAAGCAGCCAGAGACCTTTTCAACAAATAGTGCCAGTGCCAGTCGATGTTCATAAGCAAAAAAAAAAAAAAAACCCAAAATCTCAAAATGGATCACAGACTTAAATGTAAAACTAGACAATTTTTAGACAAAAATTAAAAGTATGAGAAACATTTCAGAAGCTAGTGCTCAGCAGAGTTCTAACTTTTTTTTTTTTTTTTTTGAGACAGAGTTTTGCTCTTGTTACCCAGGCTGGAGTGCAATGGCGCGATCTCGGCTCACCGCAACCTCCGCCTCCTGGGTTCAGGCAATTCTCCTGCCTCAGCTTCCTGAGTAGCTGGGATTACAGGCACGCGCCACCATGCCCAGCTAATTTTTTGTATTTTTAGTAGAGACAGGGTTTCACCATGTTGACCAGGATGGTCTCGATCTCTTGACTTCGTGATCCACCCGCCTCGGCCTCCCAAAGTGCTGGGATTACAGGCGTGAGCCACCGCGCCCGGCCCAGAGTTCTAACTTTTGACACCAAAAGCACAATCCGTAAAAGGAAAAACTGATAAACTGCAGAAAAATTAAAATCTTGTACTCTACAAAACTCTGTTAAGAAGATTAAAAGACAGGCTATACATCAGAGGCTAGAGACGCGGTGGCTCATACCTATAATCCCAGCATTTTGGGAGGCCAAGGTGGGAGAACTGCTTGAGACCAGCAGTTCGAGGCCAACCTGGGCAACACAGGGACCTCGTCTCTACAAATAACAAAAAAAAAAATTGCTGGGTATGGTGGCAGGCACCTGTAGTCCCAGCTACTAAGTGGCTGAGGTGGAAGGACTGCTTGAGCCCTGGAGGTCGAGGCTGCAGTGAGCTGTGATCGCATCACTGTACTCCAGCCTGAGTGATAGAGCGAGACTGTCCCAAAAAAGAAAAAAAAAAAAAAAAGGAAAGACAAGCTATGCATTGGGAGGAAACATCTGCAAGCAACATATCTGACAAAAAAAAAAAAAAAAAAAAACTAGTGTGCAGAATCAAGAGCTCTCAAAACTCAAATATCAAAAAACCTAAAAATTCAATTAGATGTAAAATAACTTATCACCAAACAGGATAGGCAGATGGCAAAATGAATGCATGAAAAGACACTCAACATTACCAATTAAATACAGGCCGGGTGCAATGACTCACTCCTGTAATCCCAGCACTTTGGGAGGCTGAGGCAGGTGGATCAGCTGAGGTCTGGAGTTCAAGACCAGCCTGACCAACACGGAGAAACCCCACCTCTACTAAGGATACAAAAGTAGCTGGGTGTGGTGTCACATTCCTGTAATCCCAGCTACTCAGGAGGCTGAGGCAGGAGAATCACTCAAACCCAAGAGGCAGAGGTTGCAGTAAGCTGAGATCATGCCACTGCACTCCACCCTGAGCAACCAGACTCCATCCCAAATAAATGAATAAAACAAAATAAAATAAAAGTGAGCTATTGATCCAGCAACAACCTGGGAGAATCTCTGAAGAATAAGGCTGACTGCAGCAAAACAAAGCCAATCCCAAAAAGAGGTTTGGTTTATAATCCTGTAAGACACAAACCCGAACATTTAATCCTGCATGGTGAAAATCCCAAGATCGAAGTGCCTGATCTAAAATCCATAACGTCTAAAATTCCAAAAATCACAATCACAGGATACTGGCATTGTGTTAGGTAGAACTACAACTTTCTCACTGTCTTTATTTGGAAATTAAGTATGGTTTAAGGAGGTATGTATGGGTGCCAAGTTGATAAGAGGTAATTTTAGGCATCAAGTAGACTGGATTAAGCAATACCTAGAAACTTGTTACGATTTTGAGTGTGTCTGTGCAAGCGTTTCCAGAGATTAGCATCTGAGTGAAACCCGTGGAAGACACTGGTTGTTCTTAAAGTATTTCAGATGACTGCAGTTACAAAACTGAGTGTACACAATTACCAACCATCAGGCTATGCATTGATACATTTCCCTTTTTGACCTATTTCTTTATAAACACGATTCATCTATACCCATGTGACTGTCATTAGTAGGGCGAAGAATTGGTTATGCTTGCAAAAATAAGTAATTATTGCCTATTTTATTGTGTAAAGTGGCCTGTGTTTTGTCATGTGTTAGTATTTCTCAAATAAATCCTTTTTTACAAATGTAAATAACCTGAGGTCAGGAGTTCAAGACCAGCCTGGCCAACATGGTGAAACCTGTCTCTACTAAAAATACAAAACTTAGTCAGGCACGGTGGCGCACACCTGTAGTCCCAGCTACTTGGGGAGGCTGAGGCAGAAGAATCACTTGAAACTGGGAGGTAGAAGTTGCAGTAAGCTGAGATCGCGCCACTGCACTCCAGCCTGAGTGACAGAGAAAGACTCTGTCTCAAAAAAAAAAAAAAAAAAAAAAAGTAAATAAGTATCTTTTAAAGAGTTTTAAAATTATTCTTTCCAGAATTATATATTTTGGATTGATTTTCAGGATTTCAACCTTCATGATTATGGCATTTATGTACTACAGAATTATGATTGGCTCCCTCAAAAGGCTACATAATATAGAATTCCACTTATATGAAATCCTTGAAAAGACATAATTATAGAAATGGAGAATAGATCAGTGGTTGACAGCAGTGAAGAAGAAAACAGAAGTGGCAGGGAAATAGATGTGCCTATAAAAGGATGGCAAGAGGGGTGCTGGTGGTGATGGAAACATTCTGTATCTCCACCGTGTCCATGTCGGCATCTAGGTTAATACTGTACTAGAATTTTACAAGATGATATCACTGGGAGAAAGTAGGCAAAGGGTACACAGGTTCTCTCTGTATTATTTCTTACGATTGCACGCCAATCTCCAACTGACTTCAAAATTGAAAGTTTAATTAACAGCAAAAAAGCAATCAGAAAGAAGTCACATTATATCCAAAAGAATGACATTTGGAATGACAAAAGATTTCTCCCCGTTAGTAACAAAAGTAAAGACAGTAGACTGATTCTTCAAAGTACTGGAAAAAAAAAAAACCTGTCAATTTAGAATTATGTACACATAAAATCAGCTTTATAGAATGAGTGACTTTAAAACATTTTCGATAAATGTAAACTAAGAGTTTGTTAGCAACAGCTGTCACTGGAGGAACATCAAAGGATGTGCTTCCGAAAGAAGGAAAATTATCCTAGGTGAAAGGCCCGAGACGCAAGAATGAGTAAAGAAACACTTCCAACATATAATGTAAACCAAAAATCATCTGTACAAAAGCAGTAACAATCAGAGGTCTAATATTTTTTCTAAGAAACGGTTCCTCACTATGTTGCCCAGGCTGGAATGCAGTGGCTGGTCACAGGCACAGTCATGGCGAACTGCAGCCTCTAACTCCCGCCCTCAAGGGATCCTCCTGCCTCAGCCATTCAGCAACCGGAACTACAGGTGTGCACCACTGAGTCCAGCTCAAGGTCTAATTTTAAGGATAGAAATCATAAGCTATGACTAAAATACTAGATGGTTGTAACACAAAAGTTGCAAAAGGGGTGACTTAGCGAGTTCCAAGACTTTCAATTAGGAGGGTAAAGATAGAGCATTACACTTTTTAAGTATGGATGTAATATTCCAAAGCAATTCCCCAAAACAAAGAGGGGCAGAGCAATGAGGGCAGAATTTTAAAAATTTTTTGATTTCAAAAGAAAAAAAAAGGATGAAAAAAAAAACGTAAAAAGCACAAAATAAGGTGGTAAGAAATAAATCCAAATACATCCATAAACATAAAAATAAGCTCACCAGTTAAAGTTCAGATTAAATTTAAAAATAATCAGCCAGGTGCGGTGGCTCGCCCCTGTAATCCCAGCACTTTGGGAGGCTGAGGCTGGTGGACCACAAGGTCAGAAGTTTGAGACCAGCCTGGCCAATATGGTGAAACCCAGTCTCTATTTAGAAGAAAAAAAAATGTATATATATACACACAAAAATTAGCCAGGCATGGTGGTGGCTACCTGTAGTCCCAGCTACTCAGGAGGCTGAGATGGAAGAATTGCTTGAACCCGGGAGGCAGATGTTGCAATGAGCTGAGATTCCGCCACTGCACTCCAGCCTGGGCGACAAAGCGAGACTCTGTCTCAAAAAATAATAATAATCTAGCTATATGCTATTTATGAGACACACTAAAATATAAGAACATTCAACAAAGCAAAATGACAGTAAAAATCTATCAGCTAAAATCTACCAGCTAAACTATGTGCACCTCCATGAAAAAATTAAAAATTTCATTGAAAATAAATTCCCAGAAAAATGTAATGAAAATGACTAACACTAAAGAAATAGAAAGACTAATAATTCTATAATTTTTGAAACCTAATCAATGAAGAATTTTTCTCACAAAAAATGCAAAGTTCAGACAATTTTATAGGCAAGCTCTATGCAGCTTTTAAGGAACAGATAATTTAAATATTTTTCTTTTCTTCCAAGAGAACAGAAAGGGAGAGAAAGAGAAAGACAGAACTCCCTTATTCTTAGTATCCACAATCTATTAAATATAAAAAGACAACCTACTATATAGCCGAGGTAAGATTTGCAGGACAGAATATTGGGTTTCTCTTGAGTCTTCAGCTAAACACCAAGCGGTGTATGGATGTGAGGTAATTACACATGGCTGGGAAGAACCAGCACAAAGGAACAAGAAATACAACTGGGAGCTCAATAGGGCTCAGAGTAGTTCATGTTCCCAACTTTGTAACCAGAAGGATTATTCAGAACGGTATGACCTTCACAGTGGGTCAAATTTGCACTAAACTGTACCGGAACTGTCTCACTAAGCTGAAAAGCAAGCTACCAAATGATCAGATTGTTTCCAAGTAACTTTATGTCCCCAGACAGAGTTCAAGATACTTAAATAAAAGAACTTAAGCACTCAATGTTAAAAACAGAAATTACCAGGCGCATAATGAAGGAAATTACAACCCAATACGGGCAGGGTGGGGATGGGTTAGGGTCAGAATCAATCACTAGAAACAGACCCCCAAAAAGATGCAGATGACAGAATGTGCAAGTACACTGAAACAGCTACTACCAGTACACTCCAAATGTTAAAAACAGAGGAAGGCATGAGCATGTGAAGGAGACACATGAGAGATAATGTCCCAGACACAGCTTCTAAAAACTAAAATGTCTGAGGTGAAAAATACCTGGATACAGGCCAGGCGCGGTGGCTCAAGCCTGTAATCCCAGCACTTTGGGAGGCCGAGGCAGGTGGATCACGAGGTCGAGAGATCGAGACCATCCTGGTCAACATGGTGAAACCCCGTCTCTACTAAAAATCCAAAAAATTAGCTGGACATGTTGGCATGTGCCTGTATTCCCAGCTAGTCAGGAGGCTGAGGCAGGAGAATTGCCTGAACCCAGGAGGCGGAGGTTGCGGTGAGCCGAGATCGCGCCATTGCACTCCAGCCTCGGTAACAAGAGCGAAACTCCGTCTCAAAAAAAAAAAAAAAATACCTGGATACAATTAAAAAGGAAATTAGATACTTCAGAAGGAAAGATTAATGAACAATGAGGACACAGCAGTGGAAACTACCCAACATGAAACACAGCAAGAAAAAGGCTTTTTAAAAAGCTGAGCAGAGCATCAGCACACTGGGAGACAACTTTGAGGGGCCTACCGTACATCCAAGTCATCGGAGCCCCAGGAGAAGCATGAGAGGAGCAGAGAGACAGAAGAACAAAACAGAAGAAAAAAATGCCCCCAAATTTGAAAACCATAAACCCACAGGTAAAATAGCTAAAGCAGAAGAAATACGAAAAAAAAAAAAAAAAAAAAAAAAAAAAAAAAACAGTATCAAGCACATATCAAACTGCTTACAAAGTGACAGAGAGAAAACCTTAAAAGCAGCCAGGAAAAAAAGGACATCTTACACATGGAAGAACAGAGAATAATCTTGCTGGAAATCACAGTAAGATACCACTTAACATCCACTAGGTTGGCAAATTTTTAAGTCTGAACTTAACAAGTGTTGGAGATGCTATGAAACAAAGGTAACTCACAGTGCCAGGAGGGGTATAAACTAGTACAGCCACTTCAGAATCGAATTTGGCATTATTTTATCAACATATCGAACAATATAATTCCTAGACAATGTTCACAGCAGCATTTTTTCAATAGCAAAAATAAACAGAACTCAAATGTCCATCAAGAGAAAAGCTGTAGTATATTCATATAATACTACATAGCAATAAAAATCAAAGAAAGTCACAGAAGTAAACATTTTGCCATTTATATAAAATCCAGAAACATACAAAATTAACACTTCATTTACAGATACATACATATGTTGTAAAACTATAATAAGCAAATGACAAACACAAAATTCCAAATAATTACTTGAGAGGGAGAGGACACTTAAGGGACTTCTAAAATGGAGGCAATATTCTGTATCTTAAGCTGGCTGATGAGGACACAGATATTTACATCTATTATCCCTTTACTTTATATATACATGCTTATGTATTTTTGTAGTATGAAATACTTCATTAAAAAAAGAGTGAAAATGTAAAAGATTTCAAAAATGAAGACTACCATTTATGTTTAACAATAAAATTAGTGTAAAAAAGTATACAAAGAAAATGTTCAGTTCTTTATTTTTCAGTGCCCTATATAATCAGTATTAATCTAAAGGGCCACAATCCTAGTATGAAAAAAAAAATAACAAGCTTTGACACAAAATCTAAGCATCTGCTTTCCTGGCACTCTAAGTTAGACAAGAGTAAATATGTTAGCCACTCGATTCTGCCTCTTCATCTTTCATCTGTACTTAGATTTTTCTTTATCTTTGGATTTCTTTGGACTTCTGCTTCGGTCTCTCTTTTTACCCCTTTCTCTTTCGTAAAGATCTGTTTGGTATTTGGATTTGTGACTATTACTATAATGGCCATCCCTCTCTCGAGATCGGCTACGACTTTGGTTCTGAGTTCGGTCTCTCTTCTCACTCTTCTGTTTCTCCCAACAGCTTTCTTCTTCTTCATAGTGACCAAACCCCATTTCTCTATAGATATCCTGTCAAAGGAAGGGAGAATTACAAGTGAATCAGTAAAATCATCATGTTGTGGCCATTTTCAATTAATAAAACTTAGAAAGACTATCATTAACAAGCTGTTATAACAGCTCAAATGTGAACACCACTAATGTCAAGAATCTTATAAATTACAAAGCAATAAAATAATTCAGAAAAAGGTTTAACTTTTTTTTAAACAACTTCATTGCTTTGTATTTAATATTTTGGCTGAAATGAAGGATCACATCCAAAAATAAAATGAAACAGCTCAACTGAAATTAGAACATGTCTTTAGAAAAGTGCTGCAATATCAAAAATTCTGATTATTATAGTCTTATTCCCACCTCCCCATCCTTCACTCCCCCAAAATGTGGCCCCATTATTGATCTGCAATAAAACTACTAAAATCCCCACAAGAATCCTGTGAGAAGATATCACTAAAATAACTCAGCAGGAAGAGATCTTAGAAAGTCAGTAAGTCTTAAATGAAAAGAAAATGGGTAATGTATACTTGGGTCTGAGCAATTCATTTTTAAAGTGTTTGATTTTATAACAGCTCCTCTCTAGATCTTCAAATACATCCTCTATGTTCAGAAACACAGAAGCTAGAGAGGAGAATTTTTTTTGAGACAAGGTCTCGCTCTGTCACCCAGGCAGGAATTAAGTGGTACAATCACAGCTCACTGCAGCTTCAACCTCCCAGGCTCAACCGATTCTCCCACTTCAGCCTCCCAAAGTACTGGGATTAGCCTCCCAAATTAGCCATGTGCCATCACACCTGGCTAATTTTTGTATTTTTTGTAGAGATGGGCTTCACCATGTTCCCCAGGCTGGTCTCAAACTCCTAGGCTCAAGCGATCCCCTCTCACCTCAGCCTCCCAAAGAACTGGGATTACAGGTATGAGCCACCTCACCCAGCTGACCAGGCTTACGTTAAAATTATTACATTTCTTTAAAATGAGTTTAAAAACACTGGAAGAATCCTTTGCCCCAAAGATAATAAAACTGCTAAATTTAATTCTACTCTTAGACTAGAGCCAATGCTTTTTCAAGAGATACTTTGTAAAATTCAACTTTAAGATTGCCCAAGGGAAAGGCAAAATTGTAAGGACTGAACTCTCAAGGGTCTCAACTCTATCACCAGACATTACTGTAGTAGATATAAATGTGAAGGTTTAAAATCCAGAGTGATGAATACCCATGGTTAAGGACTGGGTTTTAAGCAAATTATTAATTATTCCATATACTGTCTAGATACTGTATACCTTGAGTTTGGCAGTGTGTGAAAACAGACATAACATGATTGTTATTGTAATAATCACAGTGTTTGTGGAATACAACATTATAAACCGATTTGTGATTTTCCACACAATCCAAATAGTTCTTGTCATATCATAAGAGTCCCTGAGGTAGAAAAAATGAGTAGGCATTTTGGTTTAGCCCTTTACCATATATTTTCTAGTAAATTGTGACATTTCTAGATAAAAGAATTTTTGTGCTTCCAACATATACAAAATAGAAATATCCATATAGTGTTATATCTGTACATCTTATCCTTATTTCTGTATTGGTTGAGACAAACTTTTAAAACGCAGAGACTGTTGGCTGATATATAACTTCATCAAATCCTCAGCATGTTATTATACAAATGGGCACTTAAGTGCTTTGAGTATTTAAACTAAAAGAGATAAAAGATTATGTAGCACTTAATTCTTTTAAAAAATTGAGGAAGCTGAATATTTGAACTGGACTGAAACTTTAAAATCACTCCTACTTGGGAGTAGTTTTCAAAGCTACACAAGCTTTGAAGTCAAGCAGATCTGGGTCAAGGAGTCTTTAACATTTAGGAGTTGTGTCAATCAAGAAGTACTCTTAAGGTTAGACTAATTAGAGAAGGTTTCATGGAGAAGTCAGGATTTCAGATGAGCCTCAGAGGATAAGTGAGCTTGGGTCTGACTAGGCTGCAAGAAGGCTAATGAAAGTAGCGTATAAGTGAAAACTGGAAAGCAAGGAAAACTGAGCACTGTATGTATGAAGGGGAAAAGTTTAAGTGGCTGAATGAGGCCACGTAAGAGCTGATCCTTTAAGTACACGCTTTAGGAGTGCAATATTATCCTCATTCTAGAAACAGGGAAACTGAGACTCGAGATCTGCACAGGTTGGAAATAATTATTTAATCAATCAGTAACTTGACATCCAAAATTAAAAAGGGGGGAGCGGTACAGAATAATGGGGAAAAAAACGCAACACCTGACTGAATCAAATAAATGTTAAAATTCTAGCTCTCACACTAAACTATAAAGGCCTAAGAGCCTGTGGGATCAGCATCTTCATCTCTAAAGTGAAAGAAATGAATTAGATACGCTCTAGGTCCTTTCCAGTATGAACTTCTAAAACTTGTATTATTTATACATTTAAAACATAAGACAAGATGATTAAACCACCATGTGGCCAAAAAAGGAAGAAAAAAACAAAGAACACAAAATGGCCAATTTAAAGAACCTAACAAATGACTTAACATAAGCAGTCAAAAAATGTCTTGCTCAGGTCTCTGGGACTAAATCAAAGATCTGGTTAAATCTTAATCATCAAAATAACATTAAATCACTAAAATGACAGCAAAATACAGTCAAGAATACAAATATTATGAAAACCCGGGTGGAAAACGGACAACCAGCATGAACACTTGTCAGTAAGGCAACCCCCAGCTGAATGCTCATTTCCTGTAACCCCAGTAAAACCCAAACCTCAACAACACTAAAACCACTTCTGGAATTAAGACATGAGATGGAAAATTAAACAGAGACGTTTTCGAATTGATAAGCATATACTCAATAAAAAACAAAGAATTTGAAGAAATAAGTTTAAATACTCTTGGGAAACCAGACCTACCAAGCAAAACACCAACAAATAGGAAAATATGAACTATAGCTGAAATTTGTCTAGTACTGAAAATTCTCTTTAAAGAATTTAAAAAAGGAAAGCAATCAAAATAATTTAAAAAATTGGGGGCCACTGAAATCTTAAATACTGATGCTGAGTTTTATTAGAAAGAGAAATTAATGTAGCTACATTATTAAATCAAAGTATAAAATGTTTTAAAAATGTAATTTAAAGAGAGAAGTAAAATTTGATCATTTTTCAGCATTTAATAATTTTATAGTTAATACTGCCCTAAAATTAAAACTTAAAACTGCCTTAAAATTCTTTTAAAAAATACTAATAGCATTCCCCCAAAATCTTGATGCTTTTACTTCAAGCAAAATGAGAAGGATATTTGCTACTGTAACGTTTCAAGTAATCAAACAGCAGAATCGAAAAGATTCACACAAAAAAACACAACCAGTCTGAATTTTTTTAGACCTCTGATTATATCAAACACACCAATGTTTATTTATCTCAGGCTTAAATTCATTGAAGTTTCCATGTACAAGGGCAGGATGCAAAGTTGGAGATAAAAGCAGCACATGGAGGGGGAAGGAATTCAGAGTTTTTAGTGGAAAACACGTTAAACATTCATAGGAATGTGATCCAGTCACCAGTGAAAAAGACTGATGTGACCTTAGATTAAAGTAATCCATAGAGTACAGACATTTAAGAAGGAGGAGATGTGTTCCTGTTAGATCACAGTGGAATACTGTACTATGAGACAAATTTTATTAAAATAACAATAGAGTTCAGGAAAGAAAACTGACAAGAATATACCCCAGGTAAGAAGAGCAGCAAGAGTAGTTAGGAGTCCAAGTAGGAAGTTAAACTATGGTTCCACTACTTACTCGCTGTGTAAAACTATGGGCAAGTAACAACTTTTTTTGTTCTCGCTTCCTTTGTTGTGTGAAAAGGGAAAGATAAAACCCACCTCACATTGTAAGGACCAAAAAATATGTTAACTGCTACTGCTACTACTACTGCTTTTTTCTTTTTCTTATTTAAATTTTTTTGCAGAGACTGAGTCTCACTATGTTGCCCAGGCTGGTCTTGAACTCTGGGCTCAAGCGATTCTCCTGCCTCAGCCTCCCAACATCCTGGGATTACAAGCATGAGCCACTGCACCTGGCCTACTACTACTTTTATTACCACCACTGATTCATGTGAGAAATATTTGAAGGAACCAACAAAAGTATGGCCTAAAAACGGGACGAGGCATGAATGACAGCATTCTTTAAATAGCTACAGGGCTATGGAAAGAAGAAATTCTATCTCTGCTGGATTATAGCAAAGAGGTAAGAACATATGACAAATATTTACTTGCTAAATTTTTTTTAAATGAATAACCCATAAAACACATAAAATACCCACAGAGGGAAGAAGGAAATGGGAAAGGAACAAGAACAGAAGCTAGGTTCTCTACATGTGCCATTTTGTAGATTTCACTTTGGAAACAGTTTTTAAAACTACAAAACAAAAAATTGTTAAAGCAACCCTTAAACACTAAAAATAAAAAGAAACAATTTAACTGAAATATAAATCTAGTTAATGTCATAACCACAGAGAGAAACTATTTCAAGTAACTCTAAAACTAGGAATTTGCTTCAACAGTTTAAAAAAAAAAAGTAGTAACAATAATAGCCAGCATAGAAAATGTTTGCACAGGCATTTTTTTTTTTTCACTTAATCTTAACAACATGCCTGTAAAGTATCTCTCACTTTTCACAGAGGATGAAACTGTGGCTCAGAAAGTTAAAGAACTTGTCAAGGTCACTTTGATGATTAGCAGTATATCAACGTAAACCTAGCTCTCCTGACAGCAAATCCTTGACTCCGCCTATCACACTACATTTCTTTACTTCACATTCTCATCATCTTGAGTTTCGTCCCTTCTCAGCTCAACCCACTGAAATTGTTCTCATCTATCAGGGCCCAGCTCATATGCCTCTATGTGGTAAAACAAAAGCAAAGAGCTCTGATGGAAAAAAAATCAGTATTTTTTTGGAGACACGGTCTGGCTCTGTTGCCCAGGCTGAAGTGCAGTGGCACGATCTGGGCTCACTGCAGCCTCAACCTCTTGGGCTCAAGAGATCCTCCCAAGTAGCTGAGACCATAGGTGTACACCACCAGGCCTGGCTAATTTTTTTTTTTTTTTTTTGTATTTTTTGTAGAGATGGGATTTCACCATGTTGCCCAGACTGGTCTTGAACTCTTGAGCTCAAGCTATCTGCCTGCCTTGGCCTCCCAAAGTGCTAGGATTACAGGCATGAGCCACCAGCACCCGGCCTGTAAACTGTTTTTTATTTAACTAAGAACAAAAACACAGGTTGGAAATAATTACTTTTCTTCACACTAAATTTTCTTTGGGGAATTTTTATTATTGTTTTTAAAAGTGTGTTGTTCAGGACAGCTTTTAGGATGCTCAAGCTATCAGTGCTGTTTTTATTTCTTATATACAATATGGAAGAATATAAATGTTTTGTAGGACATAAAATCTCAAGAGCCCTTAAGAGTTATACATCACACCTGATGATAAATTAAGCCGATAAATGACAAAATCTTTTTCAGGACAACCACACCTGTTTTTGATGGGAATAAATGAGTATCCACAGGTATGGAAATCACTTTTGCTTCACAGTGTGGAAGTATTTGATACATTATGTCAAAAATGACCTTTTATTATTTGTGATAAATATGTTTGAAAATTAAAACCCAATACCCCAGTTCAAACATTCTACTTCTTAGGAACACATCCATCTCTGCTTAGAATGATCCCTTAACTCCTAAGTGGTATCACTAAGGCATCATTTACAGAGGGATAAAATACTTATTTCTCCACATCTAAGTCTGGACATTAGAGGTACCTGATTAGGATTTTTGATTGGCATGTAGTCCTCATCTTCTTTTTCTTCAGAGCAGTGACGGGTTTTCTTCTTGTGTTTTTTACTTGTGTGTGAGTGACTTGATTTTGAGTCTTCGGCCTGCTCATCTAGTATAAGATCATATTTTGCACTGCAGCAGTTAGTTAAGGATAAATGTGAGAAATAATACTGGTAAGACATCAAAACTTAAGAATCTCGTAAACAAAGATTATAGGCTAAAAGTAACTTTAAAGCAAAAAGCATCTCAAAAGAATAGAGTACATTTCTTAAACAAAACTAACATTTTCTTTCATTATACAGTCAGGATAAATGGAAAGAATCCTAATCCTAAACAATCTTAAAATAACAACTAGTAGGCAAAAAAATAGAGGGGAAAATAAACATGTTTGTCAATAATAATAAACAGAAAATGAGGGACATCTTTAACCAGAAAAAAATAAGATATTATAAATTCCAATGCCCAGAAAAGCTGTATAAGATAGCAGGTATGTCCCTTCTTTTAGTTCAGTCCTATAGGAGGAAATTCAGCAATGCATATCAAGTTATCATGTTTAAATTCTTTTTTTTTTTGTTTTTGAGATAGTCTTGCCCTGTCGCCCACGCTGGAGTGCAATGGCGCAATCTCAGCTCACTGAAACCTCTGTTTCCTGGGTCCAAGCGATTCTCCTGCCTCAGCCCTCCGAGTAGCTGGGATTACAGCTGCTCACCACAACACCCGGCTAATTTTTTGGTTTTTTTTTTTTTTTTTTTTTTTGAGACAGAATCTTACTCTGGTTGCTCAAGCTGAAGTGCAATGGCACAATCTCGGCTCACTGCAACCGTTGCCTCCCAAGTAGCTGGGATTACAGGCACCCGCCAAGACACCCAGCTAATTTTTCGTATTTTCAGTAGAGACGGGGTTTCACAATGTTGGCCAGGCTGGTCTCAAACTTCTGACCTCAGGTGATCCACCTGCCTTGGCTTCCCAAAGTGCTGAGAGTACAGGCATGAGCCACCATGCCCAGCCTTTTGTATCTTTAGTAGAGACAGGGTTTCACCATGTTGGCTAGGCTGGTCTCAACTCCTGACCTTGTGATCCGCGCCCCCCTCCGCCTCCCCACCAGGATCACAGGCATGAGCCACCACGCCTGGCCATCATGTTTAAATTCTAGTAAGAATTTATAAATAAAGTTAAATGAACAAAAATATACAAAATAGCCAGGTGTGGTGGCTCACACCTGTAATCCCAGCACTTTGGGAAGCAGAGATAGGCAAATCACTTGAGGCCAGAAGTTCGAGAGCAGCCTGGCCAACATGGTGAAACCCCATCTCCACTAAAAATACAATAATTAGCCTGGCGTGGTGGCACACACCTATAATAACCCCGGATACTTGGGAGGCTGAGGCAGAACCATTTGAACCCAGGAGGCAGAGGCTTCCGTGAGCTGGGGTGGCACCACTGCACTCCAGCCTGGGTGACAGAGTGGGAATCTATCTCAAAAAAAAATTTTTTTTAAAGCATAATAGGATTACTTTTAGTATCAAAGTGGGAACAACAAAATACCTAGTAATAAAGTTATACTTAAACGCATTATAGTACTTCAAAGAGATATTATAAAGGAAGTTAACAACGATAAATGTTACAGAAAAAAAAAACCTAGAAAGGTGTTTATAAAAATTAGCATGAAAAAAGCTTGAAGCAAATACTACATATACTATACAACAATTATAACTTTACATAAGACAAAGGCTTGAAAGAAACAAGGAGAAATAAAAAGTATCTGTCTAGGTGATGAACCTACGAATGAATCCTTTTAAATTTCATATACTTCTTAATGTTTTAATTCATAGATAAGTATTTTCTTAAATATAATATCTTAGCATAAGATAAAATATATAATAGTTACCACTTCTGCCGAAAATCATCTCAACCTCAAAGGTGGGTTTTGAGGAAGGCAGACATGGGCAGCAATGGTGGTTTTCAAAAGAAAGCTTATGAGGAAGCCCAACAGGCAGAGCTATGCTAGTTCCCTGTGGGACTACAGTGAACACTTCCATCAGGACTCAGGTCGGCTTCACAAAGCCACAGTTCCACATTCTTCACAGGAACGTCTCACTTCTACATAAAAGCAAATGAAAGACACTGTCCCTCCTGGCTTCCCAAGAGATAGCTGAAGGTCAGTCAGCTCACACCATCCTGTTACAACTCCATTATCTCCCACTTCTTCCCCCTTTTTAACACGCCACACTGTTTCCAGGGCATCTTCTGGATCTTGCCTGTTCCAGATACACAGTCCATAGCTCCTGCCTATGATTTCATCCTAATGTGTGCTCTGCACATGCTGCTCTCTCTATCCAAATTCTTCAGAGCAGTGTTCTTCTTTCCATTTTTTTTTTTTTTCCTGAGACTGAGTGTTGGTCTGTTACGCAGGCTGGAGTGCAGTGGCCCAATCTCGCCTCCCTGAAACCTCCCCGTCCCTAGTTCAAGCAGTTCTCTTGCCTCAGCCTCCCAAGTTGCTATGATTACAGGTATATACTACCACACCTGGCTAATTTTTGTATTTTTAGTAGAGATGGAGTTTCACCATATTGGACAGGATGGTCTCAAACTCATGACCTCAAGTGATCCACCCACCTCGGCCTCCCAAAGTACTGGGATTATAGGCATGAGCCACTGCACCGGGCTCAGAGCAGTGTTTTTCAAACTGATGACTATAATGCATCAATGGGATACAAAATCTATTTAGTGGGTCACAACAGCATTTTTAAAAAATACAGAAATATAGTATATGCCACCTAAAATTTGTATTTTATTAACCTTTTGATTTGTGTGTGTGTGTGTGTGTGTGTGTGTGTGTGTGTGTGACTGTACTGTGACTGTACTGAGTTAAGTTAAAATCTGTATTTAAAAAAAAAAAATGGAGACAGGGTCTCACTATGTTTCCCTGACTGTTCTCAAACTTCAGGGCTCAAGCAGTCCTCCCAACTTGGCCTCCCAAAGTGCTGGAATTAAAGGCATGAACCACTGTACCCAGCCTATTTCTTAAATGATGGATCACATGAAAGAAGACAGCATTCCACCTCAGCCCTCCTATCTCCCATATTAGTGTCGCAGCTTTAATGTCACTTTTTTCAGTGTTGAGGGTATTCTCTAACATCTCGCCCCCTATTAAGAGTCCCAAATCCCTTTGCAATATTTCTTTGCAATAGTTTAGACATATTTAGTTAATGGTAATTACTCTATGTCTGTTCTTTTTCCCCACTGTAACAATAAAATGTAAGCTCTGGCCAGGCACAGTAGCTTACACCTGTAATCCCAGCACTTTGGGAGGCTGAGGCAGGCGGATCACGAGGTCAAGAGATCGAGACCATCCTGGCCAACAAGGTGAAACCCTGTCTCTACTAAAAATACAAAAATTAGCTGGGCGTGGTGGCGCGTGCCTGTAGTCCCAGCTACTAGGGAGGCTAAGGCAGGAGAATTGCTTGAACTCGGTAGGCGAAAGTTGCAGTGAGCCAAGATCCTGCCACTGCACTCCAGCCTAGTGCCTGGCGATGGAGTGAGACTCTCAAAAAAAAAAAAAAAAAAAAAAGTAAGCTCTATGTGGGCAGGAACTGAATATCTTCCACTGCTAAACTGAGTATATGATAGATGCTAAATAAGTTATCTGTAATATGACTTGTCATATCTTCAAGACACTTGTTGTATTTCTTGCTTCCTCACTTGCCCACTATCTCATACCTACCACTAAAATCAACAGTTTTAGAAGACATCAAATCCCTCCCTTTGAATAAAACACAAATTTGTGGGCTCACTGCCCTCTTCTCCAGTTTCTTCCCTCAGGCCTAGTTGGGCCAAGTTACTTCCTTCTCCTACTTCTATTTTTGATTGTTCTTATTAAGAATCTATATTTACAGTAATTTCTTTCTCTCAAGGCCCATAAAGTAGATGCCACCATGCCTTAATTGACTGACGACAACTTATCTGCACATCAGACTATCCCCTAATGGCATTTCTCTGTCTATATCAACATCGGAAGGCTAAAAGCTACACTATTCCATAAAGGCATATGTGTGGTTTTTTCAATTAATTAAAATTAAAGAAAACTTAAAATTCCCCATTTTCTAGCTACAGTTATTAGTAAAAAGCCTAAACTTAATTTCAAAGATTTAGTAAATAAATCTCAAATGTATTCCATTTATACCTTTTATGATTTAAAGCTTTCAATCATATGCCCTTGAATGTTAATATTTTCAGATCAAATCCCAGCTTCTTGTTTGTTCTGTCTGCATGTGAAAGCCTCTCCTCATGCTGATTTTATCGGCTTCCTTCACTTTATCCAGCTCTAACACCTCACAATGCTTTATGTATTGTAGACAGTCAACACATTCTTTTTTTTTTTTTTTTTTTTTCTGAGATGGAGTTTCGCTCTTGTTACCCAGGCTGGAGTGCAATGGCGCGATCTCGGCTCACCGCAACCTCCGCCTCCTGGGTTCAGGCAATTCTCCTGCCTCAGCCGCCTGAGTAGCTGGGATTACAGGCACACGCTACCATGCCCAGCTAATTTTTTGTATTTTTAGTAGAGACGGGGTTTCACCATGTTGACCAGGATGGTCTCGATCTCTCGACCTCATGACCCACCCGCCTCAGCCTCCCAAAGTGCTGGGATTACAGGCTTGAGCCACCGTGCCCAGCAACACATTCTTAAAACATGAATACAGACCAGGTCAAACTGATACTCATCTTTCTTGATGAGTACTTAGAAAAGAAATGTCTACCTAACATGTATGGAAAAACAATTCCTGAAATACCAATAGAAACTAGGAAACAAAGACACCATTTACCAGAAAGAATCACAAAAGAACGAACTTTGGCAATGTGTGGAATGACATATTTATAATGGGAAAAATTAGTGAACAAATTAAAATGTCATAATATAAACAGTACCTTTCAGCTGGCTATGGTGGCTCATGCCTGTAATCCTAGCACTTTGGGAGGCCAAGGCGGGCGAATCACGAGGTCAGAAGATCAAGACCATCCTGGCCAACACGGTGAAACCCCGTCTCTACTAAAAATACAGAAATTAGCTATGGTGGCGCACACCTGTAGTCCCAACTACTCAAAAGGCTGAGACAGGAGAATTGCTTGAACCCAGGAGGCAGAGATTGCACTGCACTCCAGCCTAGTGACAGAGTGAGACTCCATCTCAAAAAAAAAAAAAAAAACAAAACAAAACAGTGTGTTTCATCACTTTTTACATGTCTCGATCTAAAACTTGGAAGAACCTAAAGTAAATGGTCAAGTCAATGGATTTCTTTTTAATCCTACAAAAGTGAACTCCTGCACTCAGTAGAAGCCCAATAAATATGTGTTGTTTAAATTATAATATACTATACAGAAAGAAGTAACCTAATTTTGTAACAGAGAACAATAGGATTTTGTTATCTACATTAAGAAAGTTAAACAAAGAGTGGTTAGCACAAAGGATTCAGCTTAGCAATAATAAATTTCTGATTATGGGGAATAAAAAACATTAAAATTATATAGAAAAAATACAAAGCTAGTGTTACAGCTCTTTTAAAATTTGTCCAGCAGGCTTTCCAGTTTTTGTAGAAAAGCCCCCCAAAAAAGAAATTACAAATCTTAACCTGAAGATCTGCTGAGAATATGCTAAGTAGGAAACTACTTAACCTAGGGTAGGAAGGTATTGATAAAAGAATTAGGCTACAGATTTCTTTCAACCTTAACTTTTTCCATACACTAGAGTACAGTGAAAAAGCAAAGTATATGTAAGATCTTGAAAAGAGATAATGATAGCACTGAAATGTCCTTTAACATGATAAACAAAATTAATTAAATTTTAAAAAAATAAAAGAGATAATGATAAACTAAGTTACTTCCTCACAAACAATCTGGATTCAGGAACTTTGTCTTCTATAGCTTTTGTGACTTTTGATAACACATCACACAGAAATCTACACATAGCAGATAGTCAATATATATTAACTAACTGATTCTTGGCAAGGATACTCCTGTTTGGGCTTTACTTTATCTTTCAGAACCAAATTAGATGGTTTATCCAGTTCTTTTTCATATTCCTTGAAATCACTCTTGGTGTATTTCCCACCTATTTATTTAAAAAAGAAGAAAAAAAGAGCTTAGTAAAAAAAAAAAAAACCACCTAGTTAATCAAGAACAATAATTATTTTATAAAAGGTGTAAGAGCTATTTTATAAATGGCATATATCGAGAGACAGAAAAAGGGAATAAAAGAATCAGAGTAATTCCATCTCCATTACTAATTTAACCAAAATCAGATATCCATTTTGATAGGTAGCCACATGCTGCCACCTAACGACATATGTGAATATTACAACATCAAACTTTCAAATAAATTACACACAAATGGAGTGTTCAAGTAGAGCCACTGAGTCCATGACAACATTAAGTCCAATGGAAAATGGAGAATTTGGGACCTGAGTTTAAGATCTGAAAGACCAGGTTTGGAAGAAGTGAGAATTTAAGAGATCTTTTAAGATCTAACAAGAGATACTCTGCTGCCAAATGGCAACTTCCTTGCCTACTTCTGTCACATTAATAATTTCTTCATTCTCTAAACTCCCATAAAGTAACAGAATCCACCAAACAATTCAGCAATTCACAACTAGTGTTTTTCTTACTAAAAACAGACAAAAAAAAAAAAGTTCATTAAAATCATGGGAAATGATGTTATAGAAAAGTGTTATAGAAAAATAAACTAACCCTAAAGTTCCCAGTAAAATTTAGCATTACATGTCAGTAACTATCAAAGTAAAACCTTTTAAAAACACTACATAAAAAAACCTAAAACTTATTTCAACATACAAGAGACCCAACTTTAAGACTGACATGCTACCAGGAATTTATTTGACATATGCGTACGAATATGTGGGAAATTTAATATGTATAGGGGTAAAACATACTGCTACGGACACAAAAGAGTAAAAATTTAGAAAACTTATTAATATGACTGGTTCATTTTAATATACTCACATGAACTAATTTCTTAGATACACTGTTAAGTGAAAAAACGCAAGGTACAAAAACAGTATGTATAGACTGCATCCTTTGTATTTTAAAAGGAGAAAATCATACATATATATATATATATATATATATATATATATATATATGCATGCAGATATATATTCAAAGACTATAGGGGAAAATTAGTACCAATAGGTAATAATGGTTGCCCTGGAAGAAATCAGATACGAGGAGCAGGAATGAATGAGACTTTTATGGACCTTTTCTATTTTGCATTATATGACAACTAAAACAAACTTTAAAAAATTTAAGTTGCGTACCTAAAAAACTCAAACCACCATAAAGTCAAAATAATTACTTTGGAAACATATCATGTCTGCAGTGGATAATTATTAGCAGTTTATAATACAAACATAGAAAATATAATTTTTCATCAGTTTAAAATACACACACACACACACACACACACACACAGACACAAACACACTCTACCTCAGTTTCTAGACAGCAGGTTTGTAAAATTATAAATGGCAGAAGTTACATGAACTAACATTTCTCCTAATTAACAGCACTCAATCAAAAGCTCACATAAGCATGAAAAGCAGAACAAAAATAAGGCCAGGTGCAGTGGCTCAGGCCTGTAATCCCACCACTTCGGGAGGCAGAGGTGAATGAATTACCCGAGGTCACGAGTTGGAAACCAGCCTGACCAACATGGTGAAACCCTGTCTCTACTAAAAATACAAAACTTGGCTGGGCATGGTAGCACGTGACTGTAATCCAGCTACTTGTGAGGTTGAGGCATGAGAATGGCTTGAACCCAACAGACAAAGATTACAGTGAGCCAAGACCACGCCACTGCACTCCAGCCTGGGCAACAGAGTGAGCCTCCATCTCCAGAAAAAAAAAAAAAAAGGAAAGGAAAGAAAGAAAGAAAGAAAGAAGGAGCAGGTGCAGTGGTTCAAGCCTGTAATCCCAGCACTTTGGGAGGCCGAGGCGGGTGGATCACGAGGTCAAGAGATCGAGACCATCCTGGTCAACATGGTGAAACTCCGTCTCTACTAAAAATAGAAAAAATTAGCTGGGCATGGTGGCACGTGCCTGTAATCCCAGCTACTCAGGAGGCTGAGGCAGGAGAATTGCTTGAACCCAGGAGGCGGAGGTTGCGGTGAGCCGAGATCGCGCCATTGCACTCCAGCCTGGGTACCAACAGCAAAAGTCCATCTCAAAAAAATAAATAAATAAAAATAAAAATAGAAAGAAAGAAGAGCAAACACAAAAGAAAATAAACCATCATACCTTTTCCTTTCCACTTAACCTTTGCAACAGACTGGCTAAAATCCACATGTATTCTTCTGTCATCTATAAGTACATTGTCCATTTTGAAGAACGCTTTCTCACAATCTTCTTCCTGATAATAATTATAAAAACTCAAGCATAAATCTTTATGGAAAAGATTTCTGTAGCTAGAATACTGAAAATACAAAAAATGTGCTGTTACAAAATTTAATGTTTTAATACTTACTACACACCAGATGCTGTTAAATGCTTTGTATCTATTATCCCAAATAACTCTGTTAACAGCCCCATGAAGTACTATCTATTATTATCTCTGTTTTCTCAATGAGAAAACAGACATTTAGAGAAGCATAGAAGTTGCTGGCAAGGGACAGAGCCAGGATTTTAAAAGAGGCAGTTCGACTGCAGTAGACAGATAAATACACACCTATTGACTGTATTATACAAGTTCACAATCCTTTTTACTCAAAATCCAAAAACATCCTGAAAAGTGAAAGTTGTTTTCGTAAGTTTGGTGTTAAAATTTATTTGGCAGCAACACTGGACCTAATGGTAAGTTATGACTTTTTTTTTATCCACTTAGTATGAATATTCATTTGTTTCACTGCAGAAATACTTTTGTGACGGCTTATGAAATGCTGACCCAGAAGGATATTACATAATCACAGATGTAATATGTATGTGTGTGTATGCATACACACAGTATTACCTTTCTGAATTCTGAAAAATTCTAAATTAGGAAGCCTGCTTATTCTCAGGGGTTTTAGATAACAAACTGTGAGCCTGGAATATCAAGGTCTGTGCTATACAAGAATCCTTCCTCTCAGTACTTCCCAACTCTAAATCCCTGTTTCTGACACTGACAGTGACATATTTCAACTCAGCACTGATCAATTTTCTTTTCTATTCCTGGAAACTTATTCTTACTAGAGATAATCCAAAGAGAAACAGATAAAATAGTTATATTTATTTATTACATGTGTCAAAAATAAAATTAATTATAAACTCATGAAGATACAGACAAAGCTTTATTCATCTTTGTAACTACATAATTTATAACATCATATGCCATGGTATCTAAAACGTAGGCAATCAGTGTACGTTTCATGAATCTGACTGATTATTTTTAGGCAAGTATAACTCTATCACCATGCCATTTCTGCAAAGAGAAAGTGCTCAGATCACTTTTTCAGGAGAATAGTATTTGCAAATACTCAATTTACTTACACCTAAATAGTTAAGAAATCTCTTCAAAATTAAGAAACTGATTCAAAAATATATATATAAATTCAAAAGTCAAAAACAGCTATCACAATCTTCAAAAACAACAAAGTTAGAAGACTCACACTGTAAGTTATCAAGACACTATAAACCTACAGTGATTAATACAATATAACAGTGGTATATGAATAGACAAACATATCAGTGCAACAGCATAGCACCTAGAAACTTTATACATATATGGATACCTGATTTATAGCAAAGGTGGTAGTACAGAGCTGTGGGAAAGGACAACTTTTTAATTATTTTCATCAGCAGAGACCTCAGAGAAAAGGACAACCTTTTAAATAAATGATCCTGAGTGTTGCTTGGCAATCCAAGAAAAACGAAATGATGTAATACCCATACACAAAAAGCATTTTACAAAATTGAATGGAAAACAATTTGACAACATAACTTCTAAAAATAATACAGGAGAATATCAAGTCTTTGAAGTAGGCAAAGATTTTTTAAATAGAACATTAAAAAAAAAGAAAAATACTGACAAACTGAACCATTAAAATTAGAAATTTATTTATCAAAAGACACCATTAAGAAAGGAAAAAGGGGGCCAGGTGTGGTAGCTCACATCTGTAATCCAGGCACTTTGGGAGGCCGAGGCAGGCAGATCACAAGGTCAGGAGTTTGAGACCAGCCTGGCCAATATGGTGAAACCCCGTCTCTACTAAAAATACAAAAATTAGTTGGGCGTGGTGGAGGACACCTATAGTCCCAGCTACTTGGGAGGCTGAGGCAGGAGACTTGCTTGAACCCAGGAGGCAGAGGGTTGCAGTGAGCTGAGATCACGCCATTGCACTCCAGCCTGGGCAACAGAGCAAGGCTCTGTCTCAAAAAAAAAAAAAAAAGAAAGAAAGAAAGAAAGGAAAAAGGCATGCCTGTGGTCCCAGCTACTCAGGAGGCTCGAGTTGGAGAATGACTTGAGCCCACGAGTTCAAAGTCCAGCCTGGGCAAAACACAGAGATCCTGTCCCTTAAAAAAAGAGAAAAAAGGGGCCGGGCGCGGTGGCTCAAGCCTGTAATCCCAGCACTTTGGGAGGCCGAGGCGGGTGGATCACAAGGTCGAGAGATTGAGACCAACCTGGTCAACATGGTGAAACCCCGTCTCTACTAAAAATACAAAAAAAAATTAGCTGGGCATGGTGGCGCGTGCCTATAATCCCAGCTACTCAGGAGGCTGAAGCAGGAGAATTGCCTGAACCCAGGAGGCAGAGGTTGCGGTGAGCCGAGAGGGTAACAAGAGCAAAACTCCGTCTCAAAAAAAAAAAAAGAGAGAAAAAAGGAAGAAATAAAAAGTAGGTTGCGTGCAGTGGCTCACGCCTGTAATCCCAGCACTTTGGGAGGCAGAGGCGGGTGGATTACTTAAGGTCGGGAGTTCAAGACCAGCCTGATCAGCATGGAGAAACACTGTCTCTACTAAAAATACAAAATTGGTGGGGTGTGGTGGTGCATGCCTGTAATTCCAGCCAGTTGGGAGGCTCAGGCAGGAGAATTGCTTGAACCTGGGAGGCAGAGGTTGCAGTGAGCCAAGATCACACCATTGCACTCCAGCCTAGGCAACAAGAGCAAAACTCCGTCTCAAAAAAAAAAAAAAAAAAAAAGGAAATCCACAGAGCAGAGATATCTGTATCACATATAAACAACAACAACAAAAAGCTTGCCTCCAGAAAATATAAAAAATCCTTAGAGATGAATAAAAAGCAAAACAGCGGGTACGGTGGTTCACGCCTATAATTCCAATACTTTAGGAGGCTAAGGCAGGTGGATCACTTGAGGTCAGGAGTTCAAGACCAGCTTGGCCAAAATTATGAAACCCCATATCTACTAAAAATATTAAAATGAGCCAGGTGTAGTGACACGCATGTGTAATCCCAGCTACTTGGGAGCCTGAGGCAGGAGAATCACTTGAAACTGGGAGGCAGAGGTAGCAGTGAGCTGAGATGATGCCACTGCACTCTAGCCTGGGCGACAGAGCAAAACTGTCTCATAAAAAGAAAAAGGAAAAAAAAAATGGTATAACTCCAAAAACTGAAAAACATGGGCAGTCATTAGCCTATGTGCTACAAATGAAATAAAATTTTCTTTGTGAGGAAATAAGTAATAGATTCTATAGTGTCAATGAAAGAATGCTAATGCAGGTCTACAAGTTTTCACAACAAACCAAAGGTAAAGGTCTTTCTGCTGGCACCAATGTACCTTCTAAGTATCATTTCTGGTACACAGTGCCTACGTGTATCTTTGTGTCTATCTTCCTCAACCCTCCATGATTTATCTTGTATTCCTAAGCCTTATTGCTGTGCCTGAAAACCTAAAAGGTATCCCATAAATGCTTCATAATTAGAACTTAGAATGAGCTACTATTGGATACATATTAGCCTGAAGTTGCATTTAAAAACAGCATACCGTAGCATAATGTAAACTCAATGGTAACAGAATCAGACATATCTGAGTTGAAATCCTAGCTATGACATTCATTTACTAGATGTGTGATTTTGAACAAGTCACATTAGCATTATGTGCCTCAGTGAACTTACTTGGTAAAGGGAATGGTCCCTATCTTATAGAACTGTGAGGATTAAATGCAGTAAAAGTAACATAATGCCTAGCTTAAAGTAAATATTTGAGCAACATAAGCTATCAACATTATTACAGCTCTAGAAGGGACCATGTAATCTAATACCCAAGTTTTATTTATAGGAAGGTAAGGCCTAGAAAGAAGGGTTAACTAAACTGGCAAGTATCATATAATAGCCAGCTAGTGACAAAAGAGGGATTAATATTTAGATCTTAACATCCAGTTCGGTTTTCTATTACTGACTTTTACCTCCACTTAAGTAACAGGGAAAAATTATTAGAGTCTATGAGGCCGGGAGCGGTGGCTCACACCTGTAATCCGAGCACTTTGAGAGGCTGAGGCAGGCAGATCATAAGGTCAGGAGTTCAAGACCAGCCTGACGAACATGGTGAAACCCTGTCTCTACTAAAAGTACAAAAATCAGCCGGGCATGGTGGTGCACACCTGTAATCCCAGCTACTCAGGAGGCTGAAGCACAAGAATCACTTGAACCTGAGGGGCAGAGGTTGCAATAAGCCGAGATTACGCCACTGCACTCCAGCCTGGGTGACAGAGTAAGACTGTGTCTCGAAAAAAAAAAAAAAAAAAAAGAGTCCATGAAGGCCTTTACCTAGTTCTAAAGACTGGCTGGCTGTGATGGCTCATGCCTGTAATCCCAGCACTTTGCGAGGCCAAAGCAGGCAGATCTTTTGAGATCAGGAGTTCAAGATCAGCCTGGCCAATATAGTGACACCCCATCTCTACTAAAAATACAAAAAAAATTAGCAGGGCACGGTGATGGGCACCTATAATCCCAGCTACTCGGGAAGCTGAGGCAGAAGAATCTCTTGAACCCCGGAGGTGAAGGTTGCAGTGAGCCAAGACTAGGCCATTGCATTCCATCCTGGGTGACAGAGCAAGTTCTAAAGACAAAAAGTTCTAAAGATACTTTCATGAAGATTGCACCTGAACCTAAAGTTAAAGTATGGATATTAACATCAATAGATGTTGGATTTATCCCCTATATGAATACAATAAAGTTAATTTTGAGAAGTGCTAAAAGAAAGGGCAATTCTAGAAACTAGAAAAAGTTCTACAATTTTTCATATTTTAATATCATATAAAAGCAAATAAATACCAAACTTATGTCTGTATTATGACATACCTTTTCGAATTCAATAAAAGCATAACAGAGGGACTCTCCTGTCTTCCAGTCCCGGATAACTTCACAACTGAAAGAAAGTATTTTAAAGTGACTTAAAAAAAAAAAAGTGGGGGGTCAGGGAGAAAGCATTCACTTTCACTCTTCAAAACTTACGAAGAAATAAGTCAGTTATTACAAGGCAAAGTTAAATTCATGGAGTTTTCCAAATTTCTTTAATAACAATGCTTTTTTAAAAAATAGTTCACCAAACCAGTAACTAAATTATCTAAATTCTACTCTACATTCCCTATGCAGGCCTACAGTCCTAAATTCCCTTAAGCACTGAAGGAAGAATAAAAATATTTAATTTTCATTTGGCAAAATGAAACTGCTAAAGATTTTTTAAATCATAACACTTTTCTAGTCCAAACATAGATGAATTACAGAATATCTAATATTACTTTAGAATAATGTATGCATATTCATACATATGTTTAGTAAGTTTAAGCTTTGAGATTTTTTATTTTTAATAGTCAAATTAATAGCTCAAATTTAACACCATAAGCACAATGTTACTTACAAAACTAACATGCCATAATAACCAAGTGAAAAGGCCAATAAGCTGGAGTTGAAAGCACCTGGCTTGTCCCTTTCCCCAAGTGTCATAAATCTCGTTTTAAAAACCTGAAATGAAAGGAAACCCTAAATATACTTTTTAATCAATGACAAAATAGTCCCCTTCCTCACAGACATACTAGCTTCACAGACTTTTTTATTTATGCAAGGAAAATTAGCCAAAAGAAAAATTTTGGAAAATTTAGTTTTAAATTAATTTTGACATAAATTGCTGTTAATTCTAGGAGTTAAATGAGATAAATATTTTAAATATTAAAGAAGGCTATTAACGCATATTACAAAACTAGATTTAAATTGTTCCTTTCATTTCCTGTTTTAGTGAAAATGTGTGGGGAGTGGGAGATTCAACTATTTACCTCTATATGTGTGTGTATACGTGTATGTACACACATATACACACACATATACATTTTCTTCCCTACTGTCCAAAGACTCACCTGTAAAAATTCACCAGTACAAAATTCACCTAGAATTCACAGAATCATCAATATATGTCATTAGAAAACCAACAACTAATACCTCTTTTTTCCAAATTTCTCTTTCACTAATTCTAATGATTACCTTCTTATTGGCCCAAATCTAGAGAATATTATTTCCAGATCCTCATCTGTGGTCACTGGGTTCAATTTACACACAAACAGCACATTTTCTGGAGGTTTAATATCTGCATCAGGTAGGTCTCCCACCTAAATTATAAACAAACAAAAACATAAATCCATTCCTATTCAGTTTCCATTCTAAATCTTATCCAATCCCCACAATGCTGATTTCCTTAAAACACCTAAGTTTATATTATACACTCCAGGCTCTGGAAAAGAAATCCAAATAAGATTTCAAAATTTGAACTATTCTGTTCCTATTCTTAACAATATTAATAGCTAATATTTGCATAATCCATACTTTGTGTGAATAT
Source organism: Saimiri boliviensis (assembly GCF_048565385.1). Taxonomy (NCBI): domain Eukaryota; kingdom Metazoa; phylum Chordata; class Mammalia; order Primates; family Cebidae; genus Saimiri; species Saimiri boliviensis. The sequence continues at coordinate 20,422,980 of NC_133452.1, read as the reverse complement.
TGCTTGGGACTTCAGATATATTACATTAATTTTTTTAAACAATCTTGCAATTTCCATTTTAAAGACAGTGAAGTGGCTGAGTATGGTGGCTCACACCTGTAATTCCAGCACTTTGGAAGGCCAAGGTGGGTAAATCACTTGAGGTCAGGAGTTCAAGACCAGCCTGGGCAACCTGGTAAAACCCCGTCTCTACTAAAAATACAAAAATTAGATAAGCGTGGTGGTGTGCACCTGTAGTCCTAGCTACTCGGGATGCTGAGGCAGGAGAATCGCTTAAACCCAGGAGGCAGAGGTTGCAGTGAGCTGGGATAACATAACGCTGCACTCCAGCCTGGGTGACAGAGATTGAGATTCCATCTCAAAAATAAATAAATATAATAAATAAATGAATGAATGAAATGAAGACAAAGTGAAATTTTAAAAAGTTAAACAAGTAACTTGCCCAAGGCCACACAGTGGTAAACAACAGTGCTGGGATTTGAACCTAAATTTATCTGTCTTCAAAGCCCAATTTTACCCCTACTCTTCCTTTCTCCAAGTATTTGATACATTTTTTAAAGGATAAGAATTTATGTAAAGTACATGTAAGTAATAAAGCATTAAAAATAAAAATCACTATGATGCTACCACCTAACTTAAGAACTAAAATGTTGCCTGATCCCATTCACCTGCTGCCTCCTCATCAGAGACAATAAATACCCTGCTTTCTGGTTTTCCTTTTTAGTCACTTCTTTGTATATCATCAGAATTTTGCCACATATGCATGCAGCTCTATGCAATATATTGTTTAGTTTTGCTTGTTTTTAAACTTTTGAAAAATATAATCATACTGAAGCTAGGTTTCTGTGATTTGTAATGCCCAATTCTTTCCACATTATTGTTCAATATGAAATAGTAACAATTCCTGGATAATGTTTCTAGCTTTTGTCTCTTACACTTACCCTTTGGCCTTCTACTTCAGCCAAACTAAAGTCAACTTCACAATCAACTAGGACAATGAACATAGCATGTCACTTCCTACTGAAGAACCACTGAGGGTGACAGTAAAAGAGAACGATGATGATGTTATTGGTCTTATTATGGGAAAACTGTATTTCCCATGAGCCCTTAGATAGGGCAATAGTATTCCTTTATACATATATTCAAACACTCTCACAGATGACTTCTGAAAAGATCACCTGCAAAGTGTCTCCTGTTGAATTAACACATCCTTCCCCCCAAAATCTTGAAAATAAAAAACAGTGAGAAGCAACAGAGCCAGTAAGATCTGCTCAATGATTCTGAAGTCTGTCAGAAGACAACATTATATCCAATAAGAAGTATCTGCCAGGCATGATAGCTCACACCTGTAATACCAACACTTTGGGAGGCTGCGGTGGGAGGATCACTTGAAACCAGGAATTTGAGACCAACCCAAACAATATACTAAGACCTTGCCTCTATAGTAAATTTTAAAATTAGGGGCCGGGCGCGGTGGCTCAAGCCTGTAATCCCAGCACTTTGGGAGGCCGAGGCGGGTGGATCATGAGGTCAAGAGATCGAGACCATCCTGGTCAACATGGTGAAACCCCGTCTCTACTAAAAATACAAAAATTAGCTGGGCATGGTGGCACATGCCTGTAGTCCCAGCTACTAGGGAGGCTGAGGCAGGAGAATTGCTTGAACCCAGGAGGCGGAGGTTGCGGTGAGCCGAGATCGTGCCATTGCACTCCAGCCTGGGTAACAAGAGAGAAACCGTCTCAAAAAACAAAAAACAAAACAAAACAAAAAATTAGCCAGGCATGGCAGTGTGAGTAGTTCTAGCTACTCAAAATGTTGGGTGCTGGAGGTTTTGAGGCAGCAGTGAGCTATGATCACACCACTGTACTCCAGCCTAGGAAACAGAGTGAGATCCTGCCTCTAAAAAAGAAAAAAAGAAAGAGTATCAAAACACAGAAAAAGAAGAGCAAATTAGGAAAAATCCTCCGAAGCACCTATAATGGCAGAAAGAAAGCACAAATGAGAAAAAAGTTAATGAGTCAAAAAAGAGGTTGCTATTCTACTTAGTCAAAACTAACTTTAAAATACTATTAGGAAATTTAAAACATTCATAAAAGCTATGAGGTTCAAAACCAATTTGCAAAACACTAGCTGAGGCTGGTAACAGTGGCTCACGCCTGTAAGCTCAGCGCTTTGGGAGGCCGAGGCGAGTGGATCACAAGGTCAGGAGTTCGAGACCAACCTGACCAACATGGTGAAACCCCGTCTCTACTAAAAATACAAAAATTAGCTAGGCATGGTGGCATGCATCTGTAATCCAAGTACTTGGGAGGCTGAGGCAAGAGAGCTGCTTGATGCTAGGAGGCAGAGGTTACAGCAAGCCGAGATCATGCCACTGCACTCCAGTCTAGGCAACAGAGCAAGACTCTATGTCAAAAAAAAAAAAACTAGCTGAATTATCACTGCATTATAAACAAATCCAAATAAAGAAAGAGAAACAGATGTTCTTAGAAAAGAGAAGATGAAACATGTTAATAAAAATCAAAAGGGAACAGAATCACCTTTTAGAATGACCAAAATCCAAAATAATACCACCACCAAATGCTGGCAAGGATGTGAGGCAAAATAAACTCATTCATTGCTGGTAGGAGTGTAAAATGTAAAGCCACTTTGGAAGACAGTTTGGCAGTTTCTTACAAAGTGAAATCATTCAATCCAGCATCTGAACTAGGAGTTTACCTAGGTATTTACTGAAATGCATTGAAACTTTATGCCTACACAAAAATCTGCATGCAAATGTTTACAGCAGCTTTATTCACAATTGTCAAAACCTGGAAAAAAACCAAGGTACCTTTTAATAGGTAAAAAATAAACAAGCTGTGATACATCCATACAATTAAATATTACTTAGCAATTAAAATAAATGAGCTATCAGCCATGCATGGTGGCTCATGCCTGTAATCCCAACACTTTGGGAAGCCAAGGCAGGAGGATCACTTGAACCTAGGAGTTCAGGATCAGCCTGAGCAACACAGGTGAGACTCCATCTTCACAAAAAAAACTCTTAAATTAGCTGGGTGTGGTGGTGTGTGCCTACAGCCCCAGCTATTCAAGAGGCTGAGGCAGAAAGACTGCTTGAGCTCAGAAGTTCAAGGTTATATTAAGCTATGATAGCACCACTGTACTCTAGCCTGGGTGAGAGAGCGAGACTTTGTCTCAAAAAAAAAAAAAAAAAAAAAAAGAAATGAAATCCCAGGTGGGCAAGAGGGTGAGACTGTCTGTACAAAAAAATAAAATTAGCCGCACATGGTGGCACACGCCTGTGGTTCCAGTTACTTGGGAGGCTGAGGTAGGAGGATTACTTGAGCCTGGGAGGTCAGGGTGCAGTGAGCCATTACTGCACCACTGCACTCCAGTTCGTGCAACAGAGCAAGAACCTGTCTTAAAAAAAAAAAAAAAAAAAAATGGGAGTGAAGGAAGGAAAAGGCGAGGAAAAGAGAGGAAGGAAGAAGGGAGGGAGGGAGAGAGGAAGGAAGGAATAGTAGAACCTTAAATGCATAGTGCTAAGTGAAAGAAGACAGCCTGAAAAGGCTACATACTCTATGATTCCAACTGTATGATATTTTGAAAATGCCAAAACTACATAGGCAGTAAAAACATCAGTAAGTTGCCAAAAACTGGGTGTTGGGGGTAGAGATGAACAGGTAGAGCCCAGGGGATTTCTCAGTGAAATTACCCTGTATGATCCTGTAAGGGTAGATAAATGTTATCATTCATCTGTCAGTTCCACAGAATGTACAACACAAAGCTTGAATTCTAAAGTATATCATAAATTTTAGTTAATAATGTATCAATATTGGCTCATCAATTGTTAACAAATATATCACAATAATGCAAGAATGAGGGACAGAGGGAGTACATAGAAACTCTCTGTACTTTCTATTCAATTTTTCTATTAATCCTAAAATTGGTCTACAAATTGTCTATTTATTAAAAGCAAAACCAAAAAAGGAATCCATGAGTCAACACTGATAATGAATGGATAGATAAGAGTTAAGAAGGGAGGGCTCAGCCAGGCATGGTCACTCACGCCTGTAATCCCAGGACTTTCTGGAGGCTGAGGCAGGCGGATCACAAGGTCAGGAGTTCGAAACCAGCCTAACCAACATGGTGAAACCTCGTCTCCACTAAAAATATAAAAATTAGTCGGGTGTGGTGGCAGGTGCCTGTAATTCCAGCTACTCAGGAGAATTGCTTGAACCAGGAGGCAGAGGTTACAGTGAGCAGAGATCGCGCCATTGCACTCCAGCCTGGTTGACAGACAGAGATTCCCTCTCAAAAACAAGAAGGGAAGGCTCTTCTTACAGTAGAATGCAGGCTGGTAATTGTTTAAAGAGTGGTGGAGTTGGAAAATTACCAATTTGCACTTAACCAGAGTCAAGACTGGTACAGTGAGGAATCACGAATGGCTGAAAAACTTATGGGGGAAATTTGACAAGGAACAAGACACTTGAAATATCTCAAAGTGTCTAGCCACAGACTATCTATTGGAGACACTGGGCAGTGAATTACCATGACCAAGTAACCAAAATTACCATCGAGAAACTGATGAATATTGTACACCTCCAGATGTGACATCTGAGAAGGACAGAACATCACTCACGTACTATTTTGGCTATGGGTACATACCCTGAATTTAATCATGAGGCAAGAGTAGATAATCCTTAACTGAAAAATATTCTATTGGCTGGGTGCAGTGGTTCACGCCTATAATCCCAGCATTTTGGGAGGCTGAGCCAGGTGGATCACCTGAGGTTGGACTTCAAGACCAGCCTGGCCAGCATGGTGAAACCCCATCTCTACTAAAAATACAAAAATTAGCCAGGTGTGGTGGCAGGCACCTGTAATCCCAGTACCCAAGAGGCTGAGACAGGAGAATCGCTTAATCCTGGGAGGTGGAGGTTGCAGTGAGCCAAGATCGCACCATTGCCCTCCAGCCTGAGCAACAAAGCAAGTCAACGTCTCAAAAAAAAAGCAAAGAAAAATATTCTACAAAATAAATGCAACATATGATAAGTCATGAGCTGGATTCTAGTCTGGAGGAGGAAACAATTATAAAAGGATATTATTAAAACAACTGTCAAAATTGGAATATAGTTTCTGTCACTTTTAAATTTTCTGAGTTTGGTAACTACACTGTGAATACGTATATATTGTTATACATATTGAATACTGTTGCTCTTAGGAAATACACACTAAAAGGTAAAAGGAAATGATAGGCAACTTACTGTCAAATAGTCCAGAAAAAAAATGTGTGTTTATGTGCTTGAATAATCAGAGAGAGAGAAAAAGAGAGAATCATAAAACAAATGTAGCAAAATGTTAAAGACTGGTGAATGTGGGTAAAAGGTATACAGAAGTTCTATGTACTTTTTTCCATAAATTTGAAACTATGTGAAAACAAGTTTTTAAAAGTATGTTAATCTATTTTCTTCTGGCATAAATTTCCAAAGTGTTGCTACTGAAAAGTCTGATAACAATCTAAATTCATTCCCTTATAAGTAACTTACTGTTTCTGCTGAGTTGCTCAACATATCTTTCTTTCAAGTGCAGTAATTCTCTTAGAATTTGTCTTGGTATTAGTTGTTCAGGGTCAATACTCTGAGATACACAGTGTGCTCATTAAATGTAGATTTTCTTTTTTTTTAAATTTCAGTAAAGCTTTCTTGAACTACAGCCTTTACTATTTGTTCCTTCAGACAGGTGATAGTAATAGAAACTTAAGCCTGGGCAACACAGCAAGATCCTGTCCCTACCAAAAAATTTAAAAATTAGCAGAGCAGGCCGGGCGCGGTAGCTCACGCCTGTAATCCCAGCACTTTGGGAGGCCGAGGTGGGTGGATCACGAGGTCAAGAGATCGAGACCATCCTGGTCAACATGGCGAAACCCCATCTCTACTAAAAATACAAAAAATTAGCTGGGCATGGTGGCGCGTGCCTGTAATCCCAGCTACTCAGGAGGCTGAGGCAGGAGAATTGCCTGAACCCAGGAGGCAGAGGTTGCGGTGAGCCGAGATCGCGCCATTGCACTCCAGCCTGGGTAACAAGAGCAAAACTTCGTCTCAAGAAAAAAGAAAAAGGAAACTAAAAATTAGCAGAGCATGGTGGTGTGCAACTGTGGTCTCAGCAACTCAGGAGGCTGAGGCAGGGGCAATGCTTGAGCTGAGGAGTTGGAGGCTGCAGCGAACTATGGTCATATCGCTGTACTCAAGCCAGAGAAACAAGAGTGAGACCCTGTCTCTATAAAATAATAATTAAATAAATAAACGTTAAAACAGACTACAAATCTGAAAGTTCTATTATATAAAATAATAATAATAACTTAATTATCTATTCATTCAAATATTTATTATCTATGATATGACAGGTATGTCCATTCTACAAAAATGGAAGAATAATAAGAAATGGATGAGAATAATAAGAAATGGAAAGTAATACCAAGTAGGTCAATTAATCATCTACTGAATTATTGTTCCTCAAATGACTTCATGTTGTTAGTTATACAGAGAACGTATTTTAGAGTGCTCAGTTTCCACTCATTATTTTCCCCTACAACTACCATTCTGTTTAATCTTAACACTTGAGTGGTACAATGAAGAGCTATTCTTTAATATACATAAAATTCAGCCCACTAAACACTCTTTAAAAATGAGATGAATATGAAACAACTAAAATTCAATTAATAAGTTAGAGATCCACTTCCCATTGTTTAAAAAGGCACTTAGCACTATATTGACAGTACAGCCAAATTTATTTTCATCTGCATTATTATGCCACACCTAATTTAAGCCAGAAAAAAATCATAACTAAATTTTTAATATTTTAAGACTACCAAAGAGCCAGAAATAAACACTCAATTAGTATTATTAAATATATTACAGAACAATTATTTGAACAAAGATAATTATCTTACCATCTCTAAAAGTATAGCCTGAGTTTTAGCCTCTTTTTCTGCCTTTATTTCTTCTACTTCCTCAGCTGATCGTCCTTTGAAATCATCAATTTCTTCATCTGCTCCTATTCGACCACTCTGTAAGGCAGAAGTTACTGATGTATATATTTAAAAAATTTTTAAAAAAATCTGAGAAACACAGAAGACATACTTTATTCTTAGTTATATCAAATATGCTAAAACAGCAACTGATCAAGACTACAGTGAGCTACAATCACACCACTGCACTCCAGCCTGGGTCATGAGATCCTATCTCTTAAAAAACAATTTTAATAATTAAACAGCAACTGAGACAAACTTATAAACCTCCAAAATTGATTTAAATTAATTCTAAAGTATTAGCCAAACTCAGCTTCTGTTAAAATCAAAATAGGCCAGGACCAGTGGCTCATGCCCATAATCCCAGCACTTTGGGTGGCTGAGGCAGGTGGATCACTTAAGTCAGGAGTTCGAGACAAGCCTGGCCAATATGGTGAAATTCTGTCCCTACTAAAAATACAAAAATTAGCCAGGCATGGTGGCACACGCCTATAATCCCAGCTACTCAGGAGGCTAAGGCACACGAGAATCACTTGAACAAGGGAGGCCGAGGTAGCAGTGAGCCACTGTACTCCATCCTGGGCAACAGAGCTGTGACTGTCTCAAAAATAAATAAATAAATAAAAATAAATATTTTTATGGACACTATTACCCAATTCTAACTGCTGATTGAAGAGAAATAATCTTAGAATTAAGCACCAATCCCAAACATAAAGACAAATTCAGCTTTGAGGAAGCCTCACAGAAATTTATACCGTAAAATATGTGGGGGAAAAGTCTGTGCTGTTCCACAGAGATCTCTGGGTTCTAGCATGGCTCCAAAGTATCCCCAGTTGAAAAGTTACCTCACAAGATGATAGTTTAATTTGGCCTCAAAAACTCCTAAACGAGTTAGATGACAAGAAAAACACTTCCTAAGGTGTTCATGTAAGCTAGAACCGAGGTTGTCCCAGTAGAAAATAAACTGAAGAAAGGAAATTAGGGAAATGAGAAGATAGCTAGAAAAATTAGTATCTCTGTAGAAAAGAAAAAGAACTCTAAACTTGTTCTAGTATAATTAAGCAAAATAATAATTCTGAAGAAATTAATAGATGAAAAAGATAAATCCATACAAACCATTAATATGAATGTACATTTAATGACAAGGGGGCTTTACTTACATCTAATTGTTCCCTTGTAGGTTCTGGTGATCGATCAGGGATTAATAAATCAGGAGGGTCATCAAATGGATCATCTAAAATCACCGTATGATTTATCCTTACAAAATAAATCCAAGTCAAATGTTACATTTAAGTTATTTCAGAATCCATATTTTATTAGATTACAACAAATTACTTATCTCTAATGCCAAAAAAACCAGTATTGCACATGGATATCACTAACTTCGATATGCTTTCACATGAGTGTTACTGTTCTGCATTGAGTGATACCATATTTATTATCCTGCATTACTTTAAGATGTAAACTAATAATAACTGTCTAAATCTTAGTAGTTTAGCCCCATTTCTCAATTAAAAAACTAAAAGCATTAACAATTCCTCCAAACATAAGTAATTATTAATAATTAATTAGTAGAAGTATAAAAATACAAGATACTTTTTATTATAAAGATTCTTATAGTCAGCCGGGCGCGGTGGCTCAAGCCTGTAATCCCAGCACTTTGGGAGGCCGAGGCGGGTGGATCACGAGGTCGAGAGATCGAGACCATCCTGGTCAACATGGTGAAACCTCGTCTCTACTAAAAACACAAAAAATTAGCTGGGCATGGTGGCTCGTGCCTGTAATCCCAGCTACTCAGGAGGCTGAGGCAGGAGAATTGCCTGAACCCAGGAGGCAGAGGTTGCGATGAGCCGAGATCGCGCCATTGCACTCCAGCCTGGGTAACAAGAGCGAAACTCTGTCTCAAAAAAAAAAAAAAAAAAAAAAAAGAAAGATTCTTATAGTCTTATATTAATTCACCTTTTGGAATTAGAATTATCCAGAAACCAGTCCTATGCATACTATTCCTATCCATACTACTATGTGTCAAACATCTCAATATGAAAACATTCTAGTATATTCAGATAGTAAATTGTAACCACACCTGATATCCTGATACGGTACAAAGTCTTTGTCAACAAAGGTCTCATTAATTTTCTTAATTATATCCATTCCTTCTGTAACCTCACCAAACACTGTATGGACACCATCAAGGTAATCTAGATTTTCTCCTGTAGTGATGAGAAACTATACAGAAAGACACATAATAAATACCAAAAAAAAAAAAAAAAAAAAAAATTACCTAACTCAAACTGAAATCAGTGTCAGACTGACAAAAAAAAAATACAAAAAAGTAAGAGTCCACATTTACTGCATGAATCTTTACAAACTTGTTACTAGAACTAAGTAAAAAGTACAAAGCTTATGTAGGCATACCTCATTTTATTGTGGTTTACAGATAGTACATTTTTTACAAGTAAAGATTTCCAGCAACCATGTATTAAGTCTATTATCGGTGCCACTTTGCCAAAAGCATATGCTCATTTCATGTTTCTGGCTCACATTTTGGTAATTCTCACAAGATTTCAAACTTTTTCATTACCATGATATCTGTTATTATGATCTGTAATCTCTGATCTTACTACTGTAATTGTTTTGGGGCACCACAAACTTGCCCATATAAGATGGTGAACTTAATCTATAAATGTTGTATGTGTTCTGACTACACCAAAAAGCCATTCCCGTCTTTCTCCCTCTCAGTGATCCCTATTCCCCGAGACACAACAATATTGAAATTAGGACAATTAACCCTATAAGAGACTCATAAATGTTAAAGTAAAAGGAAGAGTGGCACATCTCACACTTTAAATCAAAAGCTAAAAATGATTAAACATAGTGAAGAAGGCATGTTGAAAGCCGAGATAAGCCGAAAGCTAGGCCTCTTATATGAAACAATAGCTGAGTTGTAAATGCAAAGGAAAGTTCTTGAAGAAAATTTAGAAGTGCTATTCCTGTGAACATATGAATAATAAGAAAATGAAACAGGCTTACTGCTGATACAAAGAAAGTTTTAGTAATCTACATAGACCATCAAACCAGCCACAACGATCCCTTAAGCCAACGCCTAATTCCAAGCAAGCCCTAACTATCTTCAATTCTATAAAGACTGAGAGAGGGGAGGTTAGCTGCAAAAGAAAGTTTCAAGCTAGCAGAGGTTGGTTCATTAAGTTTTAAAAGAAAAGACAGGTGCAGTGGATTACTCCATCACAAACAAACAAATATTTTAAGGAAAGAAGCTGTCTCCATAATTTAAAGGTGCAAGGTGAAGGAGCAAGTGCTGACATAGAAGCTGCAGCAAGTTATCTGGAAGATCTAGCTAAGACCACTGATGAAGATGACTCCATGAAATAACAAATTTTCCATGTAGATGAAACAGCCTTATATTAAAAGATGATGCCACTTAGGACTTTCATAGCTAGAGAGGAAAAGTCAATGCCTAGCTTCAAAGCTTCAAAGAACAAGCTGACTCTTCTGTTATATGCTACTGCAGCTAGTGACTTTAAGTTGAAACCAATACTCAAAAATCCTAGGGCCCTTAAAAATCATGCTAAATCTATTCTGCCTGCGCACTAGAAATGGAACACAGCCTGGATGACAGCGTATCTGTTTACAGCAAGGTTTATCAAATATTTTAAGATCATTGTTGAGACTTGCTGCTCAGAACAAAGATCCTTTTTAATACTACTGCTCTTTTAATAAGAAATCCTTTTAGCTGGGCGCGGTGGCTCAAGCCTGTAATCCCAGCACTTTGGGAGGCCGAGGCGGGTGGATCAAGAGGTCGAGAGTTCGAGACCATCCTGGTGGACATGGTGAAACCCTGTCTCTACTAAAAATACAAAAAATCAGCTGGGCATGGTGGCGTGTGCCTGTAATCCCAGCTACTCAGGAGGCTGAGGCAGGAGAATTGCCTGAACCCAGGAGGCGAAGGTTACGGTGAGCCGAGATCGTGCCATTGCACTCCAGCCTGGGTAACAAGAGCAAAACTCCGTCTCAAAAAAAAAAAAAAAAAAAAGAAATCCTTTTAAAATATCACTGCTCATTGACAATACTCCTGGTCACCTAGGAGCTCTGATGGATATGATGGAAATTAACATCATATTCAGCTCTGCACAGTGGCTCGCACCTGTAAACCCAGCACTTTGGGAGGTTGAAGCAGGCAGATCACTTGAGGCCAGGGATTCAAGACCAGCCTGGCCAACATGGTGCAACTCCCATCTCTACTATAAATACAAAAAATTAGACAGGTGTGGTGGTGAATGCCTATAATCCCAGCTAATCAGGAAGCTGAGGCAAGAGAATCATTTGAACCTGGGAGGCAGAGGTTGCAGTGAGGCGAGACTGCACCACTGTATCACAGCCTGGGTGACAGAGTGAGACTCTGTCTCAAAAAAAAAAAAAAAAAAATATATATATATATATACATATGTATATATATATATATATACATACACACACACACATATATATTGTTTTCATGCCTGCTAACATAAAATCCATTCTGTAGCTATGGATCAAAGAGTAACTTCTACTTTCAAGTATTATTTAAGAAATACAGCCTGACATGGTAGTGTGCACCTGTAGTACCAGCTACTCAGGAGGCTAGGATAGGAGGACAACTTGAGCAACATAGTGAGACCCTATCTCTAATAATAAAAATTTAAAAATACATTTTGTAAGGCTATAGCTGCCATAGACGGTGATTCCTCTGATGGATATATGCAAGTAAATTGAAAAACCTACTGGAAAAGATCACTATTCTAGATGTCATTAAGAACATTCGTGATTTGTGGGAGGAGGTCAAAATATCAACACTAACAGAAGTTTGGAAGAAGTTGATTCCAACCCTCATGGATGACTTTGAGTGGCACAAGACTTCAGTGAAGGAAGTAACTGCAAATGTGGTGGAAATTGCAAGAAAATGAGAATCAGAAGTAGAGCCTGAAGATGGGACTGAATGCTGCAATCTCATAACAAAACGCGAACAGATGTGGAGCTGCTTCTTAAAAATGAGCAAAGTGGAGCCGGGCGCGGTGGCTCAAGCCTGTAATCCCAGCACTTTGGGAGGCCGAGGCGGGTGGATCACGAGGTCAAGAGATCGAGACCATCCAGGTCAACATGGTGAAACCCCATCTCTACTAAAATACAAAAAATTAGCTGGGCATGGTGGCGCATGCCTGTAATCCCAGCTACTCAGGAGGCTGAGGCAGGAGAATTGCCTGAACCTAGGAGGCGGAGGTTGCGGTGAGCCGAGATCGCGCCATTGCACTCCAGCCTGGGTAACAAGAGCGAAACTCCGTCTCAAAAAAAAAAAAAAAATGAGCAAAGTGGGTTTTTTTTCCCCCTTTTTGAGAAAGAGTCTTGCTGTGTCACCCAGGCTGGAGTGCAGTGGCTCGATGTCAGATCACTGCGACCTCCGGCTCCCAGGTTCAGGCAATTCTCCTGTCTCACCTCCCAAGCAGCTGGGACTACAGGCAATGTACCGCCACACCTGGCTAACTGCTGTATTTTTAGTAGCGATGGTGTTTCACCATATTGGTCAGGCTGGTCTCGAACTCCTGATGTCAGGTGATCCACCTGCCTCAACCTCCCAAAGTGCTGAGATTACAGGTAAGGTACGAGCCATCGTGCCTGACCAAGTGGTTTCCTGAGATGGAATCTACTCCTGGTGAAGATGCTATATGATCATTGTTGAATGACAACAAAGGATTTAGGATATTACATAAACTTGGTTGATAGAGCAGTAGCAGGGTTTGAGAGGACTGACTTCAATATTGAAAGAATTCTACTGTAGGTAAAATGCTTTCAAACAGCATCTTATGATACACAGAAATCTTTCATGAAAGGAAAAGTCCATCAACATGGCAAACTTCTGTTGTCTTTATTTATTTGCAAAACAAGGCCTCACTGTCACCCAGCCTGGAGTGCAGTGGTGCAATCACAGTTCACTGCATCCTTGACCTCCTGGGCTCAAGTGATCCTCTCACCTCAGCTTCCCAAGAAGCTGGAACTACAGGCATGCACCACCATGCCCAGCTAATTTTTGTATTTTTTTGTGTGTGGAGATGGGATTTTCACCATGTTGCCCGGGCTGGCCTTGAAATCCTAAACTCAACTGATCTGCCTGCCTTGGCCCCCGCAAAGTACTGGGATTACAGACGTATGCCACTGAGCCAGTCTGTTGTCTTTCTTTTTTTTTTTTGAGATGAAGTCTCACTCCATTATCCAGGTTGGAGTGCAATGGCACGATCTCAGCTCACTGCAACCTCCGCCTCCCAGGTTCAAGCGATTCTCCTGCATCAGCTTCCCGAGTAGCTGGGATTACAGGTGACTGCAACCACGCCTGGTTAATTTTTTTATTTTTAGTAGAGACGGTGTTTCACCCTGCTAGCCAGACTGGTCTCAAACTCCCAACCTCAGTCAATCCGCCCAGCTCTGCCTCCCAAAGTGCTGGGATTACAGGTGTGAGCCACTGCACCAGGTCATGTTGTCTTATTTTAAGAAACTGCCACAGTCACACCAACCTTCAGCAATCACCACCCTGATTAGTCAATGGCCATCAACATCAAGGCAAGACCCTTCACCAGTAAAAAGATTATAATTTACTGAAGGCTCAGATGATCAGAAGAACTTTTTAGCAAAAAATAAAGTATTTTTTGGCGAGGCACGGTGACTCATGCCTGTAATCCCAGCACTTTGGGAAGTCGAGGCAGGCAGATCACCGGAGGTCAGGATTTTGAGACCAGCCTGGCTAACATGGTGAAACACCGCCTCTACTGAAAATACAAAAATTAGTCGGGTTCGGTAGTGCGCACCTGAGGCAGGATAACTGCTTGAACCGGGGAGGCAGAGGTTGCAATGAGCCATGACCACACCACTGTACTCCAGTCTGGGCAACAAAACAAGACTCCAACTCAAAAAAAAAAAAAAAAAAAGAGTATTTTTAAATTAAGGTATATATATTTTAAAAGACATAATACTATTGCACACTTAAGAGACTGTCATATAGTGTAAATGTAACTTTTATGTGCATTGGGAAACCAAAAAACCTGTGACTTGCTTTACTGTGGTATTTGCTGTATTATGCTGGTTTGGAAGCAAACCCACAGTATCTCCAAGGTATGTCTGTATATAAAACATCAACACATACAAAGATGTCCCCTTGATTGTTTAAAATACTTGGACAAGACATGACTCAACTTCATGTGTATATAGCAGAAAATACAAGTACCTACTCTAATGGGGTTGTTGGGAGAATTAAACAAGGTAAGGAATGGAAGGTACTCTGCATAACGTTTTTAAAAAATTAAGAAATACTGAAAAATGGGCCACAAATGTGAACAGTGATAATCATGGAGAATGGAGTTGTAGGTAATGTTTTTCTTTGTACTTTTCTGTATTTTCTCAAGTCTTCACAATGGAAATGACTTACATTTAAAAGAAAAAAATAATGTTTTTTAATATAGAAAAATGTGCATTTTTTCCCCTAACACATATTTCTGATTGAAACCTTCTAAGCCTTACTGGATAGTTTTAAAAGATACCTCTGTGGGCTCCTTCTAGTCCTTCATTTCTAAGCAAAGCTCATATTCTCACTCATTTCCTAACCTGAGATCCATGTTGATCACTGCCATTGTTCACCATGGACACTGTGCCTTTCTTCTTGTGCTTAATTCTTGGGACTTTTTCTGCCTCGAAAAAGCTTGCTTGATCACCATACAGTTGGCTGAAAAAAACATATAATAAGGTTATAAAATATAAGTACTCTAAAAATGAAATACAAAAGCACTAGTAACATATAGGGTTACCAATTATTTCTTTACAGAAATGACACCAGGATTCAAAATATTCTCCTTTTTTGCTAGACATTTAGGGAACTTCAAGAAAAAAATATAAATTTGAACCATATTTTAAAATGTAGATTGAAACACGGGCAATTATATTTTTCCTCATTTAAGGAGAAAAGAACTTGTTCTGCACTTCCAGAGATTAAAAAGAAGAAGAAGAAGAAAAGAACTTACCCAAAAATAGACTCTCCTCCACGGCCAGTCCCTGTAGGATCACCAGTTTGTATGATAAAATCCCTCTGTAATATGCAGGATTCTTTGTTAATTCAGAGTTTGTTAGATAGTTCCAATATCAAAGGAAATGACTTACTATCTACCAACTCACCTGTACATTGTGAATAAGGCAATAATTGTAGTATTTTATTTTGCACAATTTCAAGAAATTCAAGCAGGCTGAAAGAAAGAAAGTACAAAATTTATCACAGTAATCCACAAATACATTTTTAAATAAGGAAAAGCAAAGTAAAATGTAATTTCTAAATTACTATTACAAGGGAAAAAAAAGTCACATGTCCAAAAACTATAAAAAAGGGCAACAGGCCTGGCACAGTGGCTCACACCTGTAATCCCAGCACTTTGGGAGGCCAAGGTGGGCAGATCACTTAAGATTAGAAGTTCAAGACCAGTCTGGCCAACACAGTGAAACCCCGTCTCAACTAAAAATACATACAAAATTAGCCAGGCGTGATGAGAGGCACCTGTAATCCCAGCTACTCGGGAGGCTGAGGCAGGAGAATCACTTGATCCCAGGAGGCAGAGGTTGCAGTGGGCCAAGATAGCACCACTGTGCTCCAGCCTGGGTGACAGTATGAGACTTACCTCAAAAAAAATAAACTAGGGCTGGGCATGGTGGTTCATGCCTGTAATCCCAGCACTATGGGAGGCCAAGGTGGGCAGATCACCTGAGGTCAGGAGTTCAAGACTAGCCTGACCAACATAGAGAAACTCCATCTCTATTAAAAATACAAAAGTAGCCAGGCATGGTAGTGTATGCCTGTAATCCCAGCTACTCGGGAGGCTGAGGCAGGAGAATCACTTGAACCTGGAAGGCGGAGGTTGCAGTAAGCCAAGATTGCGCCATTGCACTCCAGCCTGGGCAACAAGAATGAAACTCCAGCTCAAAAATAAATAAATTAAATTAAATTAAAGATCAATAATTGCTCTAGAGAGCAATTATTTTTAAGTCTAGAAAAAAAGCAACATATTTTAAATTACCTTTTTTTTTTCTTTCATAGAATTTTTGGGGTACCTTGGCTAATACAAGAAAACTGACACTTATCTGTGATAAGCAATCATTTATCGATAGATTGATTTTACTACAAGAAAAAAGAACACTTAGCCGGGCGCGGCGGCTCAAGCCTGTAATCCCAGCACTTTGGGAGGCCGAGGCGGGTGGATCACAAGGTCGAGAGATCGAGACCATCCTGGTCAACATGGTGAAACCTCGTCTCTACTAAAAATACAAAAAAATCAGCTGGGCATGGTGGTGCGTGCCTGTAATCCCAGCTACTCAGGAGGCTAAGGCAGGAGAATTGCCTGAGCCCAGGAGGCAGAGGTTGCAGTGAGCCGAGATCGCGCCATTGCACTCCAGCCTGGGTAACAAGAGCGAAACTCCGACTCAAAAAAAAAAAAAAAAAAAAGAACACTTAAAGAGCATATTGTAATAGTAATAGATCTAGCATAATATATAAAAATGGATACAGATTATATCAATTAGGAAAAAGTCAAACATCCAGGGTCAGTTTTTAAATAATAAACAGTCCTTTATAAAAAGCCATACACAGGCCAGGTGCAGCAGCTCACACCCGTAATCCCAGCACTTTGGGAGGCCAAGGCAGGAGGATCATGAGGTCAGGTGTTCGAGACCAGTCTGGTCAACATGGTAAAACCCAGTCCCTACCAAAGATACAAAACATTAGCCGGGCATGGTGGTGGGCACCTGTAATCCCAGCTACTCAGGAAGCTAAGGCAGCAGAATTGCTTGAACCCAGGAGGCATAAATTGTAGTGAGCAGAGATCGCACCACTGCACTCCAGCTTGGGAGACAGGGAGAGACTCTGTCTCAAAATAAATAAATAAACATTTTTAAAAATAAAAATAAAAATCCATACATTTATCACAAACAACCTTTTTCATGTAAATTAACCCTGCTTATCCAACAAACATTTACCAAGTACCTTCTAGATGGCTTGAGACTGCCATCACAAACGGCAGTAAACCATGGTCCCTGTTTCCAAAAGTTCACAGTCTAGTCATAGAAAGACACGTTAACAAGTTCGTAAAGGCACTAAGTAAGAAACCATACAGACAGTAAGATATATGAGGCAGTCCCTGCCCTCAAAAAGCTTACATTAAATTAGGGTCCTTACATTTGAACACAAGAAGTGTTCAAATTACATACTGAGCATATCTAATTAATAACATGTGTGCCACTTAAATAGTAAAATGGTAAAAAGTAGTTTTTTAAATTCCTCAAGAGTTCAAAAGATTGTTTCTGGCTAGGGAAATCAGAACACCTCAGGGAAGGTTAAGGCAAACATTAAAAGAACTACACTAGCAGAGAGTGAAGGGTGACCATTTTAAGTTTGGAAGACTATGAAAAGGCCTGGAAGTGGGAATTTAAATGTTCTAAGGGTCTGTAATAGTCTGGTATTACACAGTAATAGAGGATGAAAAGGCTGGAGAGATAAGATGGGGCTAGCTGTTCAAGAGTGTTGAATATCAGTCCTGCAGTTGTTTTTCTTAATATATTTCTGGGCTTCCTGTTAAACAGGAGTGGTCCTTTTACTAGAAAACAAAAATAATGGATTTAGGCAATGATCATCAATGGCTGCCAAATAAGTCTTTCATCAAAATCTAATGATTATAAGGGTAACAAGGCCGCCAGGAGTGGGGGCTCATGCCTATAATCCCAGCACTTTGGGAGGCCAAGGTGGGCAGATCATGAGGTCAGAAGACCGAGACCAGCCTGGCCAACATGGTGAAACCCCATCTCTCCTAAAAATACAAAAATTAGCCGGGCATGGTGGTGCGTGCCTGTAATCCCAGCTACTCAGGAGACTAAAACAGGGGAATCACTTAAACCAGGGAGTCAGAGGTTGCAGTGAGTGACTGTACTCCAGCCTGGCAACAGAGTGAGACTCCATCTCAAAAAAAAAAAAAAGATAGGGCAACAAGGCCATAATGCACTGACCAATTTTAAGATCACCAAAAGAGCCAACCAGACATCAAGTGCCTCCTGAATGTAATGCAGCTGAAAGTACACACTATCTTGTACGAAATATTCTTGCCAAAAACATTTGATCTGAATCTGATCAAGGTTTTAAAGCTGAAGAACTTCTTATAGGAAATAGAGGACATAAAGGAATATGTTAATGGACGCAGTAAATAATCAGTCAAATTCAAAACAAGAGAAAGTCTACAAGACAAAGGACCCACATTCTTTCTCAAATTTTTTTCAAGAAAAAAAAGGGGGAGAACCAATAGATTAAAATATATATAAGAGACATTTTAATCAATATAACATATGGACTTTGGGTCCTAATTTAAATTACCAGATTTTCTTAAAATTTATGAGATAACAGGAAAGTTTAATGATACTAAGAAATTACTGCTAGTTTTTTCAAAGTATGATAAAATTTGTGGTTCTGTTTTTCTTTTCCTTTTTTACAACTTTTTCTTTTTTCTTTAGTATTTTTCCCTTTTCCCTGTCAAATTTTCTTTCTTTTTTTAACCGTCACTTATGTGACCCTTAAGCTCATAGTTTTGGTGTTTTTTTTTGTTTTTTGTTTTTTCCAAAGAGTCCTTATCTTTTACAAATACATACTGAAGTAATTACAGATTAAATAGGTACACTGGAGGTGGGGGTATTTAATGACTATGTGTTCAAAGCTGTTAAACAAAGCTGGTCATGTGGACATGAGAGTTCCTTTACATGATTCTCTCCACATCTGTGTTTTAAATTTTCTCTAATAAAAAGTTTAAAAAGAAAAGGAAGAAAGAAGGGGAAGAAGGAAGGTAGGTTAGGTCTGGATATGTTGATCATAGATTGATAAGAAGGTATAAACATAATAGGTAGGCATGTAAGCAGATCTCATATGCTTTCAAATATGTATAGGGGGCGGACTTAGGTTTTGGTGTTATGGGCTTATCTTTGCAGAACCACTGCTTGTTAACTTATTTCCTCACAACTCTGGGGAAAGAGGCCCATTCATTTTGCCAGATGCTCCTCTACATAAGCAAAGTGTCAAAGAAACTCAATGAAGGAGGCGGAGGCAGGAGAATTGCCTGAACCCAGGAGGCGGAGGTTGCGGTGAGCCGAGATCGCGCCATTGCACTCCAGCCTGGGTAACAAGAGCGAAACTCGGTCTCAAAAAAAAAAAAAAAAAAAAAAAAAAGAAACTCAATGAAAAGTAAAATCAAGAGATAAAAAACAAAATTCCCTATCCTTTGAAACCCTGTATCCAGCCACCTTTAAAACCAAGCTTACCCTAGTATTATGAGGCAACAAATTATTTTCTTTGTTTAAACCAGTTTGAGTTGGGTTTCTATTACTTGCACAAAAGGTCCTAATACAACACATTTATATCCAGTAGTCAATATAATGAACCTCTAGTGTGTGCCCTAAAAGTAGCAAGTATTGTACTAGGTATTCAGGATATAGAGATGATAATTGTGGTACAGTTCCTCCTCTCACTGGAGTTTACATTCTTGAAAGAGGAAGACTTGTAATCAGCTCCACAAAAATAGGCAAATATCATAATAAAATGTGTCATAGAGCAGAAGACAGAGCAGAAGAACCTCAGATAACTGCTTAGAAAGGAGGGAGAGCGGGGTTGTTCCCAGAGGGCTGTGCGACATCGATTCATCTGCACTGTCACGGCGGGTGTGCTAAAGACCACCACTGGCCTTGTGGGATTAGCTGTGTACAATACTCCACACGAGAGGCTAAGAATAATGTACACAAAGATTCTTGAAGTTCTTGAGGATATCTCTAAAAATGCAGCATATAGAAAATATACAGAACAGATTATATATTTTATTTTATTTTATTTTATTTTATTTTTTTGAGACGGAGTTTCGCTCTTGTTACCCAGGCTGGAGTGCAATGGCGCGATCTTGGCTCACCGCAACCTCCGCCTCCTGGGTTCAGGCAATTCTCCTGCCTCAGCCTCCTGAGTAGCTGGGATTATAGGCACGCACCACCATGCCCAGCTAATTTTTTGCATTTTTAGTAGAGACGGGGTTTCACCATATTGACCAGGTTGGTCTCAATCTCTCGACCTCGTGATCCACCCGCCTCGGCCTCCCAAAGTGCTGGGATTACAGGCTTGAGCCACCGCGCCCGGCCCACAGAACAGATTATAAATGAGAAGCTAGCTATGGTTAAAGCAGAACCAGATGTTCAAGAATTAGAAGACCAACTTCAAGGTGGTCAATCAGAAGAAGTGATTCTTCAAGGCTGAACATGAACTAAGTCTAGCAAGAAAAATGGTGCAGTGGAAAACATGGGAGCCAGTGGTGGAAGAGCCTCCTGCTGATCAGCGGAAATGGCCCAATATAATTATTAAGTGATTTTGGTGGGTTGATGGGAACTGATGTAATGAAATGTTCTGTTCTGTTAAGAGCGTGTTCACATTACTGACATAATCAAGAAAACTAATATAGAAAATATCTAGGAGACTGTTAAAATTAGTGATTATGATAATTCAGTCAGGTGAATCCATTTTTTAT
This sequence comes from Saimiri boliviensis, assembly GCF_048565385.1. NCBI lineage: Eukaryota > Metazoa > Chordata > Mammalia > Primates > Cebidae > Saimiri > Saimiri boliviensis. Next base: position 20,402,334 of record NC_133452.1, on the reverse strand, counting down.
TTGTAGTCACACAAATTATTTCAAAGATAATATTTCCATGAACAGAGAGGTCATGGGAAGATTTGAGAATTAATTAGAATTAATTCCTACAGATCTTCAATGTAGAGGCCATAATCAAAAAGTAAAGTTTCTTTAGTAATATGTTCAATACACCATTCAATTTTTAAAATTATCCCGAAGAAGAAAAGAAAAAGTCCTTAATTATTATGTTCTAAACAAATTTATAGATCACTGTTTGAGGTAAAAAATAAGAGTGATATTTTTAAATGTGATAAAATAGCACAGTGGCTGTTAATAGAATTTGAAATTATGGTTAACCTCCTTAACTGTGATCTTATGGATGTAAGGTAAAATTTAAATATATAGTTATATATTGATTACAAAATCCATAATGCCATTTTATTTTACTCATTATTTGAATTATACCATTTACTCTGTTTTCTTATAGTCTTAATTTTATTACATTTTGTTGTTATGTATTATATTTAAAAACTAAATTAGAATACATTGTACAGTTGAAGAAACTGACTTGGTACTTGAAAGAAAGATTTCCCATTGCATAGTGGTACTTGGAAAAACTTCATTTTGTTGCATTTGTGGAAGTTAGTTTTCTGGCACATAGCCTTTAAATTCCTTAATCAACCTAATTACATCAGGATAGAGGTAAAATTTCTCTAAAAGAACAGACATTAACAGTTCCTGACATTTATATCTGGCATATGGATAGGCTTCAAAACATCTTAGTCATAGGACTATAAATTCAAAGTGGAATAACTAAGTAGTTTGCAGTACGTTTCTAATATAAGTGTACGTGGGTATAAAAATAAGACAAATGCTGTTCAGGGAAAGAAGTTGGCAAGCTTAAGATTAAACAAAAATAAAATTACATGTGTTTTTGCCTTAAAAAAAAAAAAGAAAGGAGGGAGGGCTTCAAAGAAGAGATGATGCTTGATCTGAGATTTAGATAAGCAATTGGTTTGCCAGAAGGACAAAAGCGGAGAGGAATATTGTTTAGAAGGAACAGCAAGAGAATGGTAAAAATGGCACGGGAGAGTTTGTAGTGTTTTTGCCGGACGGAGAGGAGGGAGGAATTGCTGCGTGCAGGGGGAGTGGCGGGAATGGAGCATGGCAGAAAGTAGTTATTGTACAATATTGCAACTTATTTCATCTTCTTTGATAGGCTCTGCATTCCATGTGGGTAGGACCCTGTCTGTAACTCATCTCTCCTGGTCTCCAGTTTCTTCCTGACCTGATACATTCTCCACACTGCTGCCTATTATCTTCTCAAAACAAGTATGCCACACCTCAATACTGCTTTTAAAGTCTTCAAAGACTCTGATCATCAGTAGGACACACAAGACTATTCACGACCTGACCGAAGCGTATCTAACCAGACTCGAGTCTGCCTTTCCACAACTCATACCAGTCCTTCCAGTCACACCAAATTATTTGCCGTTTCCAGAAAATTCCAAGCAAAGAAAGTGTAAGCTAAGAAAACCCTCATTCCCATTCATCTTTGAAAGAACTACTTCAAGTGTTCTACTTGCAAGCTTTGCTTCTCCCCACCCGCCGCGCCCCGAGAAGACGCCCTCTTCTGGTTTCCATGGCAACTTACACATTCTTCTACCAAAACACGTAGAAAACTAAAATGGGTTCCTATGTCAATTTCCCCAAATGGAAAATCAGACCCTCAGAGGCAAGAAGCCAAGCCCAGGACTTAGCTCAGTGCATCAAAGGCTCAAGTTCACACTCCGGACAACCTCTTCTTCCATCCAGGCGGGATGCCCACACTCGCTGCGCCAAGCACACCCTACCTGCCTTCATCAAGATTTAACCGACTACGCATCAAGCAGTAGTTGCTGTGTTCCTCTCCCAAGTAAACACAGTAAAGGCACAAAAGCTATGGGTATTGTATGTACAGCTCGAATCACACTCACAGCCCCCCGCCCCCGACACACACACTCCCAAAGGCAATTAATGACCGCAAGCACTCTCCACCGGACTGGCCAACACAAGACACAGGAGAAAGCCTGCCAAGGCTCAAACGAATTCGTCACAAAAACTTTTATAACCAAGGCAGGTTAATAAAATAGCCCAGCCGCAGACACCAACAGCCCAGAAGTTCGAGCTCCAACCAATCTATAGCCTGGACTGCGCAGAAAACGGAAAGTGGGGGAACAAGCTCGGGGGCCCCGGCGACAGGTAAGCGGGGCTCAAGCCTCACCACGCGGCCGCTCCTCGGTGTACAAGTCGATGACGACGTCGCCCAAAGTGGTCTCCAGGAGAACCGCCATGGCGCCCGCTCCTCCTCTGCTACTAACCCCGGGGGGTGGTGACAGGCGCAGGTCGTCAGTGTAGTTTACGCCACGCGTCACCCTCGGCGCGACCCCTGTTGCGTCATCTCGCCGGCGCCGCGCCTCGTTTCCGGGCAGCTTCTTCCGGCCGGTGGGTGGGCGCAGGGCCGCGGCGCTGAGGTGCGGTCCCTATTCGTCCCGCCCCCGGCGCGGCCTTTTTGAAAATCCTGGTCCGCCTCTGGAGATTCTTGCGGAAGCCTGTCGCTCAGAACAGCGGCAGAATAGACTTTTGTGCCGTTTGTGTCCGTCTCAAGAGCAGAGCGGCTCTCCGAGCGGCCCTTTTATCCACCAGGGGGCGCCCACGGCGGGATCGTCTCCCCACCTTTTTGGGCGGACCCCTTCGGCTTTCCTGTCAGTCTCGTCTTCGCGAAAGAACTTTTGGCCTCGACTGTGGGTTTCCGATGCTAAGAACTCACATTTCGTTTCGTGTTGTTTTCTGTTTTGAGACGGGGTCTCGCTCTGCCGCCCAAGCTGGCGGGCGGTGGCTGTCTCGGCTCACTGCAACCTCCACCTCCCCGGCTCCAGCGGTTCTCCTGTCTCAGCCTCCCGACCACCTGGGACCACAGGCCCGCGCCATCACGCCCGGCTAACTTTGTTCTCTTATTTTTTTGTAGAGATGGCGGTGGGGGGAGGTGGTCTCCCTATGTTGCTCAGGTCGCTCTTGAACCCCTGAGCTCGAGGAGTTCGAACTCCTCCCGCCTCGGCCTCCCGGAGCTCGAGGAGCCGGGATGACGCGCGAGCCACCGCGCGCGGCCAGAACGAACATTCCGTCATGCACGTGGATTCCGCAGACACTCTTCTGGGCACGCCTGTCACTGTCTTGTATGGCATTTTATAATCTTATCATCTCCAATAACTTCACATCTGACGAAAAGCCACAGCTGTCATAATGGCTGACGAGGCCTGACAAGACCCTCTCCTGCCCCATCTTATTCCCGGGAAACGACGCTGGACAGTTTGCTGTTCCCTGAACGCTGCCGACACGCTCCTGCCTTGGGTCTTTTCAGTCGCCGCGGTTGGGAGACTTCTTCCTCCAGCTATTCGCGTGGCTCCCCTTCACCCTCTCCAAGTGCTTTGGCCTCCGATGCCCTGTCAGTGAGGCCCTCCATGCCTTTCATGTTTCTCCATATAGCTTTTTCTCCAGAGGACTTTTTACAATCTAACATGCTCTTTACGAATCTGTTTCTGTTTATTTATTGTTACTAGAATGTGTGCTCCAGGATAATCCATGTTGTTTTGTTTAAAGCTGTATCCCTAATGCCTCTGACAGCCTGGTACATAACGTGCAAATAAATGTTTGTTGAATGAATGAATGAATGAATATTGTGTTTTGGTTTTTGGCTTTTTTTGAGATGGAGTCTCACTCTGTCGCCCAGTCTAGAGTACAGTGGTGCGATCTCAGCTCTGCAACCTCCATCTCCTGGGGTAAAGCGATCCTCCTGCCTCAGCCTCCAGAGTAGCTGGGACTACAGGCGCCTGCCACCACACCTGGCTAATTTTTTCTATTTTAGTAGAGATGGGGTTTCACCATGTTGGTGAGGCTGGTCTCAAACTCCTAACCTCAAGTGATTCACCCACCTCAGCCTCCCAAAGTGCGGGGATTACAGGTGTGAGCTACCATGCCCAGCAATGAATAATGTTAATTAAAGAAATGCAAATTAAAGAGATACATTTCTGATGGGAATGCAAAATTATATTAATACAAATAGGGAACAGCAGCTAGAGCTTCTCCTGGGGTCAATCTAAGGGTTCTCAGGAGAAAGTGTGTCTATGCGTTGTTCAGTTTGCAGTACCATTTGGAGTTTGATTGCTTCTAGGTGAGAAGAAACAATTGGAGTTACAGTCTTGAGTATACAGGATCCAAGTATTAATACAAGACATATAAATAAGAAAGGGCTTAATAAAGGGTTTACCCAATTCCATAAAGAAGACTGGAATTCATTAAAGGATTGTAGCCACCAGGGGCTGAAGCTGGCATTTTCCCTGAGCCTGTCAATAATTTTAATTTGATCTTTAAGTACCTGTAGATTTTCCTCTTCTTTACTAGAGGTGTTAATCCAGAAGAAACATGTTTCACTTAAAAGTGCATAGGTACAGCCGGCACGGTGGCTCATGCCTGTAATCCTAGCACCTTGGGAGGCTGAGGTGGGAGGATCACCTGAGGTCAGGAGTTCAAGACCAGCCTGGCTAACATGGTGAAACCCTGTTTCTACTAAAAATACAAAAAATTAGCCAGGTGTGGTGGCGCGCACCTGTAATTCCACCTACTTGGGTGGCTGAGGCAGGAGAAGCACTTGAACCTGGATGGCAGAGGTTGCAGTGAGCCTAGATATTGCCATTTGTACTCCAGCTTGGGCAACAAGAGTGAAACTCATTCTAAAAAATAAATAAATAAATAAATAATTTTTTTAAAAAAAGAGGCCAGGCACAGTGGCTCATGCCTGTAATCCTAGTGCTTTAGGAGGCCAAGGAAGACAGATCACGAGGTCAGGAGGTCGAGACTAGCCTGACCAACATGGTGAAACCCCATCTCTACTAAAAATACAAAAGTTAGCTGAGCTTGGTGGTGCATGCCTGTATTCCCAGCTACTCAGGAGGCTGAGGCAGGAGAATCGCTTGAACCTGGGAGGTGGAGGTTGCAGTGAGTCAAGATTGCACCATAGCACTCCAGCCTGAGTGACATAGAAAAGAAAGTAAGAGAGAAAGAGAAAGAGAGAGAGAAGAGAGAGAGAGAGACAGAGAGAGAGAGGAAAGAAAGAAAGGAAGGAAGAAAGGGAAGGAGCAGGGAGGGAAGGAGAGAGAAAGGGAGCGAGGGAGGAAGAAAATGCACAGGCAACTCCTACTTCAGCCTTAAGGACATCTAAGGCTTACCTATTTTGTGCTACTCCTGAGGCTAAGAGTCTACAGATTGCTGTTGTGCCTCTGTGGCCCTTACAGTTGCATTCCATTCTTGTTTCATCATAATAGAGATATTAAGTATTGATCTTTCAAGGAGAGGGATGCCCGCAAACCAGAATAGATTTCTAGCTATAGAATTTCCCATCCATGATTTTTCTAAGTTGGGATTGTCATGTGCATGCCCTCCCCAGTCTGCCCTTTCAGTTAAATCTCCATATGAGGGCATAGAAATGATGTATCTCTTTGTCTGATGTACTGAGATAGTGCAGTTTCTAGAAAAGAAGCCTAAGGTAGCGATATCCCCAGATGATGCTGCCATCTCAGTGGAATTAAAAAAAAATAAATCAGGAGGCCAAGTGTGGTGGCTCACACCTAGTAACCCCAGCACTTTGGGAAGCCAAGGCAGGCAGATCACTTGAGGTCAGGAGTTTGAGACCAGTCTGACCAACATGGTGAAACCCCATCTCTATTAAAAATACAAAAATTAGCTGGGTGTCGTGGTGAGTGCCTGTAATCCCAGGTACTCAGGAGGCTGAAGCAGGAGAATCACTTGAACCCAGGAGGCAGAGGTCGTAGTGAGCAGAGATTGCACAACTTCACTCTAGCCTGGGAGACAGAGCAAGACTCCATCTCAAAAAAAATTACAATAATAATAAGTCAGGAACTACTGCAACTACACTATAAATTCCCTTCCACTTTCTTGGGAGGATTAAGTGTATCCAAGAGCCACACAGAAAATATAGCCCTGCTCCTTGAAAAGACAGTTCTAAGTTGTGGCTTGTGAGAGACACTGGCAAATTATTCTCATATCTTAGAAATTTTCCTTCTTTACATATAATAGGGACATCCTTGGGATAAGGATAACCATATTTAGGTAGTCACTTACGACGCCATTTGGAATTTGACAGGCTAAATGAAAAGAGTCCACCTGACAAATGGAGTTTTAAAAAATTAGAGAAATAATATGCCCTGGCCAATATCTCAGATGATCATTATGGCAAAGGCTGTCAGTCCTGATGTCTCCAATTCACTCACAGATTTGTAAACTGCTACTATTAGCAAACATCATACAAGGGTCTGGAGTTCCATGAGGTGGCATGTTTGGAAAGGCCCGTGTGTTATTCTTTACATTGTAGTCAAAGTGGTTATTTAGAACATGTCATTCCCATCAGGACTTCCAACCAATGGGAGAGGCTAGATTCTGAAAGCCCCCTGTACTAGGGCTTCTGATTCTTGTAGATTACCCTTGTTGCATTCTCCCCAAATATTTCAACTTTCAGCAATTACAAATGCGATGTTACAGTATTTGAGATGTCCCAAGTATGGTCCTTCCCCCTTACTTCTAAAGCTGCGGAAGGCATTTGCTATTACTTGGTCCACTTTTCCCAGCCTGAGGGTGTGAAGTTTGTCTTTGGGGAGAGTGTTCTTTGGCACTGGGGGCAGAATTTTTTCCTGAGAGGAGTTAGTCACCCAGTTGAAAGTGCTCCCATACCATGTTCATTTATGCCTGATATGTCTTTAAGGGTTAAAGGTAAAGCCAACAAAGGGAACCCTAAGGTGGTGAGTTCTGAGTCATCGTAAGCTTTCCCAGTGCCGTTGAACTGAGTGATCTGCTCAGGACAGACCCAACAATTAGTCTTGTTGTAGAAATGGGCCATAGCAGATATTACAGGAGCTAAGGGTATGATGTATTGCTAAGTCCAATAAAAAATCCTAACAGACTTAGTAAAATGCTCATGCTTACTGCTGGTTAACAACCGTTATTCCAGCTCTTAGTAATTAAGCAAACTGCTATAGTAATTGAGATTCTTTGTTTAATATTCAACCCTGAGGGTGCTATAGTATATAGTCATATTTGGCTTAAAAGGAGAGGTAGAAATGGCAACAAGTATTTCATGAGGTAGAGGTGAGACTGAGTAAGGTGAGTAGTTATACTCTGTTCCTCATTTTTTGTGATTTTCAGCTTAAGGTTTCCTATTTCTTCGCATTGATCTTCAGGTCGTTCCTCTGGGCTGTCAGGAGTTGCTCCCTCAGCTTTCCAGACTTTGACTCGAGTGTGAGGTATCCAAGAGTCAATTCCTGTAACTTTTATTGCCAGGGGGTTTGGAAGAAGAACAGTGTAAGGCCCTTCCCAGCTTGGGGTTAGGGAGGGAGAGAGAGGAGGGAGAGCCTTCAGCAGTACCAAATCTTCTGGGATAAATAGAGGTGGTCCAATTTTCTGGGGTTAGGCCTTTGCTACTTGTGCTAATTCCTGTTGGAAATGAGCCAGAGAAGTTACATGCTTGACTAGCTCAGAGATTTTTTGATCTAATAGAAAATCATTGGTAAGGAAAGGTCATCCATACAGCATCTCAAAAGGGCTAAGACCTAGTTTTGAAGGGGTATTTCTTATTTGTCATAAGGCCATGGGAAGAAGAGTGACCCAAGGAAGGTGAGTTTCTTGGGATAATTTTCTGAGGTGTCTCTTGATAATATCATTAGTTTTCTCTACCTTTCTTGAGGACTGGGGTCTCCAAGCACAGTGGAGATGGTATTCTATGCCTACTGCTTTTGAGACTCCTGTGTGACAGCTGCTTTAAATGAGGGTCCATTGTCACTTTGAATATACCTAGGTAGACCAAAGCAAGGAGATATTTCATTAACTAATACTTTTATTATCTCAGAAGCTTTTTCTGCACAGCATGGGAATGACTACCCAGCTAGTGAAGGTGTCTACCCATACCAGCAAATATTGGATACCCTTTGTCTTCGGCATGTGGGTGAAGTCTATTTGCCAGTCTTCCCCTGGATAACCTCCTATTCTTTGGGTTTGAGGAAGAAGGCGTCACATGTTCAGGGATTTTTTTTTTTCTTTTTTTTCTTTTTTTTTTTTTTTTTTTTTTTTTTTTGAGATGGAGTTTCGCTCTTGTTGCCCAGGCTGGAGTGCAATGGCGCGATCTCGGCTCACCGAAACCTCCACCTCCTGGGTTCAGGCAATTCTCCTGCCTCAGCCTCCTGAGTAGCTGGGATTACAGGCACGTGCCACCATGCCCAGCTAATTTTTTGTATTTTTAGTAGAGACGGGGTTTCACCATGTTGACCAGAATGGTCTCGATTTCTCGACCTCGTGATCCACCCGCCTCGGCCTCTCAAAGTGCTGGGATTACAGGCTTGAGCCACCGCGCCCGACCTCAGGGAATTATTTTTAAGACAGACTTCACGAGCCGGGCACGGTGGCTCACGCCTGTAATCCCAGCACTTTGGGAGGCTGAGGCAGGTGGATCATGAGGCCAAGAGATCGAGACCATCCTGGTCAACATGGTGAAACCCTGTCTCTACTAAAAATACAAAAAAAAAAAAAAAAAAAATTAGCTGGGCATGGTGGCGCACGCCTGTAGTCCCAGCTACTCGGGAGGCTGAGGCAGGAGAATTGCCTGAACCCAGGAAGAGGAGGTTGCGGTGAGCCGAGATCACGCCATTGCACTCCAACCTGGGTAACAAGAGCGAAACTCCGTCTCAAAAAAAAAAAAAAGACAGACTTCACAAGCATTAACAACTTGCTTAACCGTTTTTAGTAGATTCTCTCCTGAAAACAATCTCTGAACACATTGATATGTCTTATTCTTTCCCAGGTGAAAAACTTGGTGAAGGAAATTAAGGACTTTCCATTGGCTAGAGGCTGGCAAGTGGAGCTTGCCATCTCCAACTGTCCCCATCCTGAGGTCTGAAATGAATACTGTTGAGAAGTGGCCTGTTCTACTTCTGTAGGGGAGTACTGAGGTTTAATTCCTCTTATGTAGCTTTCCCAGACTAGAGGGGTTTGAAGTGGGTTGATGTCTTGAGGCTTTCTTGCCTCTGACTTAGCTGCCTGATCAGCTAATCTGTTTCCTTCAGCTACGTCATCTGTTCCCTTTTGATGTCCCCTACAATGCATTACTGCAATTTCTCGTGGAAGGAAAACTGAGGATAGTAACCTAATAATTTCCTGGTGATATTTTATAGGATAGCCATTGGTGGTAAGAAAATGCCTTTCCTTCCAAATGGCCGCATGAGCACGGAGAACTAGAAAAGCATACTTGGAGTCAGTGTAAATATCAGCTAACTTTCCTTTGCTTAATTCAACTCCTCTTGTAAGAGCTATCAGCTCAGCTAATTGAGTGCTTATGCCTAGAGGAAGAGATGCACTTTCTTTTTTTTGAGACGGAGTTTTGCTCTTGTTGCCCAGGCTGGAGTGCAATGGCGCCATCTCGGCTCACCGCAACCTCCGCCTCCTGGGTTCAGGCAATTCTCCTGCCTCAGCCTCCTGAGTAGCTGGGATTACAGGCACGTGCCACCATGCCCAGCTAATTTTTTGTATTTTTAGTAGAGACGGGGTTTCACCATGTTGACCAGGATGGTCTCGATCTCTCGACCTCGTGATCCACCCGCCTCGGCCTCCCAAAGTGCTGGGATTACAGGCTTGAGCCACCGCGCCCAGCAGGATTCGGATATCTGTTATCCAAAGCCTTCCTCTGGAGTACAGTAGACCTGCACATTGTGTGGGTTGTAAATAGTTAAATCATTCCCCAGGGTTAATTTGCAGACTTCTGGGACCAGCAGAGCCACTGAAGCAATGACTCAGAGGCATGTTGGCCACTCTTTAACCACCAAATCAAGTTCCCTACTTAGGTAACCTACTGGCTGTTGAGCTGGTCCTTGGGCCTGTGTTAAAACTCCTAGGGCTATTCCCTTCCTTTCTGATATATACAGATTGAAGGCCTTCTCTACAGGAAGGCTGAGAGTTGGTGCCTTGAGCAAGACTCACTTTAGTTGGTCAAAGGCCTTTGAGCTTCAGGTTCCCAGGTTAAAAGATAAGTTTTAGCTCCCCAAGTTTCTTTTATGAGGTTAATAATGGATGGGCTGTTTCACTATACTGAGGTATCCATAGCCTATGGAATCCTGTAATACCCAAAAATCTTCTAGGTTGCTTGAGGGTTTTGGGAGGGGAAGGAGGAGATAGGCTTAATCCTATCTTCCCCCAATGCTCTGGTCCCTTCAGATAGCACTAAGCCTAGGTACATTACCAAGGTTTTGCAGAATTGAGCCTTGGGTTTTAAAACCTTTTATCCTCTGCTAGCTAAGACGTTAAGAAGAGCTTCGGTAGGCTGGGTGCGGTGGCTTACGCCTGTAGTCCCAGCATTTTGGGAGGCCAAGGCAGCTGGATCATCTGAGGTCAGGAGTTCAAGACCAGCTTGACTAACGTGGAAAAACCCTATCTCTACTAAAAATACAAAATTAGCCTGGCAAGGTGGCACATGCCTGTAATCCCAGCTAGTTGGGAGGCTGAGGCAGTAGCACTGCTTGAACCTGGTAGGCAGAGGTTGCAGTGAGCCAAGATTGATCCACTGCGCTCCAGCCTGAGCAACGAGCGAAACTCCATCTCAAAAAGGAAAGAAAGAAAAGAAAAGAAAAAACAACACGGACACACCTGGAGTAGCTTTAAGGAGCAGGGAGTTTAATAGGCAAGAAAGGAGGAGGGAGAAAGAAAGAAGTAGCTCCCCTGTACAGGGCGGGGGCGGGGGGGGAGCTGAGAGACAGAACCTTGCTTTCAGATAATATCAGCCAGCTATATTTGATGGCTGGAGGAGGCGGTGTTTGATGTGCATAGGGCTCAGGGGATTGGTTTGACCAGACATGTCACTCATGAAGCCCAGGAAAAAAATTGGTCCTAACACCGTAGCCTTTTAATAGGTAAATACAGGTCACCATGATGTTCCACATTTCGTGGGGATATGTGGGGACGGCCATGCTGCTAGGCACATGTGGAGGCAAGGACAAGAGAACAAAGGTGGGAACTGCCATGTTAGGTGACTTTCTAAAGGCTGGCATTTACATATCAAAGCTTGCTGGGCAGAGTCTAACAGGGCTTTTATGCTAGACAAGAGCTGCAAAAAATCTTCCAAGGACCCGATTTTTCCTCTCTATCCGCCTAAAACAATTTCTTAATAACTTCTACCTCAATACCGCCACTTTGGAAGACAGTTTGGCAGTTTCTTAAAAAGCTAAACATACTACACTATTCAGCAGTCAAGCTTCTAGATATTTACCCAAATAAGTTGAAAAGTTATATTACACAAAAATCATTACACAAATGTTTATAGCAGCTTTATTAATAATGGCCAAACCTTGGAAGCAAGCAAGAAGTCCTTCAAAGAATTAATGGAAATAAAAACTCGGAGCCACAAAGGAAATGAGCACTTGAATGAAAGATTTCTCAGCAAGGCAAATTTACTTCTGCAGAAGGGTGCTGCTTGCGCCTGGCATGGTCTCAAGAGCATACCAAACAAAGGAGGGATGGGGTTTTTATTAATGCAGCTGGTCCTTGCTTCTATGTCTTATCCCTGTTGCCTGGAGTTGGACCACACAATCTAAACGAATCCCAATTGGCTATTTTTTTTTTTTCTTTTTTGAGACAGAGTTTCACTCTTGTTACCCAGGCTGGAGTGCAATGGCGCGATCTTGGCTCACCGCAACCTCCGCCTCCTGGGTTCAGGCAATTCTCCTGCCTCAGCCTCCTGAGTAGCTGGGATTACAGGCACGTGCCACCATGCCCAGCTAATTTTTTGTATTTTTAGTAGAGACAGGGTTTCACCATGTTGACCAGGATGGTCTCGATCTCTTGACCTCGTGATCCACCCGCCTCGGCCTCCCACAGTGCTGGGATTACAGGCTTGAGCCACCGCGCCCGGCCCCCAATTGGCTATTTTAAACAAGAGGAGGGATGTGGGTTACAGTGGCGGGAAGGGCAGTTTTGGCAGGAAGAGCTGTTGTGGCAGGAGGGGTAGTTTACAGAACAGGTAACTAGGAGTGGGAAAATACAAGGAAATTGATCTTAAGAACAAAGTACAAGGAAGTTAAGTCAAACCTTTGAAGAGGAACTTACTGTATCTGACAGAGTAAATGGATACACAGTGTGGTGCCTATATGCAATGGAATACAGTATATACTACATTGTTCCATACTGTGGGATTCCTACTATATGACATTCTGGCAAAGGCAAAACTATAGGACAGTAAGAAGATCAGTGGTTCCATATAAGAGATATTGTTAAGCAGAGGGGGAAACAAAGAAAAAGAAATAAAAACAAAAGGATCAGTGGCTGCCAAGGGTTTCTAGGGGAATAGGGGAGGGGTGAATAGATGGTACACAGGGGATTTTTCTGTATGATACTATAACAGTGGATACACGTTATTGTACATTTGTCAAAATCCATAGAACTGTACAATACAAAGGGCAAACCCTTGCAAACTATGGATTTTAGTTACTAATAGTGTATCAACATTGGTTCATTAATTGTAATAAATATACCACATTAATGCAATATGTTAATAATAGGAAACTGGGGTTTGGGGAAAGGGTATATGGGAACTCTGTATGCTTTCTGATCGTTCTTCTATAAACCTAAAACTGCTCTAAAAAATGCAGTGTATTTAAAACAACAAAACAATGATTTACCACTTTTTATCTTAAGAGACTCAGAAGATGTGCAGTCCTAAATCTTAAATTTTTTTTTTTTTTTTTGAGACGGAGTTTCGCTCTTGTTACCCAGGCTGGAGTGCAATGGTGCCATCTCGGCTCACTGCAGCCTCCGCCTCCTGGGTTCAGGCAATTCTCCTGCCTCAGCCTCCTGAGTAGCTGGGATTACAGGCACACGCCACCATGCCCAGCTAATTTTTTGTATTTTTAGTAGAGACGGGGTTTCACCATATTAACCAGGGTGGTCTCGATCTCTTGACCTCATGATCCACCCGCCTCGGCCTCCCAAAGTGCTGGGATTACAGGCTTGAGCCACCGCGCCCAGCCTAAATCTTAAATTTTACATTTATAGCACTTATACTCTATAGTTTTATGGTTTAAATTTCACAATTAGCTATAAATATTATGGGTCCCCTGAGATATTAATCTTCCATTCCTACCTTATCCAATTGAATAACAAACAGAAGCTTTTTTTTTTTTGAGACGGAGTTTTGCTCTTGTTACCCAGGCTGGAGTGCAATGGCGCGATCTCGGCTCACCGCAACCTCCGCCTCCTGGGTTCAGGCAATTCTCCTGCCTCAGCCTCCCGAGTAGCTGGGATTACAGGCACGCGCCACCATGCCCAGCTAATTTTTTGTATTTTTAGTAGAGACAGGGTTTCACCATGTTGACCAGGATGGTCTCAATCTCTTGACCTCGTGGCCCACCCACCTCGGCCTCCCAAAGTGTTGGGATTACAGGCTTGAGCCACCGCGCCCGGCCAGAGCTATTTTTAAGTAAAAGAGGGGCCGGGCATGGTGGCTCATGCCTGTAATCTGAGCACTTTGGGAGGCCCAGACAAGTGGATTGCTTGAGCCTAGGAGTTCAAAGAGACCATCCTGGATAACATGGCAAAGCCCCGTGTCTACCCAAAAAACATAATAATAATAATAATAATAAACTTAGCTAGATATGGTGGTGCATGCCTGTAGTCCTGCTACTTAAGAGGCTGAAGTGTGAGGATCACTTGAGCCCAGGAAGTAGAGGTTGCAATGAGCCAAGTTTGTGCCACTGAACTTCCAGCCTGGGTGACAGAGCAAGACACTGCCTCAAAAAAAAAAAAAAAAAAAAAAAAAAAAAGTAAAAATATAAATATAAATAGACGCAGTTTCATATATTTCTGATTTCCAAAACTGGTTGCATTGTTACCTAAAACTAAGTTGTATCTTACCAAAAATAACTTAGCACATTCCTATGTGTTGGCCTATACTTGCATGGCTATTAAGAAATACCTGAGGTTGGGTAATTTATAAAGAAAAAATGTTTAATTGGCTCACGGTCTGCAGGCTGTATAGGAAGCATGGCACCATACTTGTCTTTGCCTGTTCTTTACTGTTGTTCAACTGTGTTTGTATATGTGTCTTTAAATATCCCTTGAAAAGATAGTTTAGAACAAAGGGCAGTCAGTATCTTGCCCACAAGATGTACTAAAACACTATAAATCCATAGAGAATTATCCTCCAACAATTATTTTTTTGAAGATCTTTGAAAACTGGCCAGGCAAGGTGGCTCATGCCTGTAATCCCAGCACTTTGGGAGGCTGAGGCAGGCAGATCACCTGAGGTCAGGAGTTTGAGACCAGCCTGGCCAACATGGTGAAACCCTGTCTCTACTAAAAATACCAAAAAAAAAAAAAAAAAAAAAAAAAAGCTGGACGTGGTGACACGTGCTGGTAATCCTAGCTACTCAGGAGGCTGAGGCAGGGGAATCTCTTGAATTTGAGAAGCAGAAGTTGCAGTGAGCTGAGAATATGCCATTATGCCATTGCACTTCAGCCTGGGTGGCTGAGTGAGACTCTGTCTCAAAAAAAACATTAATTTTTTATAGAACTATTAAAAACAATACTAAAATTCACATGCAACCAAAACGCTCAAATAGCCAATGTAAGAACAAGAAGAACGAAGCTGGAGGCATCATATTACCTGACTTCAAAATATATTACAAGGCTATAGTAACCAAACAGCATGGTATTTGTAGAAAAATTGACACACTGACAAATGAAACAGAATAGAGAACCCAGAAATAAAGCCATACTCTTAAGCCAACTGATCTTTGACAAAGCTGAAAAGAGCTTACATTGGGAGAAGGACATCTCCTTCAATCAATGGTGCTGGGAAAATAGGATAGCCACATGCAGAAGAATAAAACTGGACCCCTATCTTTCACCATATACAAAAATCAAGTCAAGGTGGATTAAAGACTTAAACTTAAGACCTGAAACTACAAAAATACTGGACAAAAACCTAGGGAAACCTCTCTTGGACATTTTCTACACAAATAATTTATGATTAAGACCTCAAAAGCACATACAACAAAAACAGAAATAGACAAATGGGACTTAATTGAACTAAACAGTTTCTACATAGCAAAATAATCGCAGAGTGAAGAGACAACCTGCTGAATGGGAGAAAACATTTGCAAACTATTCATCCAACAGGGGACTAATATCCAGAATATATAAGGAACTCAACTCAACAGGAAAAAACAATCTCTTTAAAAAGTGGGCAAAGTTGGCTGAGCATGGTGGCTCACACCTTCAATGCTAAGCACTTTGGGAGGCCAAGGTGGGAGAATTCTTTGAGCCCAGGAGTTCAAAACCAATCTGGACAACATAACAAGATCTTGTCCACTATTATTTTTTTGGTTGTTTTTTTTTTTTTTTTTTTTTGAGACGGAGTTTCGCTCTTGTTACCCAGGCTGGAGTGCAATGGCGCGATCTCGGCTCACCGCAACCTCCGCCTCCTGGGTTCAGGCAATTCTCCTGCCTCAGCCTCCTGAGTAGCTGGGATTACAGGCACGCACCACCATGCCCAGCTACTTTTTTGTGTGTGTGTGTGTTTTTTTTTTAGTAGAGACGGGGTTTCACCATGTTGACCAGGATGGTCTCGATCACTCGACCTCGTGATCCACCCGCCTCGGCCTCCCAAAGTGCTAGGATTACAGGCTTGAGCCACCGCGCCCGGCCTGTTTTTGTTTTTTTTTTGAGACGGAGTTTTGCTCTTGTTACCCAGGCTGGAGTGCAATGGCGCGATCTTGGCTCACCACAACCTCCGCCTCCTGGGCTCAGGCAATTCTCCTGCCTCAGCCTCCTAAGTAGCTGGGATTACAGGCATGCACCACCACGCCCAGTTAGTTTTTTTTTTTTTTTTTTTGTATTTTTAGTAGAGACGGGGTTTCACTATGTTGACCAGGATGGTCTTGATCTCTCGACCTCGTGATCCACCCGCCTCGGCCTCCCAAAGTGCTGGGATTACAGGCTTGAGCCACCGCGCCCGGCCGCACTATTATTTTTTAAAGTGGGCAAAGAACATGAATAGATGTTTCTCAGAAAAAGACAATCAAATGTCCAACAGATATATGAGTAAATGCTCAACATCACTAACTGTCACAGAAATGCAAAGCAAAACCACAATGAGATATCATCTTACAGTCAGAATGGCTATGACTAAAAAGACAAAAAACAACAGATGCTGGCAATGATTCAGAGAAAAAGAACTTTTATACACTGTGGGAATGTAAACTAGTATAGCCACTATGGAAAACAGTATGGATATTTCTCAAAAAACTAAAATATAATTACCATTCAATCCAGTAACCCCACTGCTGGCTATCTACCCAAGGGAAAAGAAATCAGTATATCAAAGGAATACCTGCATTCACATGTTTATTTCAGCACTGTTCACAATAGAAATACAGAGGATCAACCTCAGTGTCCATCAACAGATGAACAGCTAAAGAAAATAAGGTATACATACACAATTGAATACTATTTGGCCATTAAAAAGAATAAAATAGGCCAGGCACGGTGGCTCACTCCTGTAATCCCAGCACTTTGGGAGGCCAAGTCAGGTGGATCACCTGAGGTCGGGAGTTCGAGATCAGCCTGACCAACATGGAGAAAACCCATCTGTACTAAAAATACAAAATTAGCTGGGCATGAAAAATTAGCTGGGCATGATGGTGCATACCTGTAATCCCAGCTACTTGGAAGGCTGAGGCAGGAGAATCATTTGAACCCCGCAGGCAGAGGTTGCAGTGTGCCAAGACTGCGCCATTGCACTCCAGCCTGGGCAAGAAGAGTGAAACTCTGTCTCAAAAAAAAAAAAAAAAAAGATGAATGAATGAATGTCATTCATAGCAACATGGATGGAACTGGAGGTCACTATCTTAAGTAAAATATGCCAGGCACAGAAAGAAAAAATATCTCATTTACATGTGGGAGCTAAACCAATCGGACCACATGGAGGTAGAGAATGGAAAGGCAGATGATAAAAACTGGGTGATGATGAAAGTAACAACGAAATCAGTTACTGGAAAAGGAAATACAGGAAGGTTTGTAGTCAAAAGGTATTATTTGTTGAAAGAATAAAGACATTTTTAATATATACTTTGTTTTCTGTACTATTATAAATGTTTTAGAATATCTTCTCCTATATGAAAGATTACTTTCAAAGAGTTTGAAAAAGCATCTGATGCGCATGGAACTACACTGGGTTGCTACTAGGTGAGTCAAACTCTTTTTATGATAGAAGATATCAAGTTGACATGAGCTGACTCAAAGGAACATCAAAATACACACTGTATTAACATTGACAGATTTATTTGTCATGTAAGCAACTGCCAAGTTAATTGTCTTTTGTTTCTCAGATTAATGTGAAGGCTCAGTATACCAAGCTGAGTTTTCCAGTGGACAAGTGGAACACAGCCACAAAGCTTGTTGAAAGATTTGTTGTGACTCTAATATTAGAGTTGTGGTATGGTGCTTCTTCCCCTAAATGATGGGGCTTTTCCACATCATTCCACATACAGGGAATCCCACAGCGCTATTTCCACGTAGCAAAACAATGGCCTAAAAAGAACCATTTCATACAAAAGAGTAAAATTGTTAATTATCAAATAATACTGTCAACCAATTAGGCATTATTTGTCCAACAGACCCCCACTGAGGGCCTACTCTAGCAAGATGTTTGCTTTAAGGTTTGGCCACCCCCTTCCTGGAGCTCACAAGACAGACAAAAGAATAATGCGCCGGGCGCGGTGGCTCAAGCCTGTAATCCCAGCACTTTGGGAGGCCGAGGCGGGTGGATCACAAGGTCAAGAGATCGAGACCATCCTGGTCAACATGGCGAAACCCTGTCTCTACTAAAAATACAAAAAATTAGCTGGGCATGGTGGCACGTGCCTGTAATCCCAGCTACTCAGGAGGCTGAGGCAGGAGAATTGCCTGAACCCAGGAGGCGGAGGTTGCGGTGAGCCGAGATCGCGCCATTGCACTCCGGCCTGGGTAACAAGAGCGAAACTCCGTCTCAAAAAAAAAAAAAAAAAAAAAAAAAAAGAATAATGCACAGTTAGACCATCGAAAGGCTCCTTAAGAAAACACCCTCGGCCGGGCACGGTGGCTCAAGCCTGTAATCCCAGCACTTTGGGAGGCTGAGGCGGGTGGATCACGAGGTCGAGAGATCGAGACCATCCTGATCAACATGGTGAAACCCCGTCTCTACTAAAAATACAAAAAATTAGCTGGGCATGGTGGCGTGTGCCTGTAATCCCAGCTACTCAGGAGGCTGAGGCAGGAGAATTGCCTGAACCCAGGAGGCGGAGGTTGCGGTGAGCCGAGATCGCGCCATTGCACTCCAGCCTGGGTAACAAGAGCGAAACTCCGTCTCAAAAAAAAAAAAAAAAAGAAAACACCCTCATTTGAGTCATGGCACCAAAAATTAAATTAAATAAATAAATAGAAAACAGATAGCTTCAACTTTCCCTATTTTCATATATATGGACTTTGTAATCTTATATTACTAATTCAAATTATACAGATCCATATTACGTTTGTTTTCTGACTTCCAGATTCTTTTTTTTTGAGATGGGAGTCTCATTGCACAGTCTGGAGTACAGTGGTGCTATCTTGACTCACTGCAACCTCGGCTGCCCAGATTTAAGCGATTCTCCTGCCTCAACCTCCTGAGTAGCTGGGATTGCAGGTACATGCCATCACATCCAGCTAATTTTTGTATTTTTAATAGAGACAGGTTTTCACCATGCTGGCTAGGCTGGTCTCAAACACCTGACCTCAAATGTTCTACCCACCTCGGCCTCCCAAAGTGCTGGGATTACAGGCGTGAAGCACTGCTCCCAGCTTCCAGATTCCTTTTTTATTTTTTAATAGACTCAGGCGATCGTTCTGCTTGCGTTTGCTGCGTGGCTGGTACTATAGGCACAAACCACCACGTCCCATCTCCAAATTCATTTTTAATTCCTGCAGTAGGAAAAAAGTGAAAAGGCCAAGTGTGCAGATGGAACCCAGAAGTGGGTGGAACTTCACTGTGATATCACTTGTAGCTTAACAATGGCGTGAGGAAGGCCGGGCGCGGTGGCTCACACCTGTAATCCCAGCACTTTGGGAGGCCGAGGCGGGTGGATCACGAGGTCAAGAGATGGAGACCATTCTGGTCAACATGGTGAAACCCCGTCTCTACTAAAAATACAAAAATTAGCTGGGCATGGTGGCGCGTGCCTGTAATCCCAGCTACTCAGGAGGCTGAGGCAGGAGAATTGCTTGAACGCAGGAGGTGGAGGTTGCGGTGAGCCGAGATCGCGCCATTGCACTCCAGCCTGGGTAACAAGAGCGAAACTCCGTCTCAAAAAAAAAAAAAACAAACAAAAAAAACAATGGCGTGAGGAATCTCAGAGTAAGCCGGGAGTTAGTTGAAAGGAGTCTTTAGCCAAAACTTTCATAATTTATTCTAGCGGGTGGGGCTGGGGAGTCAGGCATGTGGGAGGAGGGTGTTAAAAGGAGTAATGGAGGCTCAAAGAAAGAAATAATTCTTGTTTCCCTTTTCACGTCAAAAGTTTTACTTCAGAGGAAGACTACTGTCTCTTATTCTGCCTGAATGGCTAAGTTTCCAAGTTTTCTCAATCAACATGCAATCCTGTTAATCTAAAATGCTTGAATTTCTTGCTACTCTCTGCTTTCAGGTTTCCATAATCTTTTTTTTTTTTTTTTACTCTGAAAGGTGGAAGAAAAGTCTAACACTTTCACTTTAGAGTTAGGAGACTGACCAAAAACGCACTGACAGCCCAGGTGTGCCCGCTTCCAGTTTAGCGCTGTCCCCGCGCGCCAGCAGGGACACGCTGAGTGCTTAACATTAAGCGTGGCGCATCCTCAACCTTGGCGGCACAGTGAATCCACCTGGAAAAATTTAAAAACCACCAGGGCCAGAACCTCAGCCCGGTCTGCAAAGTGGGGTGCCCAGGGAGACCCCAGTACTTTTTAAAGCTGCACGGGAGAGTCCCACGTGCAGCCAAGGGTGGGAAATACCCACTCAATAAAAATTTCCCCTCTAAATGTGATGTTGCATTTTTTTTTTTTTTTCTTTTTTTTTAGACGGAGTTTCACTCTTGTTACCCAGGCTGGAGTGCAATGGCGCGATCTCGGCTCACCGCAACATCCACCTCCTGGGTTCAAGCAATTCTCCTGCCTCAGTCTCCTGAGTAGCTGGGATTACAGGCACGCGCCACCATGCCCAGCTAATTTTTTTTGTATTTTTAGTAGAGACGGGGTTTCACCATTTTGACCATGATGGTTTCGATCTCTTGGCCTCGTGATCCACCCGCCTCGGCCTCCCAAAGTGCTGGGATTACAGGCGTGAGCCACCGCGCCCGGTGATGTTGCATTTTTAATGTATAACAGTTTTCTGAAATATTACCGTTTTCATCGTATAGGTATATATACATGTGCACACACATGCATGTGTGTATATACTAATTTTAAAAACAATGGCTACGAGAAGATTTACACCGCTCGGGTTGAAGCCCGGTGGGTTCCTGAGCGCGGGTTTAAGGAAGGGCCGGACCTTCCCACACTTCGCCCTTCGACGCCGCGCGACGCTGAGCGTGCGCAGACGCCTTTCCCCGGCGAGCGAGATTTCAGAGGCTCCTTGCGCCTTCCGCGGCGCCCGGGCAGGGGAGTGCCCGCCCCGCCCCGCCCCGCCCCGCCCGCCCCTCGCGCCGAAGCTCCGCCCCGCCCACCGTGCGGCTCCGCCCTCACCTCCCGGTCGCCGCTGCCCGCTGTCGGGGTTGTCCAAGATGGAGGGCGCCCCGCCGGCGCCGATCGCCCTCCGGCTGCTGCTCTTCGTGGCGCTGCCCGCCGCCGGATGGCTGACAACGGGCGCCCCCGAGCCGCCGCCGCTGTCCAGAGCCCCGCAGGTAGGGCAGGGTGGGCCCGGCTGGCCGCTTTACCACCCCGACCCTCCGGAAGGCCGGGGCGGTCCGCAACGACGCCTCTCACATCCCGGCGGCGGGCAGGGGCGGGGGTCCTGGCCCCCCGAAGGAGGCTTGGGGAGAAGCACCCCAGGAAATGGGGGCGGCGTGGGAGGCCGAGGTGAGAGGAAAGGGACCCATGGGGGCTGCGTCGCTGTGAGTGAGCCTCGGGCCACCCCACACCGACTCGGCCGCCCAAGCGGGCGCGCAGCCTGACTGGGCTCTGCCGTCGAAACGCGCGGTTGCGGGTGATCGCAGGCCTTCATAATGGCGCCTTCCCGGGGTAGAGCCGGCGCTTGGGCAGGGAATGTTTGTGTGCTCGGGAAGTGTGGAAGTTGCCCAGTTCGCGCGTTTCAAAGCCACCTGTGCCCGTTCGGCCTGCGATCGCCAGGGCGCGGCGTCCCGAGGCTGCGGGGCTCCGCCGGGCTGAGGTGCGCAGAGGCAGAGACCCGGCCCTCGCGCGACGTGGTGTTTTTGTCGGATGTTGGAGGAGAGGTTCTCACAGCGGGGCGCGACCCGCCGCGTTCGCACCCCGCGGGAACTTGGCCGGGCCCCTGGGGGCGGGGCTCAGCAGTCCGGGTCGGCGAGCCCTGCAGGTGCTTCTGTTGCCGGCTGAGGTGGGAGAATCGAGGCATCCTAACATTAAAACGTGGCTGATGCTCACCGTTTTTCCCGTAGAGTTGTGCCTACCTAGGCCAGTATGAGCCTTTTTCAGTACAATGTTTGGTAAGGAAAACTTTGACTATTTTCAAGTGCAAGTTTTCCGAGAATGATAAGAAACTACGTCGGTACATTTCTCTTACTAGTCAAGACTTGAATATGAACACTCTAAATACAAAGGTGAAGGGCACGATAAATGTCACTTTTTAAAGTTTTAACGTTTTAGGATAATGACATCTCCCCACGTGGGTACAAAACTGACGAGCATGTCACAGTTTTGCAGGGCATTCCAGGAAGCCACAACATTGCTTGCCCTAAGAACCACCTAGATCTAAGATTATATGTGGACCACAGTTTCACGTGGTTAAACAATAGGAATGTGATGGACAAACACCAAGGGATCAAATAAAAGTGAAATAATTCTAAAAAGTTCTGGAAATAAGGACATTATTTTCCTATTTTTCAAGTTTTGTTTTATTATTATTATCATTTTCTATTTTTCAAGTTTTAAAGATTCATCATTGACACCTATATGTCAAAGAGATGTTTAGGTCTACCTAGTCTGCAAAAAAAATACGTTTTGACTGCAGGCTTAAAATACATTGCATTGTCGGCTGGCTCTTAGTGATTTTATCATTTCAGTTCTCCCTTCTTGGGCCTTCATTCCGCTTTTGGAAAGTCCAGATCTAAACTGGGAAATTCACATATTAAGCTGGGTGCAGTGGCTCACGCCTGTAATCCCAGCTGCTGGGGAAGCCAAAGCCAGAGAATCGCTTGAGACCAAGAGTTGGGAGTTGGCAATAAGCCTGGTTAACATAACAAGACCCTGTCTCAAAGGCAAAAAAATTTCACAGTTTAAATGAATGCTGAGCAACTAGAAAGAGAATCCCATTACCTGGACTGTTTGTGGGAAACTAAAGACACTTGATCTAAGACGTCTTTTCAACGTCTTATTGTGAAACATTTCCAAATATAAAAGTATTTCACAGTGATCCCACATATTGCATAAGTGCTGTCCAGTAGAACTTTCTGCCTTGATGGTTATGTCTTTTCTCACCATTCCAGTAGCCATTAGACTGCTGTGGCCACTGAGCACTTGAACTGTGACCAGTGCCAGTGAGGGACTGTTTTTAAATTTTTGTTTTATTTTAATCAATTTAAATGTAAATAGTCGCAAGTGATTAGTGTGTACCATATTGAAGAGTGCAGAACTGGACTACTCTTAACATTACTAGCTTTATCACATCTGTCCATCCTTGTCTTCAGTCTGATAGAAATTAAACTGGTTGATGTCAGGAAAATTCTGTCTTCTTCCAGTGACTCAGATTTATTGGATTACAAGCATTTTTCTGTTTTTATGTATACACTTGTCAGAAGTTGAAGTTATAAAAGATTGCATATAGGATTGAAAAATAAAAGTCTTTTTTTTTTTTTTTTTTTTTTTTTTTTTGAGATAGCCTTGCTCTGTCGCCCAGGCTGCAGTGCAATGGTGCAATTCAGGTCACTGCAGCCTCCGCCTCCTGGGTTCCAGCGATTCTTCTGCCTTAGCCTCCCAGGTAGCTGGGATTACAGACAGTGTCACCACACCTGGCTAATTTTTGTATTTTTAGTAGAAATGGGGTTTCACCATGTTGGCTAGGCTCATCTTGAACTCCTGACCCCAGGTGATCCTGCTGCCTTGGCCTCTCGAAGTGCTAGGATTATGGGCGTGAGCCACCACACCTGACCAAAAAATATAAGTCTTTATAGTACATTCTTCTAATATTAAAATAACTTGGTCACCAAAGAGAGGCATTCAGAGGACACTCACTTTCTTGTATACGTAACTATGTATTTCTCTCAGATGTATATTAAACCAGCTGTCTATTACCTTTATTCTTAGGAAGCCACTTGTGTCTGTGATGGGTATCCTAGGAGTAAAGGAATTAGAAGAATTGAAGATGGTTAGGGAGAAACTTTTTAGTGTCCCCAAGCACCCTCTAAGTATATACAACCCTGGCTCATAAGCCTGACCTTCCATTTCATTGAGAAATTCTCAAGAAGAACAATAAATGTGCCCTGGCTCTGAACTCCTGGCCAGGAGGCGGTAAGGAATGTGATTCCCTTTTGCAGTAAAATCATTTAGAAAGACCAGAAAATAATTTTGTTGGATTTGGTTCTGTAGAAAATACAGTATGCTTATGTCTATTAATTGTCTTTTTCAAACTCTGTATTTTTACTAGGTAGGTGATATATGTTAAGTTCAGTAAGTTGCTAACAGTATAGTGTATATTCACTGCTAAAAGGCAGAAGCTATAAAATGGTTCCCTAGAACATTATTGGAGACTTACTTCTGGGCTGTTAGAAGAACAATAGTTTATAATTAATACATTCTCTCGTTTGCAAAGGAGATCCATATGACTTGGAATTTAGACACAAAACAATATAGCTATCAGTCTGATGACACACTGAATGTTGATTTGTTTTAGATGCACTATTGGTTCCAACCCTGTAGATCAAGGTAGGCCAGGAGAAAGCCAGCTAGTTCTGAGGAGTTGCTAGTTGTAAAACTTCCTAGGCTCCTTGTTGGTAAGTGAACTGTAGTCACCCTAAATGTGTGGTGTAGGTCTTGTGTTGTATAAACCCTGTTCCACAAGTTATTCCTGGAATCAGCTCAACCTCATGAAATTTCATCAAATTCTCTCATTTGTTGGAAGTTAGATATATATAAAATACTGAGGATGCTCAGTACCAGCAGATATACTTGTATATTCTCTCCTTTTTTTTTTTTTTTTTTTTTTTTGAGACAAAATTTCACCCAGGCTGGAGTGCAGCGGCACGATCTTGGCTCACCGCAATCTCCGCCTCTCTCTCGGGTTCAAGCTATTGTCCTGCCTCAGCCTCGTGAGTAGCTGATATTACAGGCATACACCATCACACCCAGCTAATTTTATATTTTTAGTAGAGACAGGGTTTCTCCATGTTGATCAGACCGGTCTTGAACTCCCAACCTCAGATGATCCTCCCTCCATGACCTCCCAAAGTGCTGGGATTACAGGTGTGAGCCACCATGCCCTGCCCTGTATATTCTTTTTGATGTTTATGAACAGTTTTTCTATTTTCTAAGTTAATACAACCTCAAAGTATTTGAGAGGAGTATTGTTTTTATTCTTGAATAACGATGTCTATTTCTGAATAAACTTAGAAAAGAATTTGATTTACAGATGACCGATTATAGTTCCTGTGTTCAGTGGTAAATACTTATTTTAAAAGTGCTTGCCTCTTGGCCCGGTACAGTGGCTCATGCCTGTAATCCCAGCACTTTGGGAGGCTGAGGCAGGTATAAGGTCAGGAGTTAGAGACCAGCCTGGCCAATATGGTGAAACTCCATCTCTATTAAAAATACGTTAAAAAAATTAGCCAGGTGTGGTGGCACACACTTGTAGTCCTAGCTGCTTTGGAGGCTGAGGCAGAAGAATCGCTTGAACCTGGGAGCTGGAGGTTGCAGTGAGCCGAGATTGTGCCACTGCACTCCAGCCTGGGTGACAGAGCAAGATTCCATCTCAAAAAAAAAAAAAAAAAGTGCTTGCCTCTCTATAAAGCATGTCATCTTAAATATTTGGGTATACGGCTTTTGATCATACCTTGAGAGGCAATAAAATTGCAGCGCTACAGATACTTGTATAAGAAACACACTCAAGAATGGGTTAGTGCAACTTTGGTCAGGCGTTGGGGCTGAAGCCTGTAATCCCAGCACTTTGGGAGGCTGAGGCAGGTGGATCCCCTGGGATCAGGAGTAGGAGTTCGAGACCAGCATGACCAACATGGCTAAACCCCATCTCTACTAAAATTATAAAAATTAGCCAGGCATGGTGGCGTGCACCAGTAGTCCCAGCTACTCAGGAGGCTGAGGCAGAATTGCTTGAACGTGGGAGGTGGAGGTTGTTGTAAGCTGAGACCCCACCACTGTACTCCAGCCTGGGCAACAGAGCGAGACTCTGTCTCAAAAAAAAAAAAAGTCAGTACAACTTTGTTTATAAAAGCAAAAAGGTTGGAAACAACTCAGATGTCCTTGGGTAGTAGAATAAATAAGTAAATTGGTAGTCAGAGATGGAATGTTACCACAGCACTATGATTATGCTACATTCAACAACTAAAGTTACGGAAGAATACATATACTGTTATCCTACTTACATAAAGCTCAGAAACAGATAAACTAAGCAACATATTGTTTAGAGAGAGAAAGAGAGACAGGTAGTAAAACTATTTTAAAAAAGCAAGACATGATTCAAATGGAAGTGGGTATGGGATTCCTTGTGGGGCGATAGAAGGCAATCATGCAGAGCCTCCCAAGGCAGGGGTAATATTTTCAATTTTAGTCTTGATGGTACTTACAGGAGTGCTCATCTTTTAAACTCTACATTTGCATATTATATACTCATGATGCTTTTCACAAGTAAATAGAAAAATCATATATTATAAAAATTGGAATTGTGCATAAGGGTGGAGAAATGGCTATAAAATGGAAAAGATGGTCTTTTAAAATCTCTTAATGCCGTTATAAGTGATTGTACAATAAATATAATTGGAGGGAAAAGAAACAGCCACATGATTCTCAGTCTGTGAAATGCAGACCTGTCCAATTTAAACAATACTTGTTTTACAGGATGGCATCAGAATTAATGTAACGACGCTGAAAGATGATGGAGAGGTATCTAAACAGCAGGTTTGTCTCCTTTTATGGTTTTAATATATAATTTAGCTAAGTGCTAAGCAGCTTATTTGATTTTTTAACCTGCACATCTAATTTAGTTTATCTTTTTTGACATGAAGAGTTTGCTACTGTTTATAAATATTGGAATTAATGTATATGCTGCTTCATTTTAAGGTTGTTCTTAACATAACCTATGAGAGTGGACAGGTGTATCTAAATGACTTACCTGTAAATAGTGGTGTAACCCGCATAAGCTGTCAGACTTTAATAGGTGAGTACTACTAAATTATTTCCATAATTGCTGTTTTTTGTTTGTTTGCTTTTGTTATTTTTATTGTTTGGTTTTTGAGACAGTATCACTCTGTCACCCATGCTGCAGTGCAATGGCGTGTCTCAGGTCACTGCAACCTCTGCCTCCTGGGTTCAAGTGATTCTCATGCCTCAGCTTCCAAGGTAGCTGGGACTACAGGCATGTGCACAGAGATGGGGTTTTGCCATGTTGGCCAGGCTGGTCTTGAACGCCTAGCCTCAAACCATCTACCCTCCTCAGCCTCTCAAAGTGTTGGGATTACAGGTGTGAGCAACCGTGCCTGGCCTGTTCTGTTTTTAATAATACTAAATTAGCAAATTTTTGGATGTTACATATTTCCGTTTTAAAGTAAAAATAGGCCAGGCGTGGTGGCTCACGCCTGTAATCCCAGCACTTTGGGAGGCTGAGGTGGGTGGATCACAGGAGGTCAGGAGTTTGAGACCAGCCTGGCCAATATGGTGAAACCCCATCTCTACTAAAAATGTGGGGTGCCTTCCTGTAATCCCACCTACTCGGGAGGCTGAAGCAGGAGAATCATTTGAATCTGGGAGATGGAGGCTGCAGTGAGTTGAGGTCACACTACTGCACTCTAGCCTGGGCAACAGAGTGAGACTCTGTCTCAAAAAAAATAAAAACGAAGTAAAAATATACATCATTGAAGCAGGAGGATCACTTGATCCCAGGAGTTTGAAGCTGCAGTGAGCTCTAATTGTGCCACTACACTCCAGCATGGGTAGCAAGACCCCATCTCTGAAGTACACACACATCATTATCAGAATGTACAATACCACTAATGTGTTGAAAACTCTATTCTTTTTTTGAAACGGAGTTTCGCTTTTGTTACCCAGGCTGGAGTGCAATGGCGCGATCTCGGCTCACCGCAACCTCCGCCTCCTGGGCTCAGGCACTTCTCCTGCCTCAGCCTCCTAAGTAGCTGGGATTACGGGCACGTGCCACCATGCCCAGCTAGTTTTTTGTATTTTTAGTAGAGACGGGGTTTCACCATGTTGACCAGGATGGTCTCGATCTCTCGACCTCGTGATCCACCCGCCTCGGCCTCCCAAAGTGCTGGGATTACAGGCCTGAGCCACCACACCCGGCGAAAACTCTATTCTTATTTTATATTGCTACTCTGGCACATTCACTTTTTTCCGTGAGATCACTATTGATGAAATTCCTTTTTTTTTTTTTTTTTTTTTTTTTTTTGAGGCAGAGTGTCACTCTTGTTACCCAGGCTGCTGGAGTGCAATGGCACGATCTCGGCTCACCGCAACCTCCGCCTCCTGGGTTCAAGCAATTCTCCTGCCTCAGCCTCCTGAGTAGCTGGGACTACAGGCACGCGCCACCATGCCCAGCTAATTTTTTGTATTTTTAGTAGAGACGGGGTTTCATCACGTTGACCAGGATGGTCTCGATCTCTCGACCTTGTGATCCACCCGCCTCGGCCTCCCAAAGTGCTGGGATTACAGGCTTGAGCCACCACGCCCGGCGAAATTCCATTTTTGATAGGTTGATATTGATTTAAGAATCTGTGTAGAGGCAGGCCATGGTGGCTCTATCACTTCAGGAGGCTGAGGCAAGTGAGCTGCCTGAGCCCAGAGTCTGAGACCAGCTCAGGCAATATGGCAAAACCTTGTCTCTACAAAAAATACAAAAATCAGCTCGGTGTGGTGGTATGTGCCTGTAATCCCAGCACTCCTGAGAGGTGGGAGGATTGCCACTACACTCCAGCCTGGGCAACAGAGTGAGACCCTGGCTCAAAAATTAAAAAGTGCATAAAGATAGTAAATGGGATAGCAAGAGCCAAGAAAATGAATTGTCTGATTATCTGGTTTTCAGTTTCTTCTACTCTTATGTCAGTCGAACATTTTTTTCTTTTTAACCTTTAAAAATTTTGAGTTGTTTAAAGGTAAGCAGATATGTTGCTTTGGAATATACCATATTATTTGAATGAAAAACCTAAAATGCAATTAAAAAAAAAAAAAAGAAATAGCAAATATGAGGACTATACATAGGATTTTTATTACCTGTTTTAATGTGCACATTTAAAACAGTACATTTTTCTCTAAGCACTTGTGTCATATACTTGATTTGTTATAAATATTATTCAGTTAAAAGTATTGCCTAATAGTTTCTTTTGCTGTTTCCTTGTCTTAATGGTAATTTAGAATTACATTGCTTAATTTCTAAATTTGGAACTTTTTACTGATTCCACCTATTATCATCAGAAATATAACTGTGTGATTTCAAGCCTTTGACATTAGACTTAATTTATGGCTTTAGCATATGGTTAGATTTATTAAGTGTTTCTTTCCATGTGTACTTGAAAAGAAAATAAATATTTATATGTAATGAGTTGGATACAATAATGTATGCCAGGTGAAGTTTTTAATCATGTTGTTCTGTCTTTTTTGGAATTACTGATTTTTTGTTTGCTTGCTTTGCTGTATCAATTACTGAGAATAGTATGTCAAAATTTCCACTTTGTGGATTTTGTCTATTCTCTTTTCAGTTCTGTCATTCTGGTTTTATATATTTTCACACAGTAGTACTAAATGCATGTAGATTTAGAACTGCTGTGCTTTTTTGACAGATGGGCTCTTTTCAACATTGTATGGCTTCTTTGCCTCTATTGATGTTCTTGCCTTTAAAATCAGCTTTATCTGTGTGTAGCAATAACTGCTTTTTGGTGCGGCAGGAGGGGAGGTGCATCGTTGTGTGGTATGTCTTTCCATTTCTGTTTTTCTGGAAGGAAAACATCTCATAAACAGCGTGTGTTTGTTGTTTTTCCAGTCATTCTGTCAGTCTGTTTTTTAGTTGGAATTGTAACTTACTTACATTAATAGAATTACTGATACATTTGGATTTAAATCCTCCTTCTTGTTTCCTCTTTGTCCCAACTGTTTTATGTTTCTTTTTCTTCCTCTTTTGCCTTCTTCTGGGTTATTTTTCGTTTCATAGTTCCCTTCTATCTTGGTTTTATTTAATTTTACTATTCTTTTAGTGGTTACCCTTGCTCTCAGTAAATTAGTACTGCTAATTTACTGGCTGGGCATGGTTGCTCATACCTGTATTCCCAGCCCTTTGGGAGGCCAAAGCTGGAGGACCTCTTGAGCCTGGGAGTTCGAGACCATCCTGGGCAACGTAGGGAAACCTGTGAGCCAGTGTGGTGGTGCAGGCCTGTTTTCCCAGCTACTCAGGAGGCTGAGGCAAAATGATGCCTTGAGCTCAGGAGATAGAGGCTGCAGTGAGTTGTGATTGTACCACTGTACTCCATCCTGGGTGACAAAGTAAGACCCTGCCTCAAAAATAAATTTAATAAATAAATTTTTACTTTTATCATTTCCCAAACAATGCAAGAACCTTAGAATACTTAAATTCCATGTATTTCCTTTATGCCTTTGGGCCATTATTATGTATATCAACTCTGTTTTCTTAAACCTGATGTGACATAATTATTGTTGTTTTATGCTTTCCAATATTCATGTGTGTTTACCATCATGGTTACCTTTTCCATAGCTCTTTATTCCTTCCTGCCTGTGCTCCCCTCTGTATCATTTGGTTGGAGTTTTAAGTTCCAAAATTCTTTCTCCTGTCTCTCTTTCTCTGTATATTCTGCAACTCCTGCCTTGTCTGCACACACACGCATTGTGCCCTCGTTGTCATTTTCCTTTGGCCTAAAAAATTCCCTGTAGTATTTCTTTCAGTACAGGTTTGTTAGCAGTGAATGGTCTGAGCTTTAATTTTTCTGAAAACATCTCTTTGCCTTCATTTTAGAAGAATATGCTGGCTGTGGCAGCATAGCTTAGCATTTTTGTTTTAACACTTAAACACTTCATTTTCTCCCCTGCTGGGTGAGACTGCCAGACACTTTGTCAAGCTTTTTTTTGCCTCACACTTACTGCTTTCTACTCAGCTTTTCAACTTCTTACCTGTTGGGCTTGGGAGTTGGCAAATGTCTTTGGGGGAAGAAGTCTCATGGGATATTGTACTCACCTCAGGGAGCTCTTTCCTTGGCCCTTCAAGTGCTGGCCATCTTTACCTTCTGATGCCTCCTTGGACAGATTTGAATGTATATGTGGATGTGTATTTTTTTTTTTTGAGACGGAGTTTCGCTCTTGTTACCCAGGCTGGAGTGCAATGGCGCGATCTCAGCTCACCGCAACCTCCACCTCCTGGGTTCAAGCAATTCTCCTGCCTCAGCCTCCTGAGTAGCTGGGATTACAGGCACGCGGCAACATGCCCAGCTAATTTTTTGTATTTTTAGTAGAGACGGGGTTTCACCATGTTGACCAGGATGGTCTCGATCTCTCGACCTCGTGTTCCACCCATCTCGGCCTCCCAAAGTGCTGGAATTACAGGCTTGAGCCACCGTGCCCGGCGGATATGTATTTTTTACATCTTTTCTAGCAGTTCTTTGCAAGTGGTTCATTGCAAGAGGGTTGGTATACTACAAGCTAATCCATGGTACCTAAGAAAGGAAGTGCTAGTACTATTGAAATAATTCTTTTGTTGTTGTATTCACTGGGGAATGGATGTGGATACAGCCTCTCTCCTCTATTATGGCCACCTTTAAGTCATCCCAGTCATTGCACTGAGTTTGTTTCTTTGAAATAAGTGCTCATCTTACCCAGTTACAACAAGAGTTTTCAAAACATTAAGTGCAGCAACAACAACAAATCTTCTTTAATTCTCTAAAGAAACTTTTTCTTTAGTTGATATATTTGTTATTTATTACTACATAACAGTTTAACCCAGAAGTCAGTGGCCTAAGACAATATTTATTATTTCATAGTGTCTGTAGGTCGAGAATCTGAGCTTGGCTTTAGTGGAGTCCTGTGGTTCTCAAAAAGGGTGCCATCACATCAGGGCTCAGCTGGGAAAAATCTGCTTCCCAGCTCATTCATGTAGTTGTTGGCAGGAGTCAGTTCTTTCTGAACTCTTGAACAGAGGCCTCAGTTCCTCACCAGCTGTTGGCCTCAGTTCCTTGTCACTTGAAGCTCCCCATAGAGCATCTCACAACATGGCAGCTGGCTTCATCATTGAGAGGGCAAGAGAGACTGCCAGTAAGAGAAAGAGAACTAGCAAGACAGAAGTCACAGTCTTGAGTAATCTGGTCGTGGAAGTAATATTCCATCACGTATGCTATGCTCTGTTTGTTAGAAACAAGTCACTAGGCTGGGTGCAATGGCTCACACCTGTAATCTCAGCTATTTGAGAGGCTGAGGCTGGAGGATCACTTGAGGCCAGGAGTTCAAGAGCAGCCTGGGCAAGATAGCAAGACTTCTCTTTCAAAAGAACAAAAAAAAAAAGAAAAAAAGAAAAGAAAAGAAAAAAGAAGACTGTCATTCATAGATACATAGGTAACTAGTCACTAGGTCCAACCCACTTGAGGAAGGAATTACACAAATGTAAGAATCCTCAGAGGCAAAGGTCATTGAGGGCCATTTTTGAAAGCTGCTTACCACAGTAAGGAAGTCAGAATATGAAGGGCTTTGTTGTTTTTTATTTAATTTTACCCTATATTATAGGTACTGAATGAGGCTCTTCTTATATTGCTATAAAGAAATACCTGAAACTGGGTAATATATAAAGAAAAGAGGTTTAATTGGCTCACGGTTCTGCAGGCTATACAGGAAACATGGCACCAGCATCTGCTCAACTTCTCAGGAGGCCTCAGGAAGCTTTTCCTCATGGTGGGAGGCAAAGGGGGAGCCGGTGTCTCACATGGCAGAGCAGGAGCAAGAGAGAGCGAGAGTGGCAGGGGGTGCCATAACACTAAGCCATGAGGGATCTGCCCCCATGGTGCAAACACCTCCCACCAGGCCCCACCTCCAACGTTGGGAATTACATCTCAACATGAGATTTGCAGGGAACATTCAAACTGTATCAGGCACCAAATTTGCAGGCTGAAGAATCGCCACTTGGGTGTAGTTAGGTGACTGCATTTTCTCACCCATTGAGTCTCCTGTGCCCTGGTCTTTGTGCTTATGAACCTGCTGACACAGTGCCTGCCATTCCACGAGGGAGACCCACGGGTGTTAGTGGTCAGTTGAAACGTGAGGATGGACCATGAGAGGGGAGGTACCTTTCACAGTGGTGTCTTTCAAAGGGCATGAAGAATTAGGCACACTAGAGAGAGGAGCAGCAAGGGGCCAGATGAGGAGCCTGAGGACGACCAGTCAGAGGACAAGGAGCCACACAGGAGTGCCACTGAAGGTGTATGAGCAGGAGGCTGTGGACTGAAAACCATGTCACAGTGAGATGAGCCTGGCACTGTTGTCTGAATGGTTTGGAAGGGAGGGACTAAAGAAGGGAAGAATAGGTAGGTACATCTTACAATAGTAGGTGGTTAGTGAACTAGATATTGAGATATTCTAGATAAAGGAAATAGCCCTGTAAATGCACAGAATCAGATTAAACAGCTGGGTGTACATTCAGATTGTACATCTGGGTTCCTGTTTGGCAAATAATCTTCAGATTCTTTGAGGGCTAGAAACAAAATGTTCCATCTGTGGCAGTTGCTTTGATGTATGTTGCTTGATCTTTTTATATGGCACTTTCTACCTTAATAGAGTAGCCACTGGCTCTATAAACCAGCTGTAGCTGCTACACCCCATTTCTACTAGAGTGGGAATAGGGGTTTCCTAGCTAGAGAAGAACATGGCTAATAGCTAGTCCTACCCCATTATACATTACCAGGGAGAAATGACAGGCCTCCCCAACCCTCTTTCCCCATTCCCGCTTTCTCTAACAGTAATGAGTCACTTATCCGGGAAAGGATTGAGAAAAAAACTCAGTGTTCATACTGCTTGGGCCTCTTCTATCACAGGATTTTGAGGATGAATGAATGGATGCATGTATGTGCTTATTGTTTTAAAACATGGGATTGACTGTGTCTTCTGGCTGGCTTTATAGTTATGGCATGTTGGTTCCTCATTGCCAGCTGTGTAAAAGAATAGGAAAGATGGGCCGGGCACGGTGGCTCATGCCTGTAATCTCAACACTTTAGGAGGCTAAGGTGGGTGAATCTCTTGAGGTCAGAAATTCAAGACCAGCCTGGTCAATATGGTGAAACATGTTTCTACTAAAAATACAAAAAATCAGCTGCATGTGGTTGTGCAAGCCTGTAATCCCAACTACTCCAGAGGCAGAGGCAGGAGAATCCCTTGAACCCAGGAGGTGAAGGTTGCGGTGAGCCGGGATCATGCCACTGCGCTCGAGCCTGGGCGACAGAGCAAGACTCCACCTCAGAAAAAAAAGGATAGATAGAAAAGATGTTGCTAGTGTGGTATTTCATACAAGTCTAAAGATCAACACATTTTATAATGTAAAGATTTGTCAGATTGTCTTTGTTTTTAATAAATCGGAAACAGCATTGAGATCAGGGATAAAGGAAGCCAAATAAATTGACTGTCTTGTTCTATGTAAATGTCATCAAAATAATCAAACTTCAGTAACAGATTTGCAGGTAAATTTTTGTTCAAAGCTGTCACTACTTTTTTTTTTATAGTGAATGAAAATCTTGAAAATTTGGAGGAAAAAGAATATTTTGGAATTGCCAGTGTAAGGATTTTAGTTCATGAGTGGCCTATGACGTCTGGTTCCAGTTTGCAACTAATTGTCATTCAAGAAGAGGTAGTAGAGATTGATGGAAAACAAGTAAGATAGTATGTTTATTAATTGGGAATTAAGTTATAAAGATTTGAATTTGTGCTAGGTATTATGTGTGTGTTCAGTTATTTTGTTTCTGACTTGATAAGGAAGGTGCCTGATGTTGCCTGTATCCAGTTATTTAGAATTTTTATATATTTAGCATTTGAAATGTATTTTTAAATTTTCACATGTTCGTACATGTTTATATCACTTTAAAATGTGTGGACATTATTAGATAGTAAGCAAAAAGATTCAGTTTGGCTCATAGTTCTGTTACCATTTTCTCTATGGTAAATGAAGTCTCTGTGTAAATGAAATAGAATACAGATTTTTTTTTTATAATTACTTTATTTTTAATGTCCAGAATGCATAATATAAGGGCCAGAGCCTCCTCCTGAACTCAGTTTTATAAATTCTCAATTGGTTGGTGAGGCCAATAGGGATACTTTTGTGTGTCCAATTTGGTTTCTGGAAAAGCTTCATTCAAGTCCTCAATGGTCATCTGTTCAAATGGAATTAAGTTCTTATACTTCTCCATCTGTTTCTCATATTCTATAACACTGGCCTTTGAGAGAGACACCTACTCAGCACAAGACTTCACATCTTCTTTTTCTTCAGCATCCACCAGGGCAGTATATGGATCCTTTGGTATAGGAACCTTCAGGGCATTAAACTTCTTCTCAGAGTCATCCACCAAGCCTGCCTTGGCCACATTGGCCTTGTAGTAAGCCCAGTCAATAGATGGTGGATTCTCAGGTAAAGCAGCCAACCTGGAGGTGAGGATCTCATTCCAGGATTTCAGGGAATTAGCAATGGCCTTTTGGTTTTGGGGTATGATCTCCCAAAAAGCTATCCAGTCAATGGTTTTTAGAGCAAGTTTTCGCCCAGCCATCTTGGGATCCTTCACTGACCCCAGCTGCCTACCATCCACAGCAGCAAGTAACCTTTTTTTTTTTTTTTTTTTTTAAGAGATGGGATGTTACCATGTTGGCCAGGCTAGTCTCAAACTCCTGACCTCAGGTAATCCACCCATCTCAGCCTCCAAAAGTGCTGGGATTATAGCTGTGAGCCACCACGCCCAGCCTAGAATCAAGATTAAGTTTATAATAGTGTTAGAGTAGACAGGAATATTATTAAAGTTGCAAGTTAAGTGCCCCAAAGTGGGAGTAGGAGGAAATAAAGAATAACTGTCGACCAGGCGCAGTGGCTCACACCTGTAATACAAGCACTTCGGGAAGCCAAGGTGGGCAGATCACCTGAGGTCGGGAGTTTGAACGAGCCTGACCAACATGGAGAAACCCTGCCTCTACTAAAAATACAAAATTAATTGGGCGTAGTGGTGCATGCCTGTAATACCAGCTACTCAGGAGGCTTGAGGCACTAGAATCACTTGAACCCGGAAAGCGGAGGTTGCTGTGAGCTGAGATTGTGTCGTTGCACTCCAGCCTGGGCAACAAGAACGAAACTCCATCTCAAAAAAACAAAAAGGAGTAATTGTCTGAATAGGACATGTGTTTTAGTTACATAAATCTGGGAGGAAAATTTGCTTTTAAATTTTTATGGGGCTGTGCCACTATTTAAAATAAATCATATTTTCTTTTATAGGTTCAACAAAAGGATGTGACTGAAGTTGATATTTTAGTTAAGAACCAGAGAATACTCAGACATTCAAACTATACCCTCCCTTTGGAAGAAAGCATGCTATACTCTATTTCTCGAGACAGTGACATTTTATTCACCCTCCCTAACCTCTCCAAAAAAGGTAACTTAAAAGACCATTATTTAAAGTATTAGGGAGATTATTTATTTAGTTGGTAGCTTTATATACTCTTGAACTTCGTTATTTTTTACACTGGTTTCAAAAGTTGCTCTTTATCTTTAATAGTTAATATGTTTGGAAATGAGCTTCTTTAAAAAATGCTTCATAACATGTATTGCTTCTTATGTCCATTTAAGGACTTTAGGACTCTATTTTGAGCTTTAGTAGAATGTGATCAGTGCTGGTTGCATAGTAACATTTCTCAGTAATTAATTATTCATTCTTACTCTGAATATTGATCACAAAATATGTAATAAGACTATTGTGAAGGTTCATTCAGAGGAAGAACTATTCATTTTTTCACTGAAACATAGAACTTCTAAAATTTTGGCTTTTTTTTGAGATGGAGTCTCACTCTGTTGCCCAGGCTGAAATGCAGTGGTGCAGTCTCGGCTCACTGCAACCTCCACCTCCCAGGTTCAAGAGATTCTCCTGCCTCAGCTTCCCAAATAACTGGGATTACAGGAACCTGCCACCACACCTGGCTAATTTTTGTATTTTTAGTAGAGATGGGGTTTCACCTTGCTGGCCAGGCTGGTCTCGAACTCCGAAACCTCAGGTAATCTGCCTACCTTGGCCTCCCAAAGTGCTGGCATTATAGGTGTGAGCCACCACACCCAGCCTAAAATTTTGGCTTTCTATGTGACAGAATCATAACTGCTTTAGCTCTTTATACATATCTTAGTTTATAGCTCTCTGCTGGCATTTAAATCAGTAAACACTCAAATGTGTTAATTTTTTATCCCATGGTAAAATATATGTTCTTACTATCCTAAATGTTATTGGTATAGTAATCCTAAGACTAGTAGGAAAGACACCAGCCTTTTGGTAATGTTTCTCTTCCCACTCAGTAGAAAGTGTTAGTTCACTGCAGACCACCAGCCAGTATCTTGTCAGGAATGTGGAAACCACTGTAGATGAAGATGTTTTACCTGGCAAATTACCTGAAACTCCTCTCAGAGCAGAGCCTCCATCTTCATATAAGGTAAATCAAGTATTTGGTCTTATATTTATTTGGTGTTATCATAAGCATTCATGGTTATGGTGAAGAAAATAGATCCTAGCATTTAAAATGAAGTAGAAATGAAGAATGGAACCATGGAGCATTGGTGGTAATGGACTCATCTTGGTCTTAATATGATATTTTTAGGTATTCCTATTTTCTTCTTCAACCTTCGTTTAATAATATTGTAGTTATGATCACGATTATCAAGGTGCTGTTTCATTTAGTTGGAATTGTAAATTCCACAGTTCTTTCTCATATTCAGATTTCTGTGTTTATTCTACACCCGCTACCTTGCGTACACATGCATGCATAGTACCCTCAGGATCTTGCCACGTGATTCAGCTCAGGTGGTTAAGAATATACTTCCTGGATTCAGCCTGCCCAGGCTTGAAACCTGGTTCTGCCACTGACTAGTTGTGTGATCTTGAACAAATTCTCTTTTTTTTTTCCTTTGAGGTGGAGTCTCTCTGTTGCCCAGACTGGAGTGCAGTGGTACAATCTTGGCTCACTCCTCTGCCTCCTGGGTTCAAGTGATTATCCTGCCTCAGCCTCCCAAGTAGCTGGAATTACAGGCATGCCCCACCACACCCAGCTAATTTTGTATTTTTAATAGAGATAGGGTTTCACTGTCTTGGCGAGGCTGGTCTCAAACTCCTGTGCCTCAAGTGATCCATTCACCTTGTCCTCCCAAAGTGCTGTGATTACAGGCGTCAGCAACTGTGCCCAGCCTTGAACAAAGTCTTAATCTCTCTAACATCAGTTTCTTTATCTCCACAGTGGGGCACCCACTTAATTAAATAGTAGTGTAAAGTAGTATCTAATGAAGTTGTTATGAGGATTAAATAATATGGGTACTACATATAAATACAAATTGGCACCTACTAATTTCTTGTACGTTACCTGTGACATTTATACTGTGTACTAGGAAAATATTCATGGGTTCAGAGAGTATCCTGATTATCTCTCTGTATATTAAGTAGGCGCCTACCCAAAATTCATTGTAAATGAGCCGGGTCTATGGTTGGTCTTAAAGGAGTAGCAGTTCTCACTGAAGGTCAGGATGCATATTTGGGGTCACTTTAGCAGTCTGGACTGTAGCACCCTCACCCTGTCTACCTCACTTCACTTAGCAGGTCAGCCCCAGAGTAGACTGTCTTCATAGCCCATGCCATCAGTGCCCACCTTAGGTTCTCTTCTTGCTCTTCAAGTATAGAAACATGTTTTGTACACAGTGAGCTTCCCATCTGTTCTAAAAGCTGATATATTTGTCTTTCTCCTCTTTCTCTTGTGCTCTAGGTACTGGAAACAGATAGTTGATGCTGCTTTATTTCGTTCGTAATGGACTAGCCTAATGAATCTCTTCTCAATTAGCAATTATTTTCACTTGATTTGTATTAGAAAACAATATAAATAATTTTAAAGGCTATTAACGTGTTTGTGCTTGTATTGTTAGAACATACTTTTTTAAATTGTAAGTAACTTTATTGAGGTACATTCAAAAATAAAATGCACCATTTAAAATACACAGTTTTGACAAATGTAGTCACCCATGTAACTACCAGCACAATCAAAATACAGAACATTGTTGACATCCCAAAGCTAAAACATTAAAAAATGAGAGTTTATTCTTAGAGCTTAATGCAACTTGCTTCTCTAATTGAAACTCCTTTTTCAGGTAATGTGTCAGTGGATGGAAAAGTTTAGAAAAGATCTGTGTAGATTCTGGAGCAGTGTTTTCCCGGTGTTCTTTCAGTTTTTGAACATCATGGT
The DNA here is from genome assembly GCF_048565385.1 of Saimiri boliviensis. Classification (NCBI taxonomy): domain Eukaryota; kingdom Metazoa; phylum Chordata; class Mammalia; order Primates; family Cebidae; genus Saimiri; species Saimiri boliviensis. Next base: position 20,363,376 of record NC_133452.1, on the reverse strand, counting down.
GGTTGGAATTACAGGAGCAGCTGTGGTAGTAACCATGTTAAAGGTGCTTTTCCCAGTTTCTGAATACAAGTAAGTATTTTCTATTTTTGAAATGTTAGTATTTTTAATGATTAAAAAGTGAGACATATTTGCTATGTTTTTGAGTAGAAAATATAAAAATTAGAAAGGGTAAGACAAATGGGAGAGAAAATAACAACTGCTGTTTTTCTAGCCCATCTTCCAGTGTTAGCAAACTTGAAACACATTTATTGAATACCTATTGTGATCCAGACATTCTTAGAGATTCAGATGTGAGTAAGACAAATTCTGCTCTGTAAGAACTTAAAATCTAGTAGGAGAGGAAGGAAACAAATATGTGTAATGGAAAATGCAATTGTATGATCAGAGATGAAAAAAACCAGAGGACTTCATAGTGTATTTTCAACCCCAGAGTATCAGTTTAAAATGTAGTTAATTTCAATAGACAAGCAGCATATTCATTGCAGCACTGTTTGTAACAGAAAATAAAATAGGCTGGGTGCAGTGGCTCACGCCTGTAATCCCAGCACTTTGGGAGGCCGAGGCGAGCAGATCATAAGGTCAAGAGATCAAGACCATCCTGGCCAACAATGGTGAAACCCCATCTCTAGTAAAAGTATACCTCCTATGTTCAAGCAATTCTTATGCCTCAGCCTCCTGGGTAGCTGAGACTACAGGTACCTGCCACCATGCCTGGCCAATTTTTGTATTTTTAGTAGAGATACATTTTACCAGGTTGGCCAGGGTGGTCTCGAACTCCTGACCTCAAGTGATCCACCCCCACCCCCCCCACCTTGGCTTCCCAAAGTGCGGTCCCAGAACTTTGGGAAGCCAAAGAGGGGGGTGGGTCACTTGAGGTCAGGAGTTCGAGAGCCACTGTGCCTGGCCTAAGCTTCTGTCCCCAGACATTTTTTTAAAAAAATTTTTGTGTGTGTAGAGACAGGATCTCACTATGTTGCCCAGGCTGGACTCCTTAGGCCCAAGCAGTCTTCCTGCCTTGGCCTTCAAAGGTGCTGGAATTTCTAAGGGCATGAGCCACTGTGCCCAGCATCATATTTTCTTAAAATTTATTTATTTTTGAGATGGTGTCTCGCTCTGTTGCCCAGGCTGAGTGCAGTGGTGGAATCTCTGCTCACTGCAGTCTCTGCCTCCTGGGTTCAATTGATTCTCCTGCCTCAGCCTCCCAAGTAGCTGGAGCTACAGGCGTGCATCACCACAGGCAGCTAATTTTTGTATTTTTGGTAGAGCCAGGGTTTCACCATGTTGGCCAGGCCTGTCTCAAACTCCTGACCTCAGGCAATTCGCCCACCTCAGCCTCCCAAAGTGCTGGGATTACAGGCGTGAGCCAATGTGCTTGGCCAAAATTTATTTTTTAGCATTACTTTTGTGTATACTTTTTACTCTAGAGTTCTCATTTTGTTTTCCAGCAGAGGCCATTTTTCCATTAGTAATTTCTCATTGACATAGAATGTTACCTTATTATAAACTAAATTTCCATATACACTAGTCTTTGGGGACTTTTTTCCTGTCCCAGTGATCTATTTGTCTATTCCTGTGTCAGCAGAACAGTTTTAATTACTATCATGTTTTGTTTTTGTTTTTGAGACCAGGGTATCACTTTGTCACCCAGGCTGCAGTGCAGTGGCATGATCTTGGCTCACTGCAACCTCCACCTCCCAGGTTCAAGCGATCCTTGCGATTCAGCCTCCCGAATAGCTGGGACTGCAGGTGCGCACCACCACACCCAGCCAATTTTTTCTATTTTTAGTAAAGATGGGATTTTGCCACTTTGCCCAGGCTGGTCTCAAACTACTAGGCTCAAGCGATCTGCCTGCCTTGGCCTCCCAAAGTGCTAAGATTACAGGCGTGAGCCCCCACACCTGGCCTACTGTCATGTTTTAATAAAACCTTTGAGAGCTAGTTAAGGCAACTTTCTCTTCTCCCCCTTGTTCTTTTTGAAAAAAATATATGGCTATTCTTGCAGTTACTTTCCTGGGAACTTTAGAACCTGTTTGGTTCTATAAACAAACAACTAACCTCTGTTGATGTTCTTAGAATAACACCAAATTTACAATATAGGGTCCTAAATTGAATCCAAAGATGTACTCTCTGGTCAGGGATTTTAAGTGACAAAAAGAGAAACACTATCTAAAGACCTAAGGTTGGCTGGGCACGGTGGCTCACACCTGTAATTCTAGCACTTTGGGAGGCTGAGGTGGGTGGATCACCTGAGGTCAGGAGTTCAAGACCAGCCTGGCCATCATGGTGAAACCCCATCTTTACTTTAAAAAAAAAAAAAAGAAAGAAAAAAAAAAGACCTAAGATTGTATTCTGGTGATGCGTATTGTTTAGAAAGGTTCTTAGGCTTAGTCTTTTTGCTCAGCCTATGTGTATCTAGGAACCTCACTCTACCTTGAAGATCTATACTTACCCTATTCTTCCCTAAAATAGGAAGTAATGAACTTCCTTGATGCCTTTCTATTCTCTCAGCTAGTTCGGTTAAAGTGACTTTGGGCTCATAGTTTGTACAACCACTATGAATTTTTAAATAGAATGTAGCAAAAGCACCTAACTTTAGGTATGTATTATAACTTTGAAGTAGCCTTATCTCACTAACAAACTACAGGCAGAAGAAACATTTAATTTTGATAGTAATTAATCACTTTCTATTTCAGAGGAATTCTCCAGTTGGATAAAGTGAATGTCATACCTGTGACGGCTGTCAACTTATATCCAGATGGTCTTGAGAAAACAGCTGAAAACCTTGAAGATAAAACATCTATTTAAAATTCCATCTCATATCATGGACTCTGAATTAGTCTATTGCCTCCAAATTTGCCACTCAAATATAATTTTCTTTAAATTGTTAAGAATCAGTTTATACACTAGAGAAATTGCTAAACTTCTAAGACTGCCTGAAAATTGACCTTTACAGTGCCAAGTTAAAGTTTACCTTATTCTCGACCAGGCGCAGTGGCTCACACCTGTAATCCCAGCACTTTTGGGAGGCCAAGGCGGGCAGATCACGAGGTCGGGAGATCAAGACCACCCTGGCCAACATGGTGAAACCCCATCTCTACTAAATACAAAAATTAGCCAGGCATGGTAGTTCGTGCCTGTAGCCCCAGCTACTTGGGAGGCTGAGGCAGAATTGCTTGAACCCAGGAGGCTGAGGCTGCAGTGAGCTGAGATTGCACCATTGCACTCTAGCCAAGGTGACAGAGCAAGACTCTGTCTCAGAAAAAAAAAAAAAAAAAAAAGTTTACCTTATTCTCTAAAAGGGCTGGCTAGTCATATGATGCATTGTGAAGAAAAACTTAAAGTGGAAGATAAGACATGTGAAGAGACTTTGAAATTACCAAAAGGAAAAAAAGGCCAGACAAAATCTCTTGTGCCAGGGACTTTTCAAGGTGCCTTTGTTAAGGAAATTATATCCACTTAATTACTATAATATATAAGACTTTATGAAAAGCACTTTATAAAATTCTAATTTAAAAGCTCAAGAACTTAACACTTATTTTTTTATTCAGTACAATGTGCCTTTATATTGTTTGACTCAGTATAAAATCACTGAAGCATATCATGATTTGACTGTATCCTGTACCAAGACTACTTACCTTGAATGCTCCAAGATTTAAAAGTAGTATGACATGTTCTCACTCTAAAATAAACTTTTTTTGAGGAAAAAAGTATAGCCGTTTTGGTTACACTGATATAAAACCTTTACCCAGGTAAGAATGGCCGAGATGCAGGAATAGGTTTACTTTCATTTACACTGGCTGAAACCATGGTTCAGATCAAATGAGTCCATTGATACCATGAATTAGACTGTGCCCTTGTTCTTGCGATTCTAGATATAGTGCTGTTTACCCTACAAGTGTTTTATTAGCTTTTTTAACCCTCACTCATATTGACATATTAATATTTTACAATGTGACCTAATACATACAGTATGTGATACTTTGTTGTTTCATTTAAAAAATTTTTTTACTGCAGCCCATCATTTTGAAAACATTGTCCAAGAAAGTAACGGTTTTTATTTTTTGTTTTTGAGACAGAGTTTTTCTCGCTGCCCAGGCTGGAGTGCAATGGCATGATGTCAGCTCACTGCATCCTCCACCTCCCATGTTCGAGGAATTCTCCTGCCCCAGCCTCCTGAGAAGCCTGGATGACAGCCACCCACCACCATGCCCAGCTGATTTATGTATTTTTAGTAGAGACAGGGTTTCACCGTGTTGGCCAGGCTGGTCTCGGAACTCCTGACCTCAGGTGATCCATCCACCTAGGTCTCCCAAAGTGTTGGGATTATAGGCATGAGCCGTCGCACCCAGCCATGATTGTTTTCTTCAGACCACTTTATATTTAGGCCAAACAGATATGTGTGTGGTAGGGGTGGAGAGGATGACAAATAGTAGAATGAAGCAGTGATGTTTCATTTTACCAGACTTTAATTATTCCTACCCTCATATTGCTGAAAAAAATATCCTGCAACTTATAATTTGATCCTAGAGTTACCAGCTAGTAACACTTTTTCTTTACACCCTTTTTCTTTCCCTAAGTTATTAGCACCAGTTCTAACTCCAAACGATAACACAATCTTATTTTATCTAGTAACCATAAGCTTACAGATTTTAGTGAAGAAGAAAATAGGAGGCTTTGCAGTTAGCAGATCCCTATCCTGGGATCTTTCTTAGTAAGACTTGGGACCATAGCAAGGTCTGCAGTCTCCTGAAGCTGTTTTCTATGGCTGGGATAACATAGTAAGTTATTTTCTTCTAAGTAGTCACACATGGAAATCTTACCTAAAATTTTATACCATTAAATTTTATTTCACTTACTAACTTAAACCATTAACTATCACTGTAGCTATGTTTAGTATGCATGAGTTAATGAGTTTGATTAGAGGTTTAGAAATGCCTGTTTGCCTGTAGTGCAGCCTCTTATGTAGACAAAATACAAGTCAGGTAAGATTTTTTTTTTTTCTTTTTAAAATGCAAAGTAAAATGTGTCTTTAAAACTCTCCCAGGAAGAGAAGGGAAGCTACCATAACACTAAGTGAGAAGGAAGATATATTGGGCCTGGCGCATGTTTTAATTAGCTACTTGTGTAAAAATGTTGAGGGATTTTCAGTTATCCATTGGCACCTAGAGGCAGTGGGTAAAGTTAACTGGAGATACAGCCAATCTTACTCTCCCTAGAAGGAGTAAGAGCAGCAAGGGAGAGAAGATGCTAAATTAGAAGTGCATATAAAGACAGCTTTCCTAGGCCCTGAATCAAGACAGGTGGTGGTTTGCCATTGGAGCTGTTGGTTTCAAGTAAGAGCCAAGATTGATGTCTTTCTTATGGTCCGTTGGCTAATCCCAATGTGAACAGCCAATTAAGTTGGAGGAAACAGTCTTGAAAAAAAATAGAAAAAGCAAGGAAAAAAAGAAAAGACAGCTTTCCAAGCTAAGTAACATTTGTGGTCAGTGAAATAGAAATCTGGTAATGCTAAAGTAAAACAGATTTTCAGCTTAAAAATATTGCCTTTATTCAGAATCATAAGGGTTTAAAAAAATCTTACTATTATGCAAGTTTAAAAAAATATAGCACTCAGTGCAATGAATTACTACATTTAATTACTATTCAAACACATAAGGCACATTTCTCACAGTTTACATGTGAGAATTTAGCATGATCCAAACTCGAATATCCACTTCTCGTATCTCTCAATGTCTGCAGCAGACACTGACTTAGAAACCTTTTTTAAAGCCATTTCGAAATCTTCCATGGTTGTAGGCATGTGCATTTCTTCTTTGGAAAGATTTCGGATTTCCTCTGGAGTCAAACCTTCAATGCGCCTTCTCATTGCCATCAAGGACGCATCCCTAGGTTTTAAGTTAAAAACAACAACAACAAAAACAACACACAAAGTGTTACTTTGGTTAAATGAAAACTTGTTAATAGAAAAATTTTCAGTGGATCTGTTATAGCATTCTCTAATTATATTACACACATATATTTAGTATTGCATAGAAGCTTGTTGGAATCCAAAGCTTGTTTTTTTTTAAGCAGTTAAATCTTCTGTGATGAAACAGAATGCTAATCAATTTAATACTGAATATAAAACCCCAGAAAAAGTAAAAGGGGTGTTAAAGGAGCGAGCAATTAGTTTCATTATAAGTATTCAATAAAATGAATTCGTTATCACAGAGTCAGAAGAGAACCAATTGACAAGAAAATTAAATATTTTCTCCATGTAGAGGAAAAGCTAGGTAAATTCAGTGTTTTCTCCTTTTCTCCTCTATTTGTGCTTTAAAACACACACACACACACACACACACACACACACACACACACACATATTCAAATACCTCTTTCCTTTTACCAAGTTTCATCCTTAGTAGCAGCCACCATTTATGCAAAGGGACAGCAATATAGCTGCTTGATGTATACAGGTTAGTTTTAATCCTCAGAACTCTGTGGTGTGCTCACTTTAGAGATGAGGAAATGAGCACAGTCAAGCCTCTGGTTAATTATCTCCGATAACGCTTAGATTAGGACAAAACTTGCTTGAACCAGCTGGATTAAAGACAAGTCTTTTTTTCTTTTTACTGCTATTCCTATTCACATTTAGAATTAAGTTCACTGAGAATGAGACTGTACTCAGCATATACCAAGTCAACATATTTCATGATCATTTCCTATTTTAATTATAGTGAACAAAGGCACCAATAATTTTTTTAATCCAAGACAATTACTGATTTTCCATTTTGCACAAATTATCCTAACATTAGCTTCTTGAACTTTTAGCTTTCAAATGAACTGTAGACTCTTCACTAACATGAAAGATGCCCAAATATCTTACCAGCACCTGCTAACACCAACAAAACCAGAATTTGTGACTGACTACAAAATGTAATGTGGGGCTGGGCACAGTGGCTCATGATTGTAATCCCAGCGCTTTGGGAGGCCGAGGCAGGTCGATTGAGGTCAGGAGTTCAAGACCAGCCTGGCCAATACAGTGAAACCCCATCTCCACTAAAAATAAAAAAATTAGTGGTATGGTGACACGTGCCTGTAATCCCAGCTACTTGTGAGGCTAAGGCACAGGAATCACTTGAACCCAGGAGGCAGAGGTTGCAGTGAGCTTAGATTGCGCCACTGCACTCCAGCCTGGGTGAAAGCAAGAGTCCATCTCAAAAAAAGAAAGAAAAAGAACACTGTAATGTCGGTCTTGATTCATCTTTTTTTTTGGACACAGGGTCTTGCTCTGTCGCCCAGGCTGGGGTGTGATGGCACAATCATGGGTCACTGCAGCCTCAAACTCCTAGGTTCAACCACAAGTGGGCACCACCATGCCCAGCTAATTTTTAAAAATTTTTCATGGAGATGTTGCCCAGGCCAGTCAAACTCCTGGGCTCAAGTGATCTCTCACTTGGCCTCCCAAGGTGCTGAGATCACAGGTGTGAGCCATTGAGCCTAGCATATTGATCTAAATTCAGCACAAGAACTTCACCTCAGAGGATCACTTGAGCCCGGGAGTTTCAGGCTGTAGTGAGCTGTGACTCTGGCTCTACTCCCCAGTCTGGGCAACAGAGCGAGACTGGCTCAAAAACCAAAAAAACTTCGTATTAGTTTATGCCTACAAAAACCTGTGCTCCCGTAACTTCCATAATGCATACCTGCACACGTTGGTAATGTCTGCACCTGAATAACCTTCCATGTTTTCTGCTATGCTTGCAAGGTCAACATCATCAGCCAATTCCAGCTCACGCAGACTTATTCGTAATAGCTCCTCCCTGCCTTTTGCTAATGGTGGAAACAAATTTCAAAATTAAGCCTATGGCATAAACATAGTATACTGTTGTCTCGAATCTTTTTTTGTGTGAGTTGTTTTCCAGTAAGAATTGGATCTCTAGAAAGAGATCATTTCTTAATTCAAGAGCCATTCTTTACTTTTTAATTCTCTACTATTTAATATTAAGGCATATAGGCAAACTAGTACTATAAGGAGAAGATACTCCTCATGTGTATCTTTTGGAAAGTTAGTAAATACCAAATTTTTAATTCTCTAAACAAAACTACTTGAAAGTTAACAGACTTCCTAACAAGATCTAAAGGAAGATACCTGATGGCAAAGGAATATAGATTCGTTTCTCAAGACGTCGTCTTAAAGCCTCATCTATATCCCAGGGAAAATTAGTAGCTGCCAGAACCATAACCATTTTGGAGGGGTCATCATTTTCAGAAGCACCTCCAACACCTAAAATAAAAGTAAGGAGAGAGTGAAAAAGATACTAAGTTGGATTATACCAAATAAAGCTCAGCTATTTAAAGATCATCAAATAGTTAGCACAACAATAAAAGGCAGCATAGTCTTCAAGCCTCTTTAAGACTCAGAAAGGTAACTGGTACATACATGATTTTGTAATCCAAAGAAAATAAGTTCTGTAGTATGCAAACATGACTCAAAATAGATTTAATCAAAAAACCAGATCAGCTCAACTACATAACAATTTTAAATCTTTATCAAAGCGTATGTAAACTCTGAGGCCAATTTATCTGCTTTCTTTCTATTTCAATTTCATTGCTAAAGTAAGATAGTTGTATATACCAAAAGAAAGTTGTATATACCCTGTGGGTGGCCATTATTTCTGACTTGTCACCACTGTCAGTGTACCAGATCTATTACTATCAATCTCAGGAACTCCTTGCCACCCCCTGTAGTCCATCTGAAGTTATGAATACCTATTTAAAGCCTTGGATTAGCACTATGAGTAAAGCTTGGCCCACTGGAGCTGGAGATGCCACACCTAACAACCTCCCGCCCCAGGTCAACTCATGCTAAACACATCATAGATACCATCCATTTGAACCAGCAGCTCCGCTTTCACCCTTCTGCTTGCTTCATGTTCTTCAGAAGTCCCTCGGCGACTGCAAATGGAGTCTATCTCATCAATAAATATGGTGGCTGGAGAATAAAATCGAGCCTAAAGGAAGAAACCATGCAACACCAAGCCATTATTTCATTTTAAAATAATCTATAGGTTAGCAATCGGAAAATAGCTGAGGGAGGCTGGGCATAGTGGCTCACGCCTGTAATCCCAGCACTTTGGGAGGCCAAGGTGGGCAGATCATTTGGGGTCGGGAGTTTGAGACCAACCTGATCAACATGGAGAAACCCCATCTCTATTAAAAATATAAAATTAGCCAGGCATGATAGCGCATTCCTGAAATTCCCAACTACTCAGGAGGCTGAGAGGCAGGAGAATCACTTGAACCTGGTGGCAGAGGTTGTGGTGAACCAAGATAGCACCATTGCACCCCAGCCTGGGCAGCAAGAGCAAAACTCCATCTCAAAAACAAAAAAAAAACAAAAAACAAAAAACAAAAAAAAAACTCAGTACTTAGGTTTTTATGTATAAATATTTTTTACTTTTTCAAGAAATGGAGAGAGGAAAAAAGTGAACTTAATCATTAAAACATCCAAGAAAATTCTCAACTGAAATTTTAGTTAGGAACCATCTATCCAAAGAACCTACATCAACAAAAATTAAATTTCAATCTGTTGCCACACCAAGCAAAAATGACTAGACTGATTCTTCCCACATACTGAGGGTATGCAGAATGATCTGACTTCAAGCAAAGGCTCTGCATCCTGGCTTTAGCTGGCCAGGGAAGCTACTGTAGAGAACACCTATTGGCTCTCCCTGCAGAGCACACGTCTGGTAAGAGAAGCGTCTTTTTGATTTGCAAATCATAAATCATCCCTCTTTCTTTTTTTTGAGACAAGAGTCTCACTCTGTCTCCCAGGCTGAAGTGCAATAGCACGATCTTGGCTCACTGCAACCTCTGTCACCCGGGCTCAAGTGATTCTTCTGCCTCAGCCTCCTGAGTAGCTGTAGCTGGGATTATAGGCATAGGCCACCACACCTGGCTAATTTTTGTATTTTTAGTAGAGACGGGGTTTCATCATGTTGGCCAGGCTGGTTTCAAACTCCTGACGTCAAGTGATCCACCTGCCTCAACCTCCCAAAGTAGGCGTGAGCCACCATGCCCGGCCCCTCACTACTTCATAGTGAGACCTCATCTCCATAAAAATCAAAAAAGGTGGGGCGCAGTGGCTCATACCTGTAATCCCAGCACTTTGGGAGGCCAAAGTGGGCAGATCACCTGAGATCAGGAGTTCAAGACCAGCCTGGCCAACATGGTAAAACCTCATCACTACTAAAAATACATAAATTAGCCAGGCATGGTAGTGAGCACCTGTAGTCCCAACTACCCAGGAGGCTAAGGTGGGAGGATCACTTGAGGCTAGGAGGTGAGGGCTCCTGTGAGTGGAGACTGCACCACTGCACTCCAGCCTAGGTGACGGAATGAGACCTGCCAAAAAAAAAAAAAAAAAAAAGAAGAATTCATGTCTTGGCCGGGCTTGGTGACCCAGGCCTATAAATCCAGCATTTTGGTAGTCTGAAGTGAGAGGATCACTTGAACCTAGGAGTTCAAGACCAGCCAGGGCAACACAGCAAGACTCCATCTGTAAAAAAAAATAAAAATTAACTGGGTGTGGTGGCTCATGTCCAACATCCCAGCTACCTGAAAGGCTTAGACGGGAGGATCACTTGAGCCTGGAGGTCATGGTTGCAGTGAGTTGGGATCATGCTCCTGCATACTAGCCTATGCAAGAGTGAGAACCCGTTTCAAAAAAAAAAAATAATTAATGTCTTTGTCACTAATAGCGTAACTCCTAATTACATCAAACTACTCTGTTTCTTAGAGGCAAGACTAAAGTAATCAGTGAAGCTTAACAAAGTCGGAAGTTTAAAAGGCTGTGGAATTCAATCTAACACTCTACCAGAATTACTTTCTTCTACTGGTACTCTGATTTGTATTGGTGGAAGAAAGAGCCTAATCCAAAGATTAGGTCATGAAAATGAAGGCATTTGCTATAGTTAATACATTGGAGGTGACCTAAGTTCCACAATTAACTTACGATTCTCACCTTCTGGCATAATTGTTACAATACTGTGGTTATCATATTATAACTAAACCTATTGATTTAAAAAACATAATTTCCGATTCCTACAGAAGATCAGTAATGCAGATCTCATATGTGAACATGCCCCAAAACTGGTAGATTTGGACCTACATCTGGAGGAAAAGAGACAAAGAGAAACTCAAATTATTCATGTTTGGAAAGAACACTAGTTTTAAGGACACGAGAATTATACTCTGGGCAAAATGGTATCCTGCCTTATTCCATATACTTGAGATAGTTACAACTCACTTTCTCCCCTTTTAGAGGTAAGGAATCAATAGAGCTGTCTCAAACATTCACCATTTCAAACAGAAGACGAACAAGCTTCTCAGACTCTCCTCTGTATTTGGAAGTCAGAGTTGATGAAGAGACATTGAAGAATGTTGTCTTGCATTCTGTAGCTACTGCTTTAGCAAGGAGCGTCTTCCCCGTGCCAGGTGGGCCAACCATCAGCACTCCCTGTTGGGAATATAATAGCCTAAGCAGAGGATTTATCTGCCATTGTTCTATTTCATAAAAATTTCATTACTAAGTAGCAAATTTCAACCAACTTACATATAATATCAAGACAAGTAAAAGATAAATAGGAGGACACTTTGTCACAAATTTACTCTTCCTATTAAAAAAGAAGATAACTACATTATTAAAAACATGGTGAAACCCCATCTCTACTAAAATACAAAAAAAATTAGCCAGTCGTGGTGGCACGTGCCTGCAGTCCCAGCTACTCGGGAGGCTGAGGCAGGGGCATCGCTTGGACCCAGGAGGTGATGGTTGCAGTGAGCCAATATCATGCCACTGCACTTTCAGCCTGGTGACAGAACGAAACTCTGTCTCAAAACAAAACAAACAAAATACATTCATCTATAATTTATTCAAAATATGTCTATCATTTTGTATCTTGCTTATTGAATGCATAAAGGATTTTTACGACTATTCATACATGCAGAGTTACCTATTCGTGTGTTTTCCAACCCAAGAAAGGTTTTTTTGATGGTCTTTTTTTTTTTAAGTGTTGATGGTCTTTTTTCAGATCAGCCCATGACTTCAAAAAGCACTCATCACATGCAGATATTTCCCGTTAATTGAGAACAATCCCCAAAATACAGGTTACTAGTCATGTAACATGACATAAAATGGCATATTTTTGCTTTAGCTAACTAGGTCATATTTGCAAATACAGCTCATTCTAAATGGGGTGAATTCTACATTTTAATGCTGTGTATTCAACTTTCCAGATCATATTGTATGTATTTCTTATTCAAGGAATCTTGCAATGGCTTTTGGCCTAACAAAATTCTCAGTAGCACAACATATACTTTGTAATTTAAAAATTTCCTTACTCCGCTTTCTCCCTCCACTGTCCCAATATAGAGAAATATTGGCTCTCTGTATCAACATGCTGCCATTTACTTTGACAATGCCATCACAGTAATAGACTTACCTTCCATGGTCTCCTAATGCCCTTAAAGAATTCAGGCATCCACATTGGTAACACCACGGCTTCCTTAAGCAACTTTTTAGCTTCTACTAAATCAGCGATATCATCCCTGAAAGAGAAGACATTTTATTAACTAATAAGCCTTTGGAGGATATATGTCTATGTAGTCACTCATGAGAAGCCCTGGAAGCACGTGATGTTACGCTGCTGACAGAATGGTGAGCCTCTCCGTGCGCACGGGAGAACTAACGCACTGCGAGGAGGCCCACCATGTCAACCAGTACATAGGCAAAGAGCACAACCTTTTCTTCAGTTCTTGGCAGTTGACAGTTTTTTGCCTGGATCATGAGAACATAGTCTCCAGGCCCGCTCTCCAACATTATCGTGTTATCTTAAACTCCTGCTCTTAAGGTCCTCATTCCATAACCTCCATGATTTAGAAACAATGAGCCCTTTTTTTTTATTTTAAAAAAAAGCATAAAGAATAAAAAGGGTTTAAAGCAGAGACAGTCTACAACATAGCTGCTTTGCCTCCAGCTCTATTTAGAGGTAGATACCAAGGTTAAAGAGTATCACAGGGCTCAGAAGAAGCAATTTCTTTATAGACTTAAAAGGAAAAAAAGAAAAAGAAAAATAAAGACTACAAGAAATTGCTATAAAGTCTTCTCCAACCACTAGAATACCTATTACTACTGCTACATGTGGCAATTTTTGTTAAAAAGAAAAAAAAAAGGTATTTCACTGTATACATATTAATGTCCCCAATATTTTTTAATATCACTCAAACCCATACCTAATAATCATTAAGGTTTTAACACAAATATAAACAGAATATACCTAACTTTATGGAAAAGTTAACTTTTATAAGTCATTGTAATACATTACAGATCTTTGATCACATGTAATATTAATAAAGTTGAGAACCACTCCTCTAAAAGGGGGGGGGGGGAAGCAACATTTATAGGATGCTAGAGTTAATAAGCAACACACGTAGGTAAAAATCATTGCCTTGGCCAGGTGCATTGACTCATGACTGTAATCCTAGCACTCTGGGAGGCTGAGGCAGGAGGATCACTTGAACCCAAGAGTTCAAGACCAGCCTGATCAAGACTCCATCTCTAAAAATCATTTTTTTAAAATAGCTAGATGCAGTGGTGTGCAGCTGTAGTCACAGTTCCTTGGAAGGCTGTAGCAGGAAGATCACTTGAGCCTAGAAGTTTGAAGCTGCAGAGAGCTATGATCGAGCCACTGTCCTCCAGCCTGGGCAACAAAGTGAGACCCTATCTCTAAAAAACAAAAACAAATGCCAAGCACAGTAGCTGACGCCTGTAATCCCAGCACTTTGGGAGGCTGAGGTGGTCGGATCACGTGGTCAGGAGTTTGAGACCAGCCTGGTCAACATGGTGAAACCCCATCTCTACTACAAATACAAAAATTAGCCAGGTGTGGTGGCACATGCCTGTAGTCCCAGCTGCTCAGGAATCTGAGGCAGAAGAATCACTTGGCCCTTGAAGGGGGAAGTTGCAGTGGGCTGAGATCGTGCTACTGCACTCCACCCTGGGCAACAGAGCAAGACTTCATCTCAAAAAAAAAAAAAAAAAACTCAGACTCTCAGACAAGAATTGGAACAGGCTGAACGCAGTAAAGTCATGCTCATGTTGCATATACTCCAGTTTTATCTTCAAGCTCTGCTCTTCAGTACACGTTCACATTTGTTCTATTTTCCATTCCAAAAAGCACCATCAGCACCCAATTATTTTGTTTCGATATAACTTACCATCGAACATTGGGATTCTGGGAAATTATATCTCTTTCCAAAGCTTCTACTAAGTCTTTATCATATCCAGTACTATCAAATTTATTTGTCTCTGGTTCTGTTACTGCAGCAGGTGATTTGTTCTACATCAAGAAAAAAAAAAACAAGAACTTTTAATTCATTTATTTTGTTTCTGTGAATAAGAAACACAGATTGGGCCGGGCTCGGTGGCTCAAGCCTGTAATCCCAGCACTTTGGGAGGCCGAGGCGGGTGGATCACGAGGTCAAGAGATCGAGACCATCCTGGTCAATATGGTGAAACCCTGTCTCTACTAAAAATACAAAAAATTAGCTGGGCATGGTGGTGCATGCCTGTAATCCCAGCTACTCAGGAGGCTGAGGCAGGAGAATTGCCTGAGCCCAGGAGGCGGAGGTTGCGGTGAGCCGAGATCGCGCCATTGCACTCCAGCCTGGGTAGCAAGAGCGAAACTCCGTCTCAAAAAAAAAAAAAAAAAAAAAAAAGAAAAAAAAAAGAAAAAAAAAAAAAGAAAAGAAAAGAAACACAGATTGGACTCAAATGACATCCTTTAAAAAGCTAATACAAGTAACAAAGATTGGATCAAAGACTGGAAGTCATCCTTCTCTATCAGCAGCAGTTTGATGTATCAAAAGTATCAAGAAAAGTAACAAAAATTACCACGCATATGAACTGGCTAGCATAAAAAAACTAATACTGAGATAAATGTGGTCACAAGTAAATAGCAGATATATACAAAATGTATCTCAATTCTTTCGAGGAGATAAGATTAAAGACAGATGGCTTATTTAGCCAAGACTATGGCTCAATCTTAAGTACCTACTTGGCCCTCATCAGTGCTCCTAAAAATATCCCTTTTCATCATTCCTAGTACCCTCCACAAGACACATCTCAGTCCTTACGTGAGATTCCTCGCTTCTGTGATGACAGTCATCATGGCCATGGTTCCCAAACTATGTACTCAATACCCAGGACACAATGGCAAACTCACAAGGTGCTGTGGAATAGTTTAAATTTAAAAAAAAAAAACACAGCAACATCTGTTGAACACTGTATAAACTACTAGCTTGAGGTAGTCCACAATTCCTACATAGGACTGCTATACTGCTCTTCAATAATGCCATATTTATTTATTTTATTATTATTTTAGATAGAGTCTTGCTCTGTCACCCAGGCTGGTGTCTAGTGGTGTGATCTCGGCTCACTGCAACCTCCAACTCCCAGGTTCAAACAATTCTGTCTCAGCCTCCTAAGTAGGATTACAGGTATGCACCACACGGTTGGCTAAAATTTTTGTATTTTTAGTAGAGACGAGGTTTCACCCTGTTGGCCAGGCTGATCTCAAACTCCTGACCTCAAGTGAACAGCCCACCTCAGCCTTCCAAAGTGTTAGGATTTATAGGCATGAGCCACCACATCTGGCCTCAATAATGTCATATTTTATGAAGCTGGGTTTTGGGCAGTTGCTATGATAAAATGTACAGAGAGAAAATCAATGTGGAAGAGGAATGAGGGTAGAATGTTCATTCTGACTGCAAGGTTTGAGAAACTGTGTAATAGGGCCCAATAGGTGTTAAACTGGTAGGCCATAAACTGTTTGAACCTAACTTCTTCATAAATGGATAGGCATTTTTCATAAATGGATGAGTATCCTGGCCTACAGATGCTGTATAAAAATTACTAAGATACTCGCCGGGCGCGGTGGCTCAAGCCTGTAATCCCAGCACTTTGGGAGGCCGAGGCGGGTGGATCACGAGGTCGAGAGATCGAGACCATCCTGGTCAACATAGTGAAACCCCGTCTCTACTAAAAATACAAAAAACTAGCTGGGCGTGGTGGCGCGTGCCTATAATCCCAGCTACTTAGGAGGCTGAGGCAGGAGAACTGCCTGAGCCCAGGAGGCGGAGGTTGCGGTGAGCCGAGATCGCGCCATTGCACTCCAGCCTGGGTAACGAGAGCGAAACTCCATCTCAAAAAAAAAAAAAAAATTACTAAGATATTCATGAATTTTATAGGCCAAGAAAATCTGTGAAGCCCTGCATTCGGGTAAACAAACATTTCTTCTGTCTTGTATTAAAATTGTTACCCAATTCCCATAACAGTTTTTTTGCACATAACATGATTCCTTTGTCAACTGGTGCTGTCTAATGTCATTATTAATGTCCAGGATTAACCAATATTTATGATATTCAAAATGTTATCCTAGATGGCCAAATAAGCATCTGTTTTACAATATGTGTACTGAGCCTCTAATACTAAATATAAGATTCAAGGTAGGAACTGTGTAACCTTTTTTTTTTTTTTTTTTTTTTTTTTTGAGATGGAATCTTGCTCTCTTGCCCAGGCTGGAGTGCAGCAGTGCAATCTCACCTCATTCTAACCTCCACCTCCTGGGTTCAGGCTATTCTCCTGCCTCAGCCTCCTGAGCAGCTGGGACTACAGGCATGTACCACTATGCCCAGCTAATTCTTTGTATTTTTAGTAGAGATGGGGTTTCACCATGTTGGCCAGGCTGATCTCGAACTCCTGGCCTCAAGTGATCTACCTGTCTCAGCCTCTCAAAGTGCTGGAATTACAGGAATGAGCCACTGCACCTAGCCAGGAGCAAATTATTGGACAGATGTTCACCTAATAGAAATTGTACTACTTCAACTAATCAAATAAAATCCTATTAAATATGTCAGCATTTGAAATTCCTTTGGCTGGCCTAGTACAGCACTGTTTCTTTTTTCCGCTTACTTAAATTTATTTTGCTTTGTCTGCAGACATTCCCTTAGTACTGTGTTCTATGGAAGAAAGGAAAGAGAAAGAAAAAATGCCTTCTATCTTCCCTGGCTTATATTATATCTTCCTGAGAGTCAGGGACAGTGTCTTCTTTCTGTTCTCCATGGCAGCTAACACAGAACAGACACTTGTTAAATATCTGTAAATGAATAACAACTTTATAAATACTTTGAAGAAAAGATTATCTTCTTCTCTTAAATGTTACACAGTTCTGGCTGGGCATGATGTCTCACGCCTGTAATCCCAACACTTTGGGAGGCTGAGGTGGGTGGATCACCTGAAGTCAGGAGTTCAAGACCAGTCTGGCCAACATGGTGAAGCCCCATCTCTACTAAAAATATAAAAAGTTAGCCAGGTATGGTGGCACATGCCTGTAATCCCTGCTACTCGGGTGGCTGAGACAGGAGAATCGCTTGAACCTGGGAGGCAGAGGTTGCAGTGAGCTGAGATTGCACCACTACACTCTAGTCTGGGTGACAAAGCAAGACTCTGTCAAAAAGAAGAAAGAAAGAAAGAAAAAAAAAACTACTTATTTTTAAAGCTGCCAAAATTATAAACACAAAACCCATTACCTCAGGGAAAAAAAAAAAAAAAGTTAATTTAAAATGACAGCTGGGCTCTCACCTCTGGGAGGATGGATGATACTTTTCAGCATTTTTTCCACTAAGTAGAGCTAAAACCCTTGGGTATTATATACACCACAAACACAGGAGGACTCTGAAAGGTGCAAAGAAGCCAACAGAACCACTAAGGAACTCAAACATGGTGTTCCCTGCATTTACTTTCTCTTTCAAATGTCCAGACTTGGGGCTGAAGAGCCGGCAACCTGGAATCTGAACAAACAAAAACCGCCCCAATAGAAGCTTGCTCTTTCTAGGCAAAGGACCAAGAAAGGGGCAGCCTAGCAAGACACAGCTTTTAGACAATAACTACTCCAGTCAAACACCACCAAAGACTTGTGGCCCCAGCCCCACCTAGGGTAGCAAAGGCAGAGTAGAAGGCATAGACTTTCCACCTCCGAAAGCCTACAATGAGGTACCGCACACCTCAACCAGGGTAGAATCAGAGGCTAAGTAAGAAGCTGAAACTTCCATTCCCACTGGCCAGCAACGAGAGCCCCTGTACATTCCCCTCTCCCCACCCCTCCCAGCCGCAGTCACTGGAGATCATAGAGGAAACCTGGACTTCCACTCCAAAACTACAGTGTCCCTGGAGAGTGTGCAGAGAACTTCTACCACAGCTCAGCAGTCATGAGAAGGTCTCTGCCCCTCTGCAGGTGCTGGCAGAGGCTGGCTTGGGAACCTGAACTTCCATCCCCACCTGGCAGCAGTGGTACCCCTATTCTCCCTGCCAGAGCAGTGTTAGGGAAAGTCAGCTAAAGAGAAGGTTTAAATAAGATCTAGAGGCTCATAATATAATATGAAAATGTCCAAGTTTCAACAAAAAATTCCTCATACTAAGAACCATGAAGATCTCAAACTAAATGAAAAAAGACAATCAACAGATGCCAACACCAAGATGACAGAGATGTTAGTTTCCTGACAGATTTTAAAGACTTTTATATGCTTCAATAAGCAATTATGAATGTACTTGCAACATTCTTAAGAAAAATAGCCTCAGAAAAAAATAGAAGACCCCAAAGACTCCATGCCAACACACATTATACTTTAACTTCTGAAAACTAAAGAAAAGAAAAAATTGGAAGCAATGAAAGAATATCAACACCTTGCCTATAGGGAAAAGCAATTCTGATGAAAGCAGATTTCTTCTCAGAAAAGCAAGCTAGTTCATGCTTTTAATCCCAGCATTGCCAGGCATAGTGGCTCACACCTGTAATCCCAGCACTTTGGGAGGCTGAGGCAGGAGGATCACCTGAGGTCAGGAGTTCTAGACCAGCCTGACCAACATGGAGAAACCCTGTCTCTATTAAAAACACAAAAAATTAGCCAGGTGTGGTGGCACATGCCTCTAGTCCCAGCTACTCAGGAGCCTGAGGCACGAGAATCACTTGAACCCAGGAGGCAGAGATTGCCGAGTCAAGATCGCACCATTGCAATCCAGCCTGGGCAACAAGAGTGAAACTCTGTCTCCAAAAAAAAAAAAAAAAAATCCCAGCACTTTGGGAGACGAAGGTGGGCAGATCACAAGGTCAAGAGATCAAGACCATCCTAGCCAACATGGTGAAACCTTGTGTCTACTAAAACTACAAAGTTAGCTGGGCATGGTGGCGTATGCCTGTAGTCCCAGCTACTTGGGAGACTGATGTAGGAGAATCACTTGAACCCAGGAGGCAGAGCTTGTAGTGAGCCAAGAGCACTCCACCTGCACTCCAGCCTGACAACAGAGACTCCATCTAAAAAAATAAATAAATAAATAAAAAGAAAGCCAGAGAAAGTAGCATAGTATTTTTAAAAAAAAATTTTTTTTTTCAAGAAAAAAACTCAGGCCAGGTGTGGTGGCCCACGCCTATAATGCTGGCATTTTGGAAGGCAAAGATGGGAAGACTTGAAGACCGGCTTGGGCAATAAAATGAGATCCTGTCTCTACAAAATAAAAATTTAAAAAATTAGCTAGGTGTGGTAGCACACATCTGTAGTCCCAGCTACTCAGGTGACTGAGTCAGGAAGATCCCTTGAGCCTAAGGAGTTCAAGGCCACATTAAGCCATGATTGGTGCCACTGCACTCCAGCCTGCAACAGAGTGAGAGCCCATCTCACAAATAAAATGAAAAATCAGCAAGCATATAGAGCTCAGTAACACCATCCAAAGGATCCAACAGACATTTATAGAAAACTCCACCTAACAACAGCAAAATACATACTCTTCTCAAGCGTTCACAGAATATATACCAAAACAGACCATATTTCGGGCCAAAAACAAATTTAGACAAGTTTGAAAGAGTGGAAATTATATGAAGTATATTCTCAAACACAAAGGATTAAAACTAGGAATAAGTAACGGGAAGATAACAAGAAAATCTCCACACAATTGGACTAAACAATACATCACTAAATAATCCAGGTCAAAAAAGAAGTCTCTTGGCAATCAAAGAATACATTGCCTGAAGGAAAATAAAGATACAACTTATCAAAATTCCTGGGACACAGTTAAAGCAGTGCTGACAGGGCAATTTAGAGCACTAAATGAATATGTTAAGCAAGAAGGTCTCAGGCCGGGTGTTGTGGCTCACGCCTATAATCCCAGCACTTTGGGAGGCCGAGACAGGTGGATCACCGGAGGTCAGGAATTCGAGACCAGCCTGGCCAACATGGCAAAACCCGGTCTCTATTAAAAATGCAAAAATTAGCCAGGCATTGTGGTGCATGCTTGTACTGCCAGCTATGTGGGAGGCTAAGGTGGGAGGATCACTTGAGCACGGTTAGTGAAGGCTGCAGTGAGGTTTTCATTGGCACACAGAACGTTCTCCAGGAGAGTCTATGGCCAGAACACACACAATCTTATCTGATCTCGGAAGCTAAGCAGGGTCAGGCCTGGTTAGGACTCGGATGGGAGAATGTTCTCCAGGATAGACCATATGTTAGGCCAAAAAACAAGTCTCAACTAATTGAAAAGAAGTGAAATCACATCAAGTATCTTTTCTGACATAACAAGAGCAACTTTCAAAACTATTCAAATACAGAAAAACTAAAGAACATGTTCCTAAACAACTTATGACTCAATAAAGAAATTAAGAAGGGAAATAAAACATTTACTGAAACAAATAAAAATCAGAACATAATATACTGAAACCTATGGGATACAGCAATAGTAACACTACATGTATAGCAATAATTGCCTAGACCAGAAAGTCCAAAGATTTCAAATAACAGAGAAACACATCTCAAGGAACTAGAAGAGCAAGAACAAACTAAACTCAAAATCAGTAGAGAGAAATAAATAATAAAGATAAGAGCAAGGCCAGGTGTAGTGGCT
The DNA here is from genome assembly GCF_048565385.1 of Saimiri boliviensis. Taxonomy (NCBI): domain Eukaryota; kingdom Metazoa; phylum Chordata; class Mammalia; order Primates; family Cebidae; genus Saimiri; species Saimiri boliviensis. The sequence continues at coordinate 20,342,387 of NC_133452.1, read as the reverse complement.
CATGCCTGTAATCCCAGCACTTTGGGAAGCCAAACTGGGAGGATCGCTTGAGCCCAGGAGTTCAAGACCTGCCTGGGTAACACAGTGAGACTCTGTCTCTCAGAAAAAAAATTAAAAATTAGTTGGGCATGGTGTTACACGTTTATACTCCCAGCTACTCATGAGGCTGAGGCAGGAGGGTTGCTTGAGTCCAGGAAGTCAAAGCTACAGTGAGCAGTGACTGTGCCACTGCACTCCAGTCTGGTGACAGAGTGAGACCCTGTCTCCCCACCCCATGAATAAAAAAATCAGAGCAAAAAAACACTAAATTGTGACTAACACAAAAGCTAAACAAGGCTGGGTGTAGTGGCTCACAACCAGCACTCTGTGAAGCTGAGACTGGGGGACTGCTTGATTCTGAGTTTGAGACCAGCCTGGGTAACATGGTGAAACTCCATCTTTACAAAAAAAATACAAAAATTAGCCAGGCATGGTAATACATGCTTACAGTTCCAGCTACTTGGGAGGCTGAGGTGGGAGGATTGCTTTAGCATGGGTAGTGAAGGTTGCAGTGAGCCAGAATCATGCCACTGCACTTAGATAGGCAACAGAGCAAGAGACTGTCTCAAAAAAGGCCAGGCATGGTGGCTCATGCCTGTAATCCCAGCACTTTAAGAGGCCAAGGTGGAATAAATTCTAGTGTTCTGTAGTACTATAGGGTGACTGTAATTTTTTTTTTTTTTTTTTTGAGACAGAGTCTCACTTTGTCTCCCAGGCTGGAGTGCAGTGGCATGAACTTGGCTCACTGCAACCTATGCCTTCCAGGCTCAAGCAATCCTCCTGTCTCAGCCTCCCAAGTAGCTGGGATTATAGGTGTGTGCTAACATGCCCAGCTAATTTTTTTTGTATTTTTAATAGAGATGGGGTTTCACCATGTTGGCCAGGCTGATGAACTCCTGATCTCAAGTGATCCACCTGCCTCGGCCTCCCAAAGTGCTGGGATTATAGGAGTAAACCACCGTGCCCAGCCAGGTGACTGTAATTAAAAACAATTTATGGTACATTTTCAAATAACTAGAACAGATTTTGAATATTCCCAACACAAAGAAATGATAAATGTTTGAGGTGATGGATATGTTAATTACTGAATTGCTCATTACCCAGTATATACGTGTATTGAATTATCACACTGTACTCCATAAATATGTATGATTATTATGTGTCAAATTAAAAACAACAAACACAAGATTTTAAAAAACCAAAGCAATGTCTACACTTGGCTTTTATAATTAATATAGAAGCAATAATGGCATTAGAAAATTATGATTTTGCAATCAGTGCAGAAATAACTGATTCAGACAAGAATCACTGGATGCTAAAACTAGATGAATTATTGATGAAAAACAGAATATTTATATAGTCTCAAAGTACCTCCCACAAATTATTACAAAGGGTCAAACAGTAAGTTTATTGTGGAGAGATCAAGCAGACACCACCTAACCAAGCAATCCAACTTATCACCAGTAATAGGACAAACAGACATCCTGTACCTTCTTACATGATACACTGAGAGAGAGAGGAAAAAAAAAAAATCCTACCAATGATATTTCTGCCAAGAGGAAGTATCAGGCAAGCCCAAACTGAGACATAATCCACAAAATAACTGGCCTGAACTCTTCAAAAATGTCAGTCCAAGGCCGGGTGTGGTGGCTCATGCCTGTAATCCCAGCACTTTGGGAGGCTGAAGCAGGCAGATCACCTGAGGTCAGGAGTTCGAGACCCCTCTTTACTAAAAATACAAAATTAGCCAGGAATGGTGGTGCACCCCTGTAATCCCAGCTACTCAGGAGGCTGAGGAAGGAGAATCGCTTGAATGTGGGAGGCAGAGTTTGCAGTGAGCCAAGATTGTGACATTGCACTCCAGCCTGGGCAACAAAAGTGAGACTCCATCTCAAAAAAAAAAAAAAAAAAAAAAAAAAAAAAAAAAAAAAAAAAAAAAAAAAAAAATGCCAGTCCAAGAAAGGCAAAAGCTGAAAAGAGGTTTATATTCAAAGGAACTAAAGAAACATGACAACTAAATTCAATTTGTGAATCTACAATGTATTCTGATCTAGCAGGGAGAGAAGGGGGAAAAATCTCTAAATGACATTATTGGGATAACTGGCAAAATCTTATAAAGGTATGTGGATTAGATGAACAGAACTATATCAATGTAAAATTTACAGCTTTTGATAATTGTGTTGCTTTTATGTAAAAGAATATCCTAGTACGCAGGATATTCATTCTGAAGTATTTAGGTTAAAGGAGCATTATATTTACAACTTAGTCTCAAACGGTTCAGGAAAAGGGTATACAGAGGAAGAAAATGATAAATCAAGAGGGGCATAATATTAATAATAGATAAAACTAGGTAAAGTATATATGGAAGTTCTTTATGCCATTCCTGGAAATTGTCTGCTAGTCTGAAATTACATCAAAATATAAAGTTACTGGGCTGGGCGCGGTGGCTCAAGCCTGTAATCCCAGCACTTTGGGAGGCCAAGGCGGGTGGATCACGAGGTCGAGAGATCGAGACCATCCTGGTCAACATGGTGAAACCCCGTCTCTACTAAAAATACAAAAAATTAGCTGGGCATGGTGGCTCGTGCCTGTAATCCCAGCTACTCAGGAGGCTGAGGCAGGAGAATTGCCTGAACCCAGGAGGCGGAGGTTGCGGTGACCCGAGATCGCGCCATTGCACTCCAGCCTGGGCACCAAGAGCGAAACTCCGTCTCAAAAAAAATATATATATATAAAGTTACCAAAAAAAAAGCCAAAATATTTGTTGAATTGCAAGTGGGGAAAATCCCAGCCTAGATGTAGTATAAGTAAGGTTTTATCATAGCTCTCTGGCAAACAGATGACTACAACTTATTGAAATTTGGGCCAGACACAGTGGCCCATGCCTGTAATCCCAGCACTTTGGGAGGCCGAGGAGGCAGATCACCTGAGGTCAAGAGTTTGAGACCAGCCTGGCCAACTTGATGAAACCCTTTCTTTACTAATACAAAAATTAGCCAGATGTGGTGGCGCCTGCCTATAACCCCAGCTACTTGGAAGGCTGAGACATGGGAATTGCTTGAACCCAGGAGGTAGAGGTTGCAATGTGCAGAGATCATGTCCCTGCACTCCAGCCTGGGTGACAGGGTGAGACTCTCTATCTTAAAAAATAAATAAATAAACAATAAATACATTTGTACAGTCTTCATTTTTACTGTTTGGAAATAACTTTTTCATTTATGAAAATCAGTAACATTTACCTTTTCCTCTCTTCCTTTATTCTGTTCTTTCTTTTCACGACAACGAACAGCTTTCCCTCTGTCATTGTGAAGATTCTGTGCAGATGAACGATGAATTCTGACAGATGTACTTGGACGATTACCATGTGATTTAGGGTCACTGTACTGAGAAGACTGTCGTTTTCTAGGTCCTGGTGAGGGTCTAATCAAACAAAAACTTTTTAATATCATAATTGACTCCAAATGTGGATGAACACACATACTGTTTAAGTTAGAATCTATGTAAAAAGCCAATGCAACAACTGAACACAAGACACAACTGAATAAACTTCAGGATGTTGAAACCTAAGATCTAAAATTTAAATCTGGGCCAGGCACCATGGCTCACGCCTATAATCCTAGCATTTTGGGAGGCCAAGTTGGGTAGATCACTTGAGGTCAGGAGTTCAAAACCAGCCTCGCCAACATGGTGAAACCCTTTATCTACTAAAAATACAATAAATTAGCCAGGCGTAGAGGTGCGTGCCTGTAATCCTAGTCACTCGGGAGGCTGAGGCAGGTGAATAGTTTGAACCTGGGAGGTGGAAAGTACAGTGAGCCAAGACTGTGCCACTGCACTCTAGCCTGGGCAACAAACCAAGATTCCAACTAAAAAAAAAAAAAAAAACCCAAAAAATGAAAAATAAAAATAAAATAAAATGTAAATCTGATATGAGCTGTTGTTGGTGATTTAATAAATCAAATTAAATAAAAAGAAATAAATACATTACAGAAATAGTGGAGGGGAACTAATAGTCACCTGTACTTAGAAAGGAAATTGCTGTACATCAAAAATGAATGCAAAATTAGTCTGATTGTTGGAAACAGAAAAAAGCAATCATCAGAGAAGAGAGTTTTATCAAAACAACCAGAATACAGTACAAGTATTCCATTCACATTTATCCATTGGTATGTATGCAATTTGGTACCATTTACTTAGAATATACAGGTTGGGTATCCCTTATCCAAAATTCTGAGGACCAGAAGTGTTTTGAATTTTTGTTTTTTCAGATTTTGGAATATTTGCATATACATACCAGCTGAGCATCTCTAATCTGAAAATCCACAATCTGAAATGTCCCAATGAGCACTTCCTTTGAGCATGACCTTTGAGTGTCATGTTGATGCTCAAAAAGTTTTAGATTTTGAAACATTTTGAATTTTCAGATTAGGAATGCTCAATTTGTACCATCATTTTTGTGTTTTAATTAATAAAATTTAATCATTTTCCCATTTAAAAACTGATATAAGCACTAGCTATGAACAGTTACTAGAACTCAAATACGGTGCTTTACATTTACATACATCACCTCATTCCACCTGTATGTATTTATATCTTATTATTATTATCCTTTGAGACAGGGTCTTGCTCTGTCACTGCAGCCTTGACTTACCAAGCTCAAGCAATCCTCCCAGCTCAGCCTCCCAAGTAGCAAGGACTACAAGGACATGCCACCACAAAAGGCTAATTTTTTTATTTTGTAGAGACAAGGTCTCATTATGTTGCCTAGGATAGTATCAAACCCTCGGGCTCAATTGATCCTCCCACCTTAGCCTCCCAAAGAGCTGGGATTATAGGAGTGAGCTCCTGTGCTGGTCCTCATTTCGTCCTTATTTCTGTAGCAGAAATCACACTTCTCAAGCATCTGTTAGGCTCCTATTCTGCTCCCAGATTTGGTTGCAGCCACTTAAAAGGGGGAAAACAAACCAAAAAAAGGAATCCTATTCTCAAATAAACCACAGTATAGTTAGACAGAAGCTATGTAAAGCTAGGTATGTATACTACTACAAGGTGTGAAACAGACCTAGTACTATGGCAATGGGAATGGCCTCAGGAAGACAGCCTCATGGCCAACATGGTGAAATCCAGTTTCTACTAAAAATAAAAAAAAATAAAAAAAAATAAAAAAAGCTGGGCATGGTGGCACATGTCTGTAATCGCAGCTATTTGGAAGGCTGAGGCAAGAGAATTGCTTGAACCCTGGAGACAGAGGTTGCAGTGAGCCAAGATCATGCCACTGCATCATTCCAGCCTGGATGACAGAGTATGACTCCATCTAAAAAAAAAAAAATTAGCCAGGTAATTATTCCAACTACTCAGGAAGCTGAGGCATAAGAATTGCTTGGACACAGGAGGTGGAGGTTGCAGTAAGCTGAGATACACTGATGCACTACTGCACTCCAGCCTGGATGACAGGGACAGACTTTCCGAGGTGACGATTAAGTAGAGAGCTGAATGAAATAAGGGAACAGGTCATTAGGCACTGGAGCTAAGGGAAAGGCAGATGAAAGGAGTAAAGCATTTGTGTGCTTGGCTTGTTCAAGGCCACAGCACAGTGCCTGAGGGAGAGCGCTGCAAGAACTTAGGTCCTAGAGGCTGGGGGAACCAGGTCTCACAGGCCCTGAAAGACACGAAAACTCTGGGTTTTCCTGCGTGCGATGGGAAGATATTTGAGGGACATCAGCTGACTGTTAAAAGACATTTGAAAAGAATCACATCTAGTGGCATTTAAGCTATGTATAACCTTTTCAATATAAGGCTTCAATGAACCTCCTTGTACTCACATTTTTTGTGTACAGTTCTAGAAGAGAATACTGGATCAGGTAAATCTATTATTTAAATAGTACTAAAATTTAGGTGATGACAAGGTTAGAATCACCAACACAAGTAAAGAAGAAATGACTTTCTTAAGCATGAGTACAAATGAAGACTAATAGAAAAATTTTTAAAAACTTGAAAGACATCCAGTTAAGAGAGCAAGTAAAATAAAGTACAAGAAGAAATAGAAAGATGCCAAATAAAATCAAAAAAGGAAAACATAACAGTAATCTAGAGCATTCAAAATCAGGGACAGAAAATGATATTGAAGAAAGCAAGAAGCAATAAAAAGGAATACCACTTAGGGCTTAACTTCCCAACCACCACCCCTCAAAGGGACTCCTGCCTCTGCTTGTGAGACTGAGGTAACCAAATACTTCACTAAATTCAGAATCAACTGATTTTCCACTGGGAACATCTATTTGTTGGAAAAATCTGACTAATAACTGAGGAGTTATAGGACTGTTAGAGGCTGAATGTTCGTGTCCTCCCCAAAATTCATATGTTAAAGCCCCAATGCCCAATATGACTATTAGGAGTAAGGAAGTAAGAGTCCCTGATGTGATAGGATTAATGTCCTTATGAAAGACACCAAAGAATTCACTCACTCTCTCTGCCAAGTGAGCACACAGAGAGAAGGCAGCTGTCTGCTCAGGAAGAGAGCCCTCACCTGGAACCAAACTGGCCACATCTTGATCTTGGACTTTCCAGCCTGAGTGTGAGAAATAAATTTCTGTTGTTTAAGCCACCCAGTGTATGATACTGTGTTATGGTAGCCCAAGCAGACTAATACAAGACCCAAGCAATGATCCTCCAGAAAGAGAAAAGAAAAGGGCAAGTAAATAATAATAAAACAAATTAACAGGCAAAAGCAAAAACACAGCTTAACTTATCTATTAGTCTGAAATTAGGGGAAACAATTTAAATGCAGAAAAATTTTTACTCACAAATATTCACACAACATTATAATAATGAAAAAAGGGGAAAAAACATTAAGAGCATGGTTAACAATATAGGTCACATACCAGTCAGAACAATAGCAAATAACTCTTAAAAAACTACAGAGAAAAATATATGGCATGGCTTATAAACCATAAATGTTTAAAATATGAAGAGCAAATTACTTAACCTATCATAGCTTAGCCTCATCAGAAATTGGGGCTAAAAAAATTAGTACCTACCTTTTAAGATGGTTTTAAGAATTAAGTAATACATGCAAAACAACAAACGCATACCTGGCACACAGTAAATATGCAATGATTCTTGACTATTGTTTGGATTTTTCTTAGAAGAGAGTACAATGTTATAAATTATGGACATAGCACAACTACAACTATGAAAATAATGCATAAAAGATCAGAATGAAATAAACTAGGATGACTGTGATTTTCCCCCTACTTCTATGAAGTTTTTCTTTAATGAGTCTACTGTGCTTTTTTGTAGTGAACTATTATATAACAGAAAATGTAATTTACATGAAAGTGCTTATGAGGCATAGGAAAAATTTTGTAAATATCCAAAGGATATCAGGAGTCAGTAACAGAATATTAGTACAGTCCTTGCATGTGGAGATTAAGAAAATTAAATGGCGCCCAGTTGCAGTGGCTCACGCCTGTAATCCTAACACTTTGGGAGACCAACATAGGTGGATTACCTGAGGTCAGGAGCTCAAGACCAACCTGGCCAACATCCTGAAACCCATTTCTACTAAAAATACAAAAATTAGCTGGGCGTGGTGGTGCATGCCTATAATTCCAGCTACTTGAGAGGCAGAGACAGGAGAATTGCTTGAATCCAGGAGGTGGAGGCTACAGTGAGCCGAGATCTCGCCACTACACTCCAGCCTGGATGACAGAACAAGACTCCATCTCAAAAAAATAAACAAATAAAAATAAAAGTGGCTAAGAAATAATCAATACTCATTAATTGATTTTAAATGTTAAGAACATGATGGTATCGGTCTTCTCAAAGTGTGACCTATGGACCACCTGTATCAGAATCACCTGTAGATTCCTGAGTTCTTTTTTTATTATTATTTTTTTTTTATTTTTAAAGATGGGGTTTCTCCATGATGGCCAGGCTGGTCTTGAACTCCTGACCTCAGGTGATCCACCCACCTCAGCCTCCCAAAGTGCTAGGTAGGATTACAGGCATGAGCCACCACGCCTGGCAGATTCCTGAGTTCTATCCACTATCTACCATATCACATTCTCTGGGAGTGATGCCCCTGAATCCACATTTTTAATCATTTTTAATTAGAGATTGTTAGGCCTGCTATAGCAGAGAGTGCCAGATTTGTAATTATATCGTAAAACACAATACATCTATGTTCAAATCCTGGCTCTACAGTTACCAGTTTTGTGATAGTAGGGAAAAGTTACCCAACCTTATTGTACATCAGCTGTCTAATCTGAAATATAGGGAAAATATGACCTATTTGGAAGGCATATTGTAAGAAATAAATAAAATAATACCTATAGCCTAAAATAGTTCAGGGCACCATGGATGTATAATCCAGCACCTGTGATTATAAAATACAACCAGCCCGGGCTTAGTGGCTCACGCCTATAATTCCAGCACTTTCCAGCACTTTGAGAGGCCGAGGCAGGCGGATCACCTGAGGTCAGTAGCTCAAGACCAGCCTGGCCAACATGATGAAATCCTGTCTCTCCTAAAAATACAAAACTTAGCTGGGCATGGCAGTGCGGGTCTATAATCCCACCTACTCGGGAGGCTGAGGCAGGAGAAATGCTTGAACCCGGAGGCAGAAGTTGCAGTGAGCTGAGATTACACCACTGCACTACATACAGCCTGGGTGAGAGTGAGACTCCATCCCAATAAATAAAATAAAAATATAAGTAAAATTAAATAAAATATAACCAAGGCTGTCCAAAGGTAGTGAGTTATCTCAACTGATTGTTCACAGTCAGTTACAGATGAAACCCCTTGTTCTATTCTTCCTCTACTTCTCACTACTGCACTTGACTAGTATTAAAACACACACACACACACACACACACACACACACACACAAGAATTCAAAATTGCAATGAACAGATATTAAAACTGAAAACCATCTGGGCAACATCTTAATGCAAAGTTAACAGGCAATGAACGTGGGAAGTCATAAGTGTTCTTTCTAGAAAGGCATGACACATTGAATATTTAAATCTATAATACAAACTAGGAAATCTACTATGTGAGTGAAATAGATAACATCCACCTGCACACTAGTCAGTTAAAAATTATGCAGTAAAACTACACAATTGGCTATTTACAGTATTTCAGTAAATATCAGTATCACTAGTTGTTCATTTGCTAGCACTTGGTAGTAGGAAGTTGGGGGAAAAATGCCAGAGAAAACCCTAAAACTCAGAACATTTTATCTTTTAACTTTTCTCTATAAATTAAAAAGCCCATTTTTTTTTTTCAATTTTAGCAACATTATACCTTGATGAAAAGAAGTAATCTGTAATGCCTGTTTGAGAGCCATTAGTCTGACTTTCTCTCTTTACTTAAGAAAAACCTGAGGCCTGGCCTCACACCTGTAATCCCAGCACTTTTGAAGGCCGAGGCAGGAGGATCACGAGGTCAGGAGATTGAGACCATCCTAGCCAACATGGTGAAACCCATCTCTACTAAAATGCAAAAAATTAGCCAGGCATTGTGGGGCACACCTGTAGTCCCAGCTACTCGGGAAGCTGAGGCAGGGAATCACTTGAACCTGGGAGGCAGAGGTTGCAGTGAGCTGAGATCATGCCACTGCACTCCAGCTTGGCAAGAGAGTGAGAATCTGTCTAAAAAAAAAAAGAAAAAGAAAAAGAAAAAGAAAAATTCGAGGTCTAAAAAGGTTTTATTATTTTCCCAAAGCTACAGAGAATGGCAAAGACAGAAGCAGAGCCTGGATATTTCAATTCCTAACCCCATTCTCCTTCCACAAGATAACACTGTCTCTAGCACTTTAAGGTCATTCACAAAAGTACATATTTGAATTTTTCCTATCTAAATCTTATTTTTTGAAATAGGTCACAAAGGCATATGATACAAAGTTCAAGAGTTATAAAAGAGACAATATTCAGTAAAAAAAAAAAAAAAACTCCCTCACATTCCTGTCTCTCAGCCACCCCATCCTCCTCCTAGATAGAATCAATGCTATAAGCTCCTTGGGCTAACTGGTTTCTTAAAAGGTCTCCACTTACCTTCGTTCAACAGGTACAGGCATGGACCATACTTCTCCCTCAGAAGCTGGAAATTCATGCTGTGCTGCTTTCAAGGGAGTGCTGTCTAGTTTAAAGCTCTCTAGTGTTTTCATGATATCTTTAACATGTTTAGCTTCCACATTTATTTCCTGCCAAACCTGATTTCAAAGAAGAAGATGGCTCTTTAAATTTCTATAATATATCACTGTCAAAATTAACTGAGGGCCATTTATTAAAGATGTTAGAAAACTCCATTTTGATATCAGATATCCAGTAAACCACATCAAGATATTTTGTCAAAATTTTAATAATAGTTCATTAAATTTTCATTTTCCAATTGCAAAATTAATTCTGATAAAATGAATTAAATATCCAGGCCAGGCTGGGCGTGGTGGTTCATGCCTGTAATCCTAGCACTTTGGGAGGCTGAAAATGACGGATCACTTGAGCTCAAGAGTTTGAGACCAGCCTGGCCAACATGGTGAAACCCCATCTCTACTAAAAATATTACTAATTTATATTCTTATTTCAATTGCATAACAGGCTGGGCACGGTGGCTCACACCTGTAATCTCAATACTTTGGTAGGCCAAGGCAGGCAGATCACCTGAGGTCAGGCGTTCAAGATCAGCCTGGCCAACATGGTGAAACCCGTCTCTACTAAAAATACAAAAATTAGTCAGTGTGGTGGCGGGCACCTGGAATCCCAGCTACTTGGGAGTTTGAGGCAGGAAAATCACTTGAACCCAGGAGGCGGAGGTTGCAGTATAGTCTGGGCAACAGAGTGAGACTCCCATCTCGAAAAAATAAAATAAAACAAATTGCATAACAAATTGAAAAGTTAACTAAAACTTTAAAGTTCTACAAAAATAATTAGCTGGGCATGGTGGCCCATGCCTGTGGTCCTGCCTACTTGAGAGGCTGAGGTGAGACAACTGCTTGAGCCCAAAGGGAAAAAAAAAAATCAAAGTACAACTTGTGAAAGGTTTATTTTTGTCAAACTTTATTTTTATTTTTTAGAGACAAAGTTTCATTCTGTTGCCCAGGCTATACTGCAGTGGCATGATCATAGCTCACCATAACCTCAAACTCCTAGGTTCAAGCCATCCTCCCACCTCAGCCTCCCAAAGTGCTGGAATTACAGGTGTGAGCCACCATGCCCAGCCCTACTTTGATAATTTTTATGCCATTTTTAAATGCTAATTAATCCCAATTACCCTGATTTGATCATGAGACACTGTATTCAGGAGTCAAAATATAATGTGTATCCCCAAGATATGTACAACTATTATATATCAGTAAATAATTTCTAAAAAATGAATACAACACTGATCAGAATCTACTAATTCTATGACTCACTAATGGGTCACAACCTACAGACTAAAAAAGGTCTCAATTTATATGCAACCAAGATTTTTTTTAAAGCAGTCTTTTTTTGTTTTTTTTTTGAGATGGAGGCTCACTCTGTCCACTAGGCTGGAGTGCAATGGCATCATCTGGGCTCACTGCAACCTCCACCTCCTGGGTTCAAGCAATTCTCCTGCCTCAGCCTTCTAAGTAGCTGGGATTACAGGCGTCTGCCACCACACCTGGCTAATTTTTGTATTTTTAGAGACAGGGTTTCACCATGTTGGTCAGGCTGGTCTCGAACTCTTGATCTCAGGTGATCCACTTGCCTCGGCCTCCTAAAGTGCTGAAATTACAGGCATGAGCCACAGTGCCTGGCCAAAAACAGTCTTTATTTTAAAAATATTTTTGCTGGCCGGGCGCGGTGGCTCAAGCCTGTAATCCCAGCACTTTGGGAGGCCGAGGCAGGTGGATCACGAGGTCGAGAGATCGAGACCATCCTGGTCAACATGGTGAAACCCCGTCTCTACTAAAAATACAAAAAATTAGCTGGGCATGGTGGCGTGTGCCTGTAATCCCAGCTACTCAGGAGGCTGAGGCAGGAGAATTGCTTGAACCCAGGAGGCGGAGGTTGCGGTGAGCCGAGATCGCGCCATTGCACTCCAGCCTGGGTAACAAGAGCGAAACTCCGTCTCAAAAAAAAAAAAAAAAAAAAAAAAAAAATATTTTTTAGAGACAGGGTCTCATGCTGTCATCCAGGCTGGAATGCAGTGAAATGACCCTAGTTTTTTGAGAGTAAGATTCCAACTCAAAAATAAAAGAGAAAAGAAATCTTGGCCGGGCGCGGTGGCTCACGCCTGTAATCCCAGCACTTTGGAAGGCCGAGGCAGGTGGATCACGAGGTCAAGAGATCGAGACCATCCTGGTCAACATGGTGAAACCCCGTCTCTACTAAAAATACAAAAATTAGCTGGGCATGGTGGCACACGTCTGTAGTCCCAGCCACTAGGGAAGCTGAGGCAGGAGAACTGCTTGAACCCAGGAGGCGGAGGTTGCGGTGAGCCGAGATTGTGCCATTGCACTCCAGCCTGGGTAACAAGAGCGAAACCCCGTCTCCAAAAAAAAAAAAAAAAAAAAAAAAAAAAAAGAAATCTTGACTCAATTTAAAAACTAAGTCTGGACAACACAGCAGTACCCCCATCTCTAAAAAATAAATAATAAGTCAGGCATGTTGATTTGTGCCTGTGGTCCCAGCTACTCCAGTGGCTGGGGTGGGAGGATTGCTTGAGCCTGGGAAGTTAAGGCTGCAGTGAGCCATGATTGCACCACTAAATTCCAGCCTGGGGAACAGACTAACACCCTGCCTCAAAAAAAACCCTCAAAAATCTATATATAGTTTTGGCCAGGCATGGTGGCTCATGCCTGTAATCCCAGCACTTTGGGAGGCCAAGGCAGGTGGATCACATGGTCAAGAGATCGAGACCATCCTGGCCAACAGGGTGAAACCCCGTCTCTACTAAAAATACAAAAACATTTGCTGGGTGTGGTGGCACACGCCTGTAGTCTCAGCTACTTGGGAGGCTGAGGCAGGAGAATCGCTTGAACCCGGGAGGCGGAGGTTGCAGTAAGCCGAGGTCACACCACTGCACTCCAACCTGGCGCCTGGTGATGGAGTGAGACTCTATCTCAAAAAAAAAAACAAAAATAAAAACCTATATATAGTTTTGACTCAATTGTATTATAGTAATGGGTCTGAACTTAGTCTAAAAACTATATAATGATGGCTGCACATTATATATGTATTTAATGACACTGAACTGTATACTTAAAAATGGCCAAAGCCAGGCATGGTAGCTCACGTATGTAATTCTAGCACTCAGAGGCTTAGGCACGTGGATCACCTGAGGTCAGGAGTTCAAGATCAGCCGGGCCAACATGGCAAAACCCTGTCTCTACTAAAAATACAAAAGAATTAGCCAAGTGAGGTAGAACACACCTGTAATTCCAGCTACTCATGGGGCTGAGGCAGGGGAATTGCTTGAACCCAGGAGGTGATAGTTACAGTGAGCCGAGACTGCGCCACTGCACTCCAGCCTGGGCAACAGAACAAGACTCTGTCTCAAAAAAAAAAAAAAAAAAGCCAAGACAGTAAGGCGTTATGTATATTTTACCACAACAAGAAAATGGTAGGCCAGGCTTGGTGGCTCATGCCTGTAATCCCAGCACTTTGGAAGCCCAAGGCAGGCGGATCACCTGAGGTCAGGAGTTAAAGACCAGCCTGGCTAACATGGCAAAACCCGTCTCCACTAAAATATAAAAATTAACCAGGTGTGGCGGCAGGCACCTGTAATCCCAGCTACTCAGGAGACTGAGGCAGGAGAATCGCTTGAACCCAGGAAGTGGAGGTTGCAGTGAGCTGAGAATATGCCACTGCACTCCAGCCTGGGCAACAAAAGCAAAACTACATTTCAAAAGAAAAGAAAATAGTAAAAAAAACTATACATATAATATTGAAATGAAATTTAAGGTGATGTTTTGTTTTACAGCTTAAATGATTTAATCTTAAGCACCTTTAAACAAAAGTTTACACTTAAGTAAAAGTCTTTGGCCTAACAATAAAAGGTCTAAAAAGTCCTTCACTGACAAACTTCAGACTCCTTATGAAATTAAATATTTTCCAGGGCGAGAATGGTGACTCACGCCTATAATCCTAGCACTTTGGGAGGCCAAGGCAAGAGGATCATTTGAACCCAGGAGTTCAAGACCAGCCTGAACAACATAGTGAGATGCCATCTCTATAAAAAATAAAGATAAAATAAAAGATTTGCCCGTTCTGGTAATTATATGTATGTAGTAAAGGATATGGAGGAACAGATACAGGGAAACAGATTAAGTTCAAAGAGACAGGCTGTTTCTCTCAAAAAAATTTTAAGGAAAAATATGGAACAATATTTAAAAAGCAGCTCAGAGCTGGGCGCAGTGGCTCAAGGCCTGTAATCCCAGCACTTTGGGAGGCCGAGGCAGGTGGATCACGAGGTCAAGAGATCAAGACCACCCTGGTCAACATGGTGAAACCCCATCTCTACTAAAAATACAAAAAATATTAGCTGGGCATGGTGGTGCATGCCTGTAATCCCAGCTACTCAGGAGGCTGAGGCAGGAGAATTGCCTGAACCCAGGAGGCGGAGGTTGCGGTGAGCTGAGATCGCGCCATTGCACTCCAGCCTGGGCAACAAGAGCGAAACTCCATCTCAAAAAAAAAAAAAAAAAAAAAAAGCAGCTCAGTAGAATCTGAGGTATAATATTCTATCTAGAAGATCAGCTCAAAAAGACTATTACTTTGTTACCATTTATTTCCTCTTGTGATATAGTTGAGACTTATAAATGCCAGCCTCCACTGGACCTGTAAGTTCTACAATTTCCAATTTTAAATTTCTGTTGGTCCTCAGTAACTGAAGTTTCTCAATGGGATCCAACCATAATCTGCTTTATAAAGTTCTATTATACAGGAATATGGAGCCGGGTGTGGTGGCTCACATCTGTAATCCCAGTACTTTGGGAGGCTGAAGTGGGAGGATCTCTTGAGCCTAGGAACTTGAGACCAGCCTGGAAAATACAGGGAGAGCCCATCTCTACCAAAAAAATTAAAAATTAGCAGGTCATGGTGGGGCACACCTGTGGTTCCACCTACTCAGGAGGCTGAGGTGGGAGGATTGTTTGAATCTTGAGGTCAATGCTGCAGTGACTGCACCATTGCATCCCTCCTGGGCAACAGAGCAAGACATTCTCTCAAAAATTAAAAAAAAAGAACTTGGTACCCATCCATGAGATTCACAAGCCATTTACAGTTCATTTGTTTGTTTGTTTGTTTTTTGAGACAGAGTTTCGCTCTTGTTATCCAGGCTGGAGTGCAATGGTACGATCTCAGCTCACCGCAACCTCTGCCTCCTGGGTTCAGGCAATTCTCCTGCCTCAGCCTCCTGAGTAGCTGGGATTACAGGCACGCACCACCATGCCCAGCTAATTTTTTGTATTTTTAGTAGAGACGGGGTTTCACCGTGTTGACCAGGATGGTCTCAATCTCCTGACCTCATGATCCACCCGCCTCAGCCTCCCAAAGTGCTGGGATTACAGGCTTGAGCCACCGCGCCCGGCTGCCATTTACGGTTTTGACAATGGCTTAATAAAGTCTACTCTATTTTTACCAGGTAAAAATCTAATAAAGAAAAAAATGTCAAAACCATTATTTTAAAGAATGCTTATTGGATTCCAGCAATTAGAATTAAGTAGAACTCATAATATTGCTGATGGTGAAAGTGGATTATTATTAATACAATAAATTCACTTTCAAGTATTATATGCAAAACTGTGTAATAAATCACATATTCATGTTTTGTTTTTTATTTTGGAGACAAGGTCTAGCTCTGTTGCTCAAGCTGAAGTGTAGTGGTAAAAGCATAGCTCACTGAAGCCTCAACCTCCCACGCTCAAGTGATTCTCCCACCTCAGTCTCCCCAGTAGCTAGGACTATAGGCATGTACCACCACATCTGGCTAATTTTTTTATTTTTGTAGAAATGAAGTTTTGCTATGTTGTCCAGGTTGTACCTGAACTCCTAGCCTCAAGTGATCCTTCTGCTTTGACTTCTCAAAGTGCTATGATTACAGGAGTGAGTCACTATGTACTGTGCTCAGTAGCCATACATTCTTAACATGTAACTATATATAGCACTGACATTTGATCTAAATTTTCTCTTCTGAATACTTAAGCCATTAAAATATACAGCAGCCATTATTCTCACCTGTTGCCATTTCTGCTGGAGGTATGTATCTTTGACTGAGTACAGATACTTGTTCATTTGGTCAAGAACTCCCTGATAATAGACCATTGCAGAGTCATAGTTTCCCAGCAATGCATATTCACGAGCCAATTTGACATTCTCACTAATCATAAGAAGACTCATGTTCAGTTGTAAGCTAAAAAAAGAAGAAAAAAAAGAAACATTTTAAATGTACATGTCTCTTAAAAATAAGTACCCCAGTTATTAAAAAATACTTTCCAAGCCTCCCTCAAGAAATTCACAATCACACATACCACATTTCCCATCTCTGTATGTGTGTTCATGCTATTTCCACTCCTTCAAAGACTTTTTTTTTTGAGACAGAGTCTCGCTCTGTCATACAGGCTGGAGTGCAATGGTGCAATCTCAGCTCACTTTAACTTCTGCCTCCCAGGTTCAAGTGATTCTTCCACCTTAGCCTCCAGAGTAGCTGGGATTACAGGCACCCGCCACCACACCCAGCTAATTTTTTTTGTATTTTTGTAGATACAGGGTTTTACCATGTTAGCCAGGCTGGTCTTCCAACTCCTGACCTCATGTAATCCGCCTGCCTTGGTCTCTCAAAGTGCTGGGATTACAGGAATGAAACAACGTGCCTGAGAAATATTTTAAGAGGCCAAGGCAGGCAGATCACTTGAGGCCAGGAGGTCAAGACCAGCCTGGCCAATACGGCAAAACCCTGTCTCTACTAAATATACAAAAATTAGCTTGGCATGGTGGCGCGCACCTGTAGTCCCAGCTACTCGAGAGGCTGAAGCACAAGAATCGTTTGAAGCAGGGTAGCAGAGTTTGCAGTGGGCAGAGATGGCACCACTGCACTCCAGCCTGGGAGACAGAGCTAGATTCTGTTTAAAAATAAATAAATAAATAAATAAATAAAACATTTTTTTTTAAAGTTCCCACATTAAAACTCTTCCTATGTGTCAAAGCCCAGCTCAGAGGGTAGTTTTTCTAGTATGTCTAACCACTGAACCTCAGTTCAAAATAATGTCTCCTTCCTCTAAAGTTTCCTGACACTTTACTGTGCCTTTCATCCCAAGGCACTTAGCTACTTCAAATTATAGTTTATATATATGTCAAATCTCTAGTAGATTGTTATCTGACTGCAGGATTTGCACCGGAAAGGTGTGAGACTATATGATCCTTGCATGACATATATCTTATTAAACATCTGCAGAATAAATAGTGAATATTAGATACATTTTTGAAGCAGTATGGATTGTTTTGAAGTTAGAAAAAATTTTGGCTAGAATTCTAATTCTGTCACCTTAGTCAAATGCCCTAACTTTTTTCTAAGCCTATTTTTATAGACGTAGCATAGCATCTATTTTCAGGAATTATAAAGACTAAATGACTACTTAAAGTACTAAGCGGCCGGGCGCGGTGGCTCAAGCCTGTAATCCCAGCACTTTGGGAGGCCGAGGCGGGTGGATCACGAGGTCGAAAGATCAAGACCATCCTGGTCAACATGGTGAAACCCCGTCTCTACTAAAAAAAAAATACAAAAAACTAGCTGGGCGTGGTGGTGCATGCCTGTAATCCCAGCTACTTAGGAGGCTGAGGCAGGAGAATCGCCTGAGCCCAGGAGGCGGAGGTTGCGGTGAGCCGAGATCGCGCCATTGCACTCCAGCCTGGGTAACAAGAGCGAAACTCCGTCTCAAAAAAAAAAAAAAAAAAAAAAAAAAAAAAAAGTACTAAGCATACTACTTGACAAAAAGCAGGTCTTTAATAAATGTTAAATCTATCTGCCATGAAACCTTCTACATATGACAACCTAATCCAACCTTTGCACTTAGTAGGATATAGATATATAGATGTGGTTATAAAGCATTAAAGCAGACGTTTGATAAATGTCAGCTTTGTTAATGTTCACAATGCTACTATTATTTTCTAACTATAAATCACATGGTGAAGTTCAAGGCTGGAAAGATTTATGTGCTTTTGAGAGGGCAATAATTTGGATTAGGAATGCGGCTACAGGAATAAAAAGAAACAAATCAGAAACACTGTGGTGAAAGAACTGCTGAGATTACTTAGGAATTCACTGTGTGGAGAAAATGTTGAAAAGGAACGAAGTTTCAAGCCTAGAGGACTAAAAAGGTGAAGAAATCATGAAAGACGACAGCAAAGCTGAGTGGACATATAAGTAAAAAGAAAACAAGATTTTTTTAACTTCTTTTGTGTGTCAGTAGGGTATCTAGATAAGTGTATTTCATAACTAGTATTCTAGCTACATCCTTTCTGACTTTCATTGCACTGGCCAGTCTTTGCTCACTCTAGCCCTAACCCACCATCAGAAGGAAAAACAGCAGTGCCAGCTCAATACCAGATAAGATACAGCAGAGTATTTCAAGGCAAACAGAGACTTGGGAAGAGTGAGGAGCTGATGAAAAAAGAGATGTCAACACAACAGCTCTTAAGCGTGGTCTCAGCCAGGCACGGTGGCTCACGCCTGTAATCCCAGCACTTTGGGACACTGAGGCAGGAGGACTGCTTAAGCTTAGGAGTTCAAGACCGGCCTGGGCAACACAGCAAAACCCCGTCTCTACAATGAATACAAAAATTAGCAGAGCATGGTGGTGTGCACCTGTAGTTCCAGCTACTCAGGAGGCTGAGGTGAGAGCATCACCTGAGCCTGGGGAGGTCAAAGCTGCAGTGAGGCAAGATAGTGCCACTATACTCCAGCCTGGGCAACAGAGACAGAGTGAGACTGTGTCTCAAGAAAACATTTAAAACAAACAAACAAAAAAGCTCCAGGTCCAGATGACTTCTATTAAGCAAGTTTCTTTTGTTTTTCGGGATTTAAAAAAAAAAACAAAAAAAAAAAAACTTCTAAACAGATATAATTCTAACCACATAAAAGCTGATCCAGAAAACAAGAGAAAAGCTGAGCAATTCTTTTTATGAGGCTGAAATCATCTCAATTGTGCACTGAATAAGAACACAAGAGCCATTTCACTTATGAACATGGAAATCCTAATATTAGCTGACCTACAATGCATTGACACACACACTCACACCCCATGATCAAGAAGGGTTTATCCCAGAAATGCACGGATGACTTAAGATCAGAAGATCCTATCACTGTAATTCCTCACATTAATGGACCAAAATACCTCACAAGAAAATAAGGAAAGAGCATAAAGGACAGTTTACAGAAAGGAAATTCAAATGGCTAACGAGCACAAACAGGAGTAACCAATAAATACAAACTGAAGCCATGAGAGACCTCTTTTTTTTTAACCAGACTCAAAATAAAAGTCCAATAAACTAAGTACTGGCAAGGGCTAGGGAAAAAAGAAACCTTTACATCAATTTGCAGGCATAAACTGGCATAGTCACTTGGGAGTGCAATTTGGCAGTACTTGGGGAAATTATATATGCATATATATATATGTATATATACACAAACATATATATGTAAATATATGTATATATACACCCCATGACCCAGCAATCCCACTCTTGTGTAAATCTTCCAGAGAAAGTCTCACACAGATCTGTAAAGGAACTTGGTTTTGGATGTTAATGACAGAAATGTTTGAGAAATCAAGTACAGCCAATTTATTTTTTTCTCAGCTAGGGGAAATGTGGCAGATCACAGAGTACCATGTAGCAGGCAGAAGCAATGAATAAAATTTACATACAGCAACATGGATAGATCATCAAAATACAGGGCTGGGTGAAAAAAAGGTCTCAGACATAGAAAAAGATCTAAATCCCAATGTCATTTTATAAATTAAAAATATATATGCTATATAAAAGACTGATTTTTAAAGGATGCATACATATCCAAGAAAGTACCTTAAATATATTAGAAAGTCTATGGAAAGTGAGGAGGAAAATGTGAGTGGAGAAACTGCTTATGAAGGATAGGGGAGAAGTAAAAAATAAATACAACAAAAGGGCCTTATATCCACAGATAATCATTGAGAGCCTCCAAGATGGCACTCAGTGACCTTTGCCTCTTGGTATCTGTACTCATATAATTACTAGCCCTTGAATGTGTGCTTGTAACAAATAACGTAAGATCATTTACGAGATTAGACTATGACTTCCATCTTGCTTGCTGTCTCTTGCTCACCCCACTCATATGGAATACCAGCTCCATGCAGTGAGGTGCCTGGGCAGAAGCCCACATGGCAAAGAGCTGAGGGAAGCTCCAGGCCAACAACCAGTGAAGAATTGAGGCCCTCAGTCCAATAGCCCCTGAGGAGCCAAATCCTGCCAACAACCATGTGAGTGAGATCAGAAGTGAATCCTTCCTCACTAGAGCCTTGATATGACTACAACCCTGGATGATACCTGATTACAGCTCTGAAAAACATCCTGAATCTGAGGCCTCCAGCTAAGTCATGCCCAAATTCCCGACCCAGTGAAACAGTGAGAGAGATAATAAACGTTTGTTGTTTTAAGTCACCAAGTTTTGGGATAATCTGTTATGAACCAATATAGCTATGAATAAGGTCTATGAGTAACTCAACACTGGGCATCTGAGCTCCAAAAGAAAAGGAATAAAATCCTATGACCTAAATAGTGTCTCCCTGGATTCATGACCACTGATCATATTATGTCTTAACAAAAGCCTAATGGCCAAGGGCCATACCTCACTGTTATTTAGTGATATATCTCTAGCACCTAGAACCAGGTTCTCAAATAGTAGATCTCAATAAATCTTTGACTGAATGCTGCCTAGTTATTGTTCTTTTTATTTATTTGTTTATTTATTTATTTTTGAGACAGGGTCTTACGCTAGCCCAGGCTGGCACCATCACAGCTCACTGCAGCCTTGATCTTCTGGGCTCAACTGATCCTGAGTAGCTGGGACCACAGATGTGCGCTACCATGCCAAGCTAATTTTTCTTATTTTTATTTTTGGTATGTTTTATAGAGACAGGGATTTCACCATGTAGCCCAGGCTGGTCTTGAACTCCTGGGCTCAAGTGATCAACCCACCTTAGCCTCCCAAAGTGCTAGGATTACAGGCGCGAGCCACTGTGCCTGACCAGGTTTCTGTTGTAACTACCAAGAGTTCTTACCTTGTCCAGTTCCTGACCCTCAGCATGTTCACATTCCTTGATCCTCAGCTCATCCCTTCTAAGCTGGGATTACAGCTTGATTCTTGTATGATTACTTCTGCCCTGAAGCCATCCATGCCCTATAGAGACACCTAGTCTGGGCAAGAGTATTAGAAAAGTATAATTGGGGCCTGCTACTAAAAGTATACAGTTGTTCTAGATGGGCTTGGATGTCAAGCCTTTCGTGTCTTTTCCCTCTCTCCCTCTTTTCCTTAATAGTCTCCCTGGAGATCTTTCTTCCCATTTTCCCAATTAAAAAAATCTAAAATAGTCAGGCATGGTGGTTCACTCCTGTAATCCTAGTACTTTGTGGGGTTGAGGTGGGAGGATTGCTTGAGCCCAGAAGTTCAAGACCAGCCTGGTCAACATAGTGAAACCCTGTCTCTACAAAAAATTAGCTGGGCATGATGGGGAGCGCCTGTAGTACTAGCTACCAGGAGGCTGAGGTGGGAGGATCACCTGAGCCCAGGAGGTCAAAGCTTCAGTGAGCTGTGATCATGCCACTGCACTCCAGCCTGGGTAAGACAGTATGGCTCCATCTCAAAAATAAATAAAATAAAATAAAAAATAAATTTAAATTATTACTTATATATAGGTGGTCCTCATTTTTTTCTTGTGGGCCATGACTCAATGGCCCAAAATTCATAGAAGTCACTCCAAGCCTTCTTAAAGATTCCACGTCTTGAACTCTTTCTAGTCAGATAAAATTCTTTAGAAGCCAATTAACTGATATTTTCTAACAAACATAAATGTAAAGTCTAATCCAAGGCCACATTAACACATGACCTGAAAAATCCCTGATTATCAAAGAAACAATGTGTTTGCAGAAAACAGTATTAGAGCACTCTAAGTTCACTAAATGTTAGTCGAAAATAATTTTCCCCGTTCCCTTATTAATCTCTAAGCCTAAAACATCCTTCTCAAATGAATGTCACAACTGTAAATTTATGAAATTCTCTCAATTTTCAAAAATATATCATTATCATTGCTAAAATTCCACTGTAGGAAGACTAGAAACTGGGTCTATGTAGCACAGTATCTGGCAATATTTGAAAAAATGAATCTATTTTCAGATGGAGTTTCGCTCTTGTTACCCAGGCTGGAGTGCAATGGCGCGATCTCAGCTCACCGCAACCTCCGCCTCCCAGGTTCAGGCAATTCTCCTGCCTCAGCCGCCTGAGTAGCTGGGATTACAGGCATGCGCCACCATGCCCAGCCAATTTTTTGTATTTTTAGTAGAGACGGGGTTTCACCATGTTGACTAGGATGGTCTCTATCTCTTGACCTTGTGATCCACCCGCCTCAGGCCTCCCAAAGTGCTGGGATTACAGGCTTGAGTCACCACGCCCGGCCTTGATTGATCCATTTTAAGCACTATGAACTATAAACACAATCTATTGGTTCAACATTAATAAAACACTTACAAAAATGAGATTGCCCCAAAATGCAGGCTCTTGGTTACATGGATTATTAGAGAATAACCATAAACTATGCTTGCTTTATCTCACAGCAAGTTTTTCCTTTACCTTATTCTAACAGAATCACTCTTTTGCTTACATGCCTTGAGTATTTATTAGCTAATGACTAAATTATTTAAACTGAGCAAGATGCAATATGAAATTTTAATTCAAGTGACAATCAAATTTTAAAAAATACTGAAATCCCAATTTTACAGCAAAATTTGTAGCAAATATAGTATGTGATGTAGTGTTGTGTTTCCACAGAGAAAGTTATTTTTTTTCTCCTCTAGGATTAGAAAAAAGAAGTGATCAAAGAGACTGAAAAAAAACAGGCATAATATCCAAATATCTGAGTTCTAACATTCTTATTCTGTCTCTAAACAGCAAATACAGGGCCCTGCCTATTTCACACCTAGAGAGGATACCTTACCCATTTAATTTTTAAAGGACTCAGGCTGGGTTCCACTTATTTGCAGTTTTTAAACATATCGTGCACAGGTCATTCATTTAACAAATATTTAAGGAACATCAACTGAGTTGCAAGGAATTGCACTGAAGACAAAATTAAGAAAGAATTAGACCTTGAAATCCTTGAAGTTTAATGGAAGGGATATCACCTTATTTATTCAAGGTGTTTTTTTTCCTTCTTTGCTTAGTAAGAGTAGATAAGCATAAAATATTATTAAACACAGACTAAAAAATCAGCACCAACGTTGGAAGCCTGAAAATGTTTTTAAAACACTTATCTGTAAAATTTACTTCTTAAAACAAAAAGATCATGAAACCCAATCACACATCTTCCTGAAGCCATTTTAGTAAAGCAACTGTATGTGACTTCAAAAGTGGTAATACATTGATAAGCAATTTTCAGAATGTTCATCTCTGGGATATGAAGGAAACCACATGCTAATTTACAGTCAGCCACTGATCATTATGAATAAGCACAATGAATGAATGACCCATGACCAATTACAGCATGGCATACATTTTTCTCACTTTTATAATCATCATATGATACATAACTTAGGCAAAAGAAAGTTACCACTTTTTAAAAGTACCAAAAAGAAACCGTTCAGAAAAAAAGTACATACAAAGTCTACTCTATTTGTACAGTAAACTTTCAGTTTACCCTAAACAAATTCGTGAGTATAATAATTAAAATGTAATTTAAAAGTCATATTCAAGCCCTATTGATAAACACCACAAGCAAAATCTGTTTAGCATGTTATCAAGATTGACCATATTTATGTGATAATGCTATCTTTTTTAAAGTCAAGTGGCTTAAAAAAAAAAAAACTATTGTTAACAAATTCAACAACGTTGTTAATAAATTCCAACAAGCTTCTCTAATCCTAAATATTTGTCAGGATTGCGACACCAGTTTCCAAATGAGGTGAAGAATCCCTTTGTAGACTACAGAGCATGCCTAGTACTGAACCTATAAAAATGTAAATGCTTCTTGAATAACCAATGCTATAAAGAAGCTTTATATAGCTTCTCAAAGTCTAGTTGGAAAGTTGATCAGCACTGCCTAGCTTCTTTTTAAAGGTATTTACAGGCCACAAGTTTTTTGTTTGTTTGAGAAGGAGTCTCCCTCTGTCACCCAGGCTGGAGTGTGAGTGCAGTGGTGTGATCTTGGCTCACTACAACCTCCACCTCCCAAGTTCAAGCGATTCTCCTGCCTCAGCCTCCCTAGGAGCTGGGACTACAGGCGCCCACCACCACGCCTGGCTAATTTTTGTATTTTTAGTAGAGACGGATTTCACCATATTGGCCAAGCTGGTCTCCAACTCCTGACCTCGTAATCCGATGCCTTGGCCTCCCAAAGTACTGGGATTACTGACGTGAGCCACCGCAGCCGCCCCAAGTTGTTAATGTTAATACAAAACAAAGAGTTTTGCTCCTATTTCTTGGTGTAAGAACAAAAACCATCTCCTCTGGAAAAGAAAACAGTGCTTTATATAGAGACATTTAAGCCTGTATAAACATTTCAAGAATCTTGTCTTAACATCTACTAAGGCGACTATCAATGTGTCATCTAAGGCACCCATTCTAAAACATCGCGAATGTTTTCAGCAGTAACTAAAGGTCTGATTTCAAAGAGGAAGACGTAAGTGTTTTCAAGACAAAAGGGTGCATCATTGTGCTGTTAGAAGTTAGTAACTAATATAAAAGTGGCCCTTCGAGGTTACAACAGGAATATATTTTTGATTAAATAAGAGCTTGAGATTATCCACTGTAAGGCACTTTAGGGTCTACGTCTACATCTAGCTTTGTCATCACATTTGTATGAAACAAACGTTTCGAGGGAAACTTATCTAAAATGTACCAATTCTAAACCAAAAGGCCCCACAGGTCTCCCAGAGGACGCCGGGCTCTAGAAAAAAGAAATATCCCAACAACGTCACTCAACCTAACAAGTTTTAAGAAGATAAGTTGCCTCCCAATGGCATGGACACCGGAGTTTTCACCTGTGAGGGTTTCGGGGAGGGGGGCGTGAACGGATTCGGGAGAGAACCAGTCAAAACAGCGACGAACTAAAAACTCTCGGCTGGTGACTTGCTAACGACACAGGCCAAAAGATGGGATCGACAGGAGCACCCGAAAAGTCCCCAGCTGGACAGGATTCCTCAGGTAGGGGGATTGTCACCCGAGCCAAAGTGTCGGAGACAGCAGCAAGGACCTAAGACCTCAGCTCAGGCACAGGCAGGCTCAAGGAGGGATGCGCGGCAGGTTCTCGCTGCGGGCCCCCCAAGTCCCTCACCGGCCCGGCCCTGGAAAACCGGGGGTTCCCAGGGCACCATCAGAGTGAAGTCTCACCTGCGGCGGCCCAAGCTCCTCGGAAAACCGCCCAACGCCAGGCACAGGAGATTGGCTGAATGGAGGTCCCGGCGGCGAGAAAGGAGGGCCGGGCCCAGTGCAGCCCACCTTGCTCTCTGCTCACCGCCCCAGTACTGCCAGTTCAATCGTCACCACCTGCCGGCGCTGCTTCTGCTCGCCGAGAATTTGAAGACAAACCCGCCCGGGTCACTTCCGGTGCCGGGGACGTCCTCGGCTACTCAGGCGCACGCGGGGCGACACACCGGGAGCGAGGACGCCGGGCGGCGTGCGCGCGCCGGGGCGAGGGGGCGCGGCGGGAAGCGGCAGAAGAGGGTGCGGCCGAGCCCGGGGCCGCGCCTGCGCAGTCTGGCACCGCCGCCACCAGGCGGACGCGGCGAAAACTTACAGATCTTGGTATGGATGGTGTTATAGTACTATCTCACGCGCCTCAGTACCTTGTTCAGGTGCTTTCTCACTTTCCCTCCCGTTTGATTTTCACCACATTCCCGAGAGGTTAGGTCAGGTGTCTAATTTAGAGGTGAATGTCTAGGATCAAGCAATTCGTTTATGACAAATCCTGTTTTAGAACCTAGTATTCAGAATTCCCCAGCTGGGCTCCGTGTCTTGACATAACAATAGGGAGGGGGTAAACAAAGATTACTGGACACACTGCTAGTGGGATTTTATTTTCTGGGTTTTTCTGGTCACCATTTCAATAAGACCACACAAGGAAAATGATGCTATTTCATGATTTACAGATAGGTACTTCACAGGACTTCCTCCAGTCTCAATCTCCATTCCTCTGCCATGACCTGAGGCACAATAGGGCACTTATCACACATTCCTTTAGAAACTCATGGTAATAAAGTTTCTTACATTAAACCATCCCAGCCGGGCACAGTGACTCACCCCTGTAATTCTAGCACTTTGGGAGGCCGAGGCAGGCAGATCATATGAGCCAGGAGTTCAAGACCAGCCTGGGCAACATAGTGAGACCCCTGTCTCTACAAAAAGTACAAAAATTGGCTGGGCATGGTGGTGCGTGCCTGTAGTCCAAGTGCTCTGGAGGCTTCTAGAAGAGGATCGCTTGAGCCCAAGAGTTGGAGGCTGCAGTGGGCCATGATGGTGCCATTGCACTCCAGTCTGGGTGACACAGTGAGACCCTATACCTTAAAAAAAAAAAAGTTCCCAGTCATCTAACATAGACATGTAAAAGGAATTCAAGGGGAATACATCCATTCAGTCAACAAATGTTTACTCAGCAACCACTATGCATGAGACAGCGTTGGCACTGTGTGTACAGTGGGCACAAAATAGAATGTTTTATGGGGCTTAAAGTCTTGTAACATTCTCAACTAAGTGGAAAATAAAAGTTTCGGCCGGGCCCGGTGGCTCACGCCTGTAATCCCAGCACTTTGGGAGGCGTAGGTGGGCAGATCATGAGGTCAAGAAATCGAGACCGTCCTGGCCAACATGGTGAAACCCCCTCTCTACTAAAAATACAAAAATGAGCTGGGCATGGTGGTGCGTACCTGTAGTCCCAGCTATTGAGGCAGAAGTTGCAGTGAGCTGAGATCGCACACTCCAGCCTGGGTGAACAAGATTCCATCTCAAAAAAAAAAAAAAAAAAAAAAGAAACAGATTGCTAAGAGGCCCCAGGAAATGTTTTGAGGTGATGGAAAGGGAATGTTCTGTTAGGGTAGTGCTTACACAGATGTATACATTTATTAAAATTCATGAACAGTACACATAAACTGGCACATTTCATTATGTGTATGTACGTGTATTATATGTGAAGATTTTTTAGGTGGAAAAACAAACCTCCAGAAAGTGGCTTATATTCACTGCTTCCATTTCTTTACTAGTTGTACTAGTCAAGGAAGAGTGGGTTATGCTGTAGCAACTTCACAGAGGCTTCAACAACAGCATTTTTATCTTATCTACTCTTTACGTTCATAGCTTGAGTGGATGCAGACAGTGGGACCCTTGGCAGTGAAAAAAAGAAAGGGAGATAAATTATACAGCCTCTGCCTGGATGTGATACTCACCACTTCTGCCTACATTTTTTTTGGCCAGAGCAACTCATTGGTCAAGCCTGACTTCAAAGAAATGGAGGTGTTCTTCTCTGCATCGTGCCTTGAAGAGAAGCAGCAGAATATTTGTTACCACTCTATGATTAGGAGTCATTTCTTCTTTTACAGTGTGGCTTCTACAACCACCACCCTTCTAAAATGAGTGTGTCCAAACTGTGACTCAGAAAATCTGAGATTATAGGCCGGGCACAGTGGCTCATGCCTGTAATCCCAGCACTGTGGGAGGCTGAGGCAGGCGGATCACAAGGTCAAGAGATTGAGACCATCCTAGCCAACATGGTGAAACCCCGTCTCTACTAAAAATACAAAAATTAGCTGGCCATGGTGGCATGTACCTGTAGTCCCAGGTAGTCAGGAGGCTGAGACATGAGAATTGCTTGAACCCCGGGAGGCGGAGGTTGCAGTGACCTGAGATCGCACCACTACACTCCAGCCTGGCGCCTGGTGACAGAGCAAGACTCTGTCTCAAAAAAAAAAAAAGAAAACGAAAATCTGAGATTATATTTTCCTGGTGAATGGTCAGATTAATTTGGCAGAATCCTAGGACACACAAAAAGAAGTTATGGGAAAAGAGGTAGAAAGATAGGTGCCAGCAGCCAGGCGCGGTGGCTCAAGCCTGTAATCCCAGCACTTTGGGAGGCTGAGGCGGGTGGATCACGAGGTCAAGAGATCGAGACCATCCTGGTCAACATGGTGAAACCCCGTCTCTACTAAAAATACAAAAAATTAGCTGGGCATGGTGGCACGTACCTGTAATCCCAGCTACTCAGGAGGCTGAGGCAGGAGAATTGCCTGAACCCAGCAGGCGGAGGTTGCGGTGAGCCGAGATTGCACCATTGCACTCCAACCTGGGTAACAAGAGCGAAACTCTGTCTCAAAAAAAATAAAAAACAAACAAAAAAAGACCTTCTTCACATTATGTATGTGTTTCTCTTGCCCCAGTGAGTAAACTTAATGAAGTCAGATACTTTGTCCATTTGACTAGAGAAATGTTGAGCATATTGTAGCTGTTAATTAGATATTTGTAGAATAAATAAAATAAAATAATCTAAAAGAATTTGAGGGCTAGGCGTGGTGGTTCATGCCTGTAATCCCAGCACTTTGGGAGGCCAAGGCAGGCAGATCACCTGAGGCCAGGAGTTCGAGACCAGCCTGGCCAAAATGGCGAAACCCCATCTCTACTAATAATACAAAAGTTAGTGGGAATGGTGGTGAGCGCCTGTAGTCCCAGCTACTAGGGAGGCTGAGGCAGAAGAATCACTTGAACCCAGGAGGCGGAGGTTGCTGTGAGCACAGATTGCACTACTGCACTCCAGCCAGGACGGCAGAGTCAGACTCTGTCTCAAAAAAGTAAAAAATAGAAGAATTTGAGACACTTCTTACATTTCATAAGAGAAATCAGAAAGGGCTTTCAAGACCGGTTTACTAACTTCACTCACCTTGTTGATGCATCTGGCATTCCTCTTCTATACTTCAAACATTTGAGCCAGGCCGGGCGCGGTGGCTCAAGCCTGTAATCCCAGCACTTTGGGAGGCCGAGGCGGGTGGATCACGAGGTCGAGAGATTGAGACCATCCTGGTCAACATGGTGAAACCCCGTCTCTACTAAAAATACAAAAAATTAGCTGGGCGTGGTGGCGCGTGCCTGTAATCCCAGCTACTCAGGAGGCTGAGGCAGGAGAATTGCCTGAACCCAGGAGGCGGAGGTTGCAGTGAGCCGAGATCACACCATTGCACTCCAGCCTGGGTAACAAGAGCGAAACTCTATCTCAAAAAAAAAAAAAAAAAAAAAAAAAACATTTGAGCCATCTCCTGGGATACAGTATGTATAAGGCTAGAAAATTCTCACCATAAGTAAGATTTACTGAATTTTTAGATTATATCACACCATATCTGCAGTAACAGACTGGGACAGAGTCACCAGTGTTCTTCACTAACCTTGTACACATTCTTCCTGAACAACAGTTTCCATCACTGATCTGCTAATAGCAGACTGTTGAATGCTACCAAGAAAATCATATCACTGTGAAGATTGATGTACCATAATTGCATATCTTCCTAACCCAGCTGAAACATTTTTCTGCCTGTCTCACTTCAGTTATGTTTCACTATTCTCATTAAATTTTTTTTTTTTTTTTTTGAGACGGAGTCTTGCTCTGTCACCTGGGCTGGAGTGTAATGGCATGATCTCGGCTCACTGCAACCTCCACCTCCCAGGTTCACACAATTCTCCTGCCTCTACCGAAAATACAAAAAATTAGCTAGGTATGCTGGTGTGCACTTGTAATACCTCCAGAGTAGCTGGTATTACAGGCACACACCACCATACCCGGATAATTTTTTGTATTTTCAGTAGAGACAGGGGGTTTCACTATGTTGGCCAGACTGGTCTTGAACTTCTGACATCCTGATCCACCTGCCTTGGCCTCCCAAAGTGCTGGGATTACAGGCATGAAGTTCAGACTTTTAATTTTTGAAACAGGATCTTGCTCTGTCCCCTGCACTGAAGTGCAGTGGCAGGGTCTTGGCCCACTGCAGCCTTGACCTGCTGGGCTCAAGCCATCCTCTCGCCACAGCCTCCTGAGTAGCTAGAACCACAGGCACATGCCACCAAGCCCAGCTAATTTTTAAATTTTTTGTAGAGATGAGGTCTCATGTTGCCCAGGCTGGTCTCGAACTCCTGGGCTCAGATGATCTTCCCGTCTCAGCCTCCCAAAGTGCTGGGATTATAGGTATGAGCCAGTGCACCCACCTGGCCTATTTCAGACTTTTACCCCAGAAAGGCAGCTACCCCATTCTTTCTGCCCTTTCAGTGAATTACTATGCCTCCAACCTCAAAAAAATAGAAGCCACCAGAAATTCTCTCACTTGGGCCAGGTGCAGTGGCTCAGGCCTATAATCTCAGCACTTTTGGGAGGCTGAGGTGGGTGGATAAACTGAGTTCAAGACCACCTGGCCAACATGGTAAAACCCTGTCTCTACTAAAAATATGAAAATTAGCTGAGCATGGTGGCATGCGCCTGCAATCCCAGCTACTTGGGAGGCTGAGGCAGGAGAATCGCTTGAACCCAGGAGGCAGAGGTTGCAGTGAGCCAAGATCACACCACTGCACTCCAGCCTGAGCAAGAGAGTGAGACTCTGCTTCAAAAAATAATAATAATTTTTTTTAAAAAAGAAAAATTCTCTCAACTTACTCACTGTGGCAGAGACTGGATGCCAAATACCCATTTTCCTTACTTAATAACGTAACCTGGAATAAGGACTATTTCCCAGACACTCTTGCTTCTAGGTGCAACCATGGATCTAACTTCTGGCAGTGAAAGTGTTGTGTAGAACTTTTAGGAAGGCATCTTTAAAAAGAGAGGCCATGGAAATCTCCCTCCACCCCTCCCACTCTGTTTTCACCAGTTTAGAACAAGGGAAAGATGGCTGGGTGCAGTGGCTCATGCCTGTAATCCCAACATTTTCGGAGGCTAAGGCTGGTGGATTGCTTGAGCCCAGGAGTTCAAGACCAACCTGGGCAACACGGTAAAAACCCATCTCTACTAAAAACATAAAAATTAGCCGGACATGGTGGTGGGCACCTGTAATTCCAGCTACCCTGGAGGCTGAGGTACAAGAATCGCTTGAAACTGGGAGTGGAGGTTGCAGTGAGTCAAGGTTGTCTCACTGCACTCTAGCCTGGTCAGCAGAGCAAGACTCAGTCTCAAAAAAGAAAAAAAGAAAGAAAAGAAAAGATACAGAGAACATAAGCAGACAACTGCTAGCCAGAGCAAAGTTCAGGTTTACAAGGACAGCAGAATTGAACAGATGAAGTGTGGGCTGACTTTGTGGAGCTGCCATACCTAAAGTGGACTGCCAACTTCAGACGTTATATGTCTAAGCAATGGCTGTTTCGGGTTTTATGTGCAGCTGAGCTTAACCTAAATTAATGCCCTTACCCTCCAACTTACAAACTTCTTTGCTTCACATCTGCCTTTTGGTTTTCGCTTCACGTCCCAGTGAATGTGTATCTTCCTTTGTCTAAATCCACTTCTTCCACTTGGACTTAAAGTTTCGAGTTGTTTTGTTTTTTAATTCCATTTCATGTGGTATATTTGAATAGGTAATGCATTCACATGATGCAAAACCAAATGATATAAAGGGTTACCTAGTGACAAGTATTTCTACTATTCTTATCACCCTAGAAATCCAGTTTACCATTCCCAGAGGCAATCAAGGATGCCAAATTCATTCATTATCTTTCAGAGATATTATTTTAGTATACACTCAATCGGAAGAAATGGGGGAACATGGCCGGGCGCGGTGGCTCAAGCCTGTAATCCCAGCACTTTGGGAGGCCGAGGCGGGTGGATCACGAGGTCGAGAGATCGAGACCATCCTGGTCAACATGGTGAAACCCCGTCTCTACTAAAAATACAAAAAATTAGCTGGGCATGGTGGCACGTGCCTGTAATCCCAGCTACTTGGGAGGCTGAGGCAGG